>NC_062214.1:159115531-159419593 GCF_902686445.1 Sciurus carolinensis | reverse complement strand
GTAAATTTGCGTCCCTTAGCCTCCCCTTGGAGACTTCCTCCACACTCATGGCTGCAATCACTTCTACCCCAAATACACCCAAATGGAAACATTCCACCCCATTTACCAAATCTTATTCCTACATTTCCAGTTGCCTACTATACAAATTTGTCTGAATTTCAATGGATTTGTGGCATTAAGGACCAATCTTAACTCTGGGCTACTGTGACAAAGCCTAAAAAAAAAATCATTTAAGTTTCAAGCTTTTTAAAAATCAGCATGGTGCGTAATTATCAGCCTTAACGCATCTGTAATCGTGATCTCATCTCTGCCCCAGGCTGTGTCAAAATGCCTGGCTCCATGTCATCATGTCAGAATCTGGTTTAAAAACAAGTGTCATCTTTCTCCCAAACCAGTTCACCCTCAAATTTCCTATTTTTGTCAGTGATGCTAATCTCTCAATCACCAGGCTTTGAAATGAGGCTTTCACCCTTAATTAGCTCTTCCTCCTTTCTCCCCCAGCTAATTAGTCACCATTCTTGTCAACTAATCCTTCATAATATTTCCTTTTATCCACCCCATCTCCTTAACAAATTGTTCCCCACATTTACAAACCATCCCACGCCCTCTTGCCTCATCAATTTCAGCACACCCCTTCCGAATTCAACTTTTGCCACCATTAACAAGACATATTGGCATCAAGTCAAGCTTTCTTTAGATGAGTGCTCAATCATCCCAGTTTTGACCTTAAGTTCCTTCAAACAGGAACATAACTCTAAGATTGCTTGAGTCCTACACTTCCTAGATAATGGATGATCAAGAGTTATGGGTAATGACTTCTTTTTACTTAAAGAATTTCCCTTTAAATAGCTAGTTCTGAAAGCAGTTTTAAATGTAACAAAGTTACCCAAATTTAATTTTTCATAACTTTGGAGGACATTTAACACACAATAGGGAGAGGTATCAAATTTAGAAGTTCTTTGAGCTTCTTATATTACCTAGTCAGGATACAAGTTTCTTAACTTTTAACTTTTCTGGCCTGTTAGATTAGCAGTCTAATGGAGTTTATCGTGGAGTTTAAATGAGGTAATATATGCAAATGTTTTGAACATTTCAGAGTTCATGTAAATAGAAAAGCTTGTCATAGAGTACCCATTGTTTTAAGGTAATTTTTCTGTTAAGCTCCTAAGTAAAAGGCTCCTGGAACTTCACCTGTTGTTTGGAAGACCTGCTGGGAGATGACTATTCACCAAACCAATGTGATTTGGCTAACCAATCTGCCCACAGACTCTTCCAGGAGAGCCCAGACTGGGTGCCCACCTTTCTCAGCTCTTTGAACAGATGGCTGGAGAGATAGAAGGCTTTCTAGAAGTTATGCCATTGTTGGCAGGTGTTAGGCAATTCATTCAGCTTGGAAATAGCAAATTATGTCTCCTCTTTGTCTGAAAACTATTTGCAAGGTTTCCTGTGCCCCTAGGTGTGTCACAGGTGGGTAAGTCACCTCCCCTAGTACTAAGTACCCACTTCAGCAAAAATCGTGCTGCCTTTTCATGCATTTGCTTCCAAATGTGCCTGCCATCTGAGTCTGTGGGCTCATAAAATAGATTACAATTTATTTCTTATTTATTTGCATGTATTTCTTTGCTTTTTGCAATTCATTTATTTTCATGTCCCTACTCCTACCCCTGGCACAAAGCTGGGCACTTAGTTCTTGATCAGTGAATACTGGTTCAGTAAGTAAATGTGTAGGAAGTCATACTTCAGTGATACCTCTAAACCATGGTGTGTCATTCTCTTGTTATTCTATTCCCCTTTGCCTCTCCTCCTCACCAAAGTCCTTTAGCCCTGCTGGTCTGGACCTAGGCCTAGACCCACTTTCACCTCTGCCTCTGGACCTACTCAACCCCAGGAGGAGCCAGGCTTCTATGGAGCTCCCTCCTTCTTCCCTTCTATCATTTCTCCTCAGGATCCAGGGATTTGCCGCAGGTGGTATCTTCCAAAAGATCCTCTCATCTGCCTGAAAATGATTATGTTTTGATGTTCTGTCCTCATAAACTCTTTTAAAAGGAGAATTATTTGGAGAACTCATTTGAATTGTGTTGTTGACAAGCAAATCTTTAATATTGTCCTATCCCTGCATATTTTGCATTAAATAGAGACATCATGCTGACAACCACTTTGAGGATAGAAAAAGGGTTATTCAAAGGAATGAATTTCTAATAGTCAGTGTGACTGGTAATTGGGGCAGGGAGGAGAGAGAGGTTTTAGAGAAGCAATGCTTCTCCTTGGCCTCTGGAAACCTACTTGTAGGCCTGGCCTTCCTTAAAAGAGAAATTATATACATCCCAGTTTTGACCTTCATACTCTCCTCTCCTTCATACTTTGCAGAAGTGCTACAGGGGAAAGGAAGCCATGTTTTTGCCCAACAAATGTCTGCCTACTGGAATCTTTAAGTTAATGTCTTTGGTAGAATACAGTGGTGGTGGATGCAGAATAAATTCTCTTCCCAGCTTCAGACTGCCAGAGGTGTTCTCAGCCTATTATGAATACCCTCTCGTTTCTCAATCCCTGATTCGCACCGAGCCAGCCAGAGGCAAGCCTGCTGTGAGCAAGGGGTTCCTATGTCACCTCTTTAACCTTGGATTGTCACTAGGGTATGTGACAACAATACAGATTGAACAACCCTAAAGCAAAAATAGAAAATCCAAAACTTTTTGAGTGTTAATGCAACTGCACAGGTGGAAAATTCCACACCATGAAACTGTTTCATGCACAGAATATTAAAAATATTCTCTCAAGTTATCTTCAAGATTATGTGTATCAGGGGTATATAAAACATAAATGAATTTCATGTTCAGACTTGGATCACATTCCCCAATATAGCTCATAATGTATATGCAACTATTTCCAAATCCAGAATACATCTGAAATACTTCTAGTCCCAGGCATTTTGTACAAGGAATCCTCAACCCATTTGGCTCTTTCAGCTTATTGCACACTCAGGAATGATGGGACAGGTGTGTCCACCACACCCCCTGCTCTCTTCAACCTGGTTACCTGTGTTTTCCTTTGAGCAAATGAATGAGCAAATGACTGAAATCAAAATCTAAACCAGGTGTTCCCAGGTACAGTGCACAGAAAGCTGACAGTCTAAGCCACTACAACTTATATCTGTCTATCATATGGGAAATTTGTTTCTTATTTTCTCATCCTGAGAATTGATATGACATTCTATAAAGACCATTTGCTACTTGCCTAATAGGATAATGAACTTGCAGAGATTCTTCAGTAAGGCTGAAACTGAAATATTCAAAATATTTCCATTTTGTATCACACTGGAAATGCTGTGGCTTTATTTATCCATTTATTTATTTATTTATTTTTTGTGGTACTGGGGATCGAACTCAGGGCCTTGCGCTTGCGAGGCAAGCACTCTACCAGCTGAGCTACCTCCCCAGCCCTCATTTATTTATTTTTGGCACCAGGAATTGAACCCAGGGGCACATTACTACTAAGTCCCACCCCCAGCCCTTTTTTTTTTTTCTTCTTTTTTATTTGGGGACAGCATCCTGCTAAGTTATTAGGGCCTCGCTAAGTAGCTGAGGCTGACTTTGAACTAGCAATCTTCCTGCCTCAGCCTCCCGAGTTGCTGGAATTACAGGCATGTGCCACCACACCTGGTTAGCTTTATTCTTTTGAACTTAGTTTTTTGTTTACACATTAAAAAAGGATGATAACAATGGTAGATATGAAATAGATTTTAAAAAGCTTGCATTCCCGATTTTTCAAATCATATAATGTAAGCAAATAAATCATATGCAAAAGCTCAATCCAAATATCAGCTCCAGGGTTTGTCAAGACAGCCACCAGCCCCTCAGTTTTGCCTGAGTTTAGGGGGTAGGTCATACCTTTATCCAAATGCATATGGTATTGCCAAGGTCTCGCAAGACCTCCCTGCATGTTCCAAAAAACCACTTGTCCCAAATCTCTGTTTACATGATTGCTTCCCTTTTTCCTTAGCATGGACCTTTTCGTATGAATGATATACATATCTACAGACCCTCATTGAGACATAAAATTGTCAGCAGAGCATCAAGATATGCACATAATCAATGACATCCACAGGATGTCAGGTACTTCACAGAATCCTCTATTTGAAAGCCACATAATTCCAGTCCCTGGATACATGCTGTAGCCCATTGGAATACACCATAGAGATTTGGTCACTGGAGTCTTCTCTGTGAATCTGTGAACTATCCCCAGCAATGGAAAAGAGTTTTCAAACTGAAATGGAGTGTCAATAAATGCCCTTTGGTGCAGCCATCTGTCCACTGGTTGGCATTTAGGAATCCAAATGCCCAGTGGGAACCTGCTGAACCGGCAGCTGGGTGGACGGAGCCAGCTGCTCACTTCTGGCACTGCTAGATTTCAGTGGTGTGTGTGTTTGTGTCCCCTCCCGACAGCTATCGACCTGCTCTACTGGCGGGACATCAAGCAGACGGGGATTGTGTTTGGGAGCTTCCTGCTGCTGCTCTTCTCCCTGACCCAGTTCAGCGTGGTGAGCGTGGTGGCCTACCTGGCCCTGGCCGCTCTCTCAGCCACCATCAGTTTCCGCATCTACAAGTCTGTCTTACAAGCTGTGCAGAAAACCGACGAGGGCCACCCTTTCAAGTGAGTGCCCCCAGCTGACCAGCCGCCTGACCTCCTCGGGCTCCTCTCCTGCCTCCACTCCAAGCCAGGGGTGCACTGGGACTTGTTTCTCTGAGACCAACAGATCTCCTAATATCCTGACTTTAATAGCTAACATTTTGGGTGGGTTCCTGAAACAAACTTCATTATCCTTATTCTGATACTTATTGCTGTGTTGAGTTTTTGTACTTTAATTACCAATAGTAATCATAATCCATTATATGTGTATAATGGTTTATCACTTAAAAAGTACTCCATCAATTACTAATCCTCCCAACTCTGTAAGGAAGGCAGGGCAGGCATTATAATCCCTATGTTACAGGTGGAAAAACTGAAGTTCCAAGAAGCAAAATGAAACTCCCAGAGTCACGTGTCCAGGAAATAACACAGAACCACAGCGAGGGTGCATGATTTTTATTTCCATACACTCTCTGGAAATTTAAGACCAAAGGGCCAACCATCTGAGAGGTACAAGGTTCATGAACAGTCTTATCATGTGCCCTCCTCTGAATTTTTATACTGGGGAAGTCTGATTAGAATGAGTGTTGAAAAGTAGGGAACTTTTTAAAAGGGAGGCAATCTATTAAGAAAGATGCATGTGGCAGAGGGCAGCGTTAGCTGGCCAGCAGCACCCACCCAGCTCCGCCACAGTCTATCCGCCAACTTGTAAGCCAGGGCACTTACAGCATTGACCATCAGCACCTCCCCTCACCTGCCTACTGGCTGTCTTCACCTCTGTAACCAACCGAGGGACGGTTCTGAGTCCTGGATGAGATGTGTGGATGGCCCTGGGTATTTACTGATGCCACCTCTGTATCCGTCCTGGCTCTCCCCAAGGCCTCAGTGGCACCAGGCTCTTAACAGGGAAAATGATGCCTGTTTACAGGTGCTTTGGACAAAAGGAGAAGGCTGCTCTCAGGCCTTCCTCCCCAGGCTCTGGGTCCTGACTTGGTGTCAGACAGCGTTACTGCCTGGGCATTCCCACCCTAGGGATATGTTTGTCCTTCTAATGCTGAGTGAGTGGGTCTTCTGGGCTATCACCTGGCCACACAAGGAGCATATGTGACACCTACCTGAGTGGCCCTCACTGGTGACAGTCCACATCTTCATCCCTCTCCTGTCCCAGTCTCTCCCTTCATCATCCAACAGTCAGCATATTCTACCAGCTGTTTCCACCCTGTTCTGGCCTCCAGGCTGTCACACGAGGGACTTAGCTCTCATTTGACTTATTCCTTCTCATACCTGGTTATAGGAACAGGAGTCTAGCCACAGTTAGCTCAGCACTTCCCTCAGGGGACAAATTTAAAATATTAAGAATTCCTTTGACTGAGTCATTTTCATCATTAAAAGGAACATCTGACTCAGGGTATTTTGAATCAGAACACACTATCTAGACAGATCACTAGTTTTTTTTTTTTTTTCCCCCTTTCTTTCCTTTTTCTTTCTTTTTTTTTTCTAAAGGAAAGAAAAGTCATAGTATTTCAATGCAAACTCCCTGACTTAGTCCAGGCTGCTTTAACAAACTATAAATCAGGTGGCTTAAACACATCCATTTATTTCTCACAGTTGTGGAGGCTGTGAAGTCCTGAACCAGATGGCCCACATGGTTGGGTTGCAGACTGCTATCTTCTGGTTGTGTCCTCACAAGGCAGAAAGAGGGTAAAAGAGCTCTCAGGGGTCCCTTTGATGAGGGCGTCTTCTTAGCCTAATCACCTCCCAAAGACCCCACGCCATAATGCCATCCATCACTGGAGGTGAGAATTCCAACATGTGAATTTTGAGGGGACACAGCATTTGGTCCTTAACACTCCTTACAACTTAGGCCAAATGTTGCTTTGCCCTTTTCTTCTACACTCCCAGAGTTAAACAGGCTTTTAAGAACTCTGGGAATTTTCCTCTAGGCAGGCAAAGTGCCATCTTGAAACAGCAGAGGCAGGCAAGGGAGGGGCTGCAGGAACTGTGCCAGGAAGCATGGCCCAGCAGAGGAAGCTCAGGTTGGGTTTTTTAGATATTTTTATTTTATTAAAAAAAAATCACGTTTTATATATTTTACCAACCCACAAGTTAAATTTAACAAACTAAAGATTCCATTTCTAAAAATACCATTTACTAGAACCAATGAGCGTTTTCACATGATCCAGGTCTCTTGAGTTTCCAGTGCTCCCTAGATAAACCTGGAAATAAATTCCAGAATTTAAACATGAATTCTTAAGAGTTTTAATGAGGAACAATAATTGGCAGCTAAGTTTTTCAGGTAGCTCAATTATTTAAAGAAGAAAATTCATCTCCACGCAGTCATGGAGAATTTAGCAAATGAGCTGTTTTGCATTGATTTTTTTTTCTTTTCCTCCAGTTCCAGCCAGTTTCTCTGAACTATCAGCTCAGGCTGTAATGCTGTCATCAGTGGCTAGAAACAATCACGATTCTCTCCCATCCCCATTCCTGTGTTCCCCACGCACAGGAAGCTCGAGTTAGGGTGCCCTGCAGCCACCGACATGACCCCTGGAGTTGGAGAAAGGGAACACTCACCTGGCATCAGGTCGTGGCTGCCTGCGTGCCATCCCTCTGACGGTGTCTCTGATGCTGTGATCTGTTGACAGGGCCTACCTGGAGCTTGAGATCACCCTGTCCCAGGAGCAGATTCAGAAGTACACGGACTGCCTGCAGCTCTACGTGAACAGCACACTGAAAGAGCTCCGGAGGCTCTTCCTGGTCCAGGACCTGGTGGATTCCTTAAAAGTATGTTTCCTTAGGCTCTTCGCTTTATGATCTTATGGTTTTGTTTTTCCCTAAGAGTAAAATATTATAAACTGCCACATAATAGAGAAGATTATGCCAGTTGTATTCTAGAGTCAGAAACTCTCCTGTTGTATGGCACCATGGACTCCATTCCTTCATTTCACAGAAAGCATCACTGTCTCTTAGAGGTTAAGATACTTAGCCAAGGTGGCCCAGTAGTCTGGCAAAGCTAGGATCAAAACCAGACCATACTACTAATTCTGTTCTTTTTATAGCACATCAGGATGTCTGTCCTTAAACCATTTTTGATTCCCCACCCAATTTTCTAAAATTAATTTTAAAATAAAAATCTACTTTGGGAAATGTGAAAACATACATACTTCTTTATTGAAAGATACTCTGGAATCTACTAATGGTAAGACCTCTGAGTGTCCTGAGGCAGAGCCATCTGAAGGGCAGAAGTAGGCTCCGACCAATGTGAGTGAGGACCTGGGCCCCGGGCTTTATCTGGTGATAACTAATTATGATTCAGCAAGGCCATGAGCAGAGTGAGGGGCAGCCAGGACAAGGTCTCTAAGTTCTGTGTCCTCCAAGTACACTCTGGACACACCCTGGCAGGGGTCTTGTACCACAAGTGGTCTGGTAACTGCTCAAGGAAAGGCAGAGGGGAAAGTGAGAGATGTGGTCGTGATCCTTGAGGTGATTCAGAGGAATGGTGACTTACAGGAGTAACTAAAGACAGATACCAGGAGATTATAATGACCTGCCCTGGAGCTTCTAAGATAATGTTTCCTTTCGCTATGTAAAAATAGGGATAGAGCAGGGGTCAGCAGTCCTTCTCTCTAAAGAACCAGATAGTAAATATTTTGGCTTTGCAGAGGACACTTTGTCTATCCAATTTTGTCACTGTGGCATAAAAGCACAAAAGACAACACAGTAACACAGTAGTGAAAGATTGCGACTGCGTACCAGTAAAACTCTACTGATGGACAGTGGAAATTAAATTTAATATCATTTCACATATCATTTTTCTCTTCTTTGATTTTGACCATTAAAAAATGTAAAAATTTCTATATGGGCCCATATAGAAACAGGTCAAAAGTCATAGTTTATGAAGCCCTAGACTAGACTTCTGTTGCCCAGATTCTGTCAAACCTTATGACAGTGTGATCCAATGGTTTCCAAGGGAGCTAATGACAACCCATCAGTGATTCCATGATGGACTTTAAACCTATTGCTATTTCATTTCCTGTTGAAATCATTCCATTGAAATTCATTTCCTATTACCTATAACTGTAATCCACAAAATTCTAATCAGAAATCCTAATTAGGAAAAAAAATTGAAACACTAATTAGAAAAATCAATTATAATCTAAAAATTAACAATAGGAGGCTCGAGTCTGTCAGGAATGGCTTCAGGAGCTCTGATCATCCTTTCATTCTTCAGTTTGCAGTCCTGATGTGGCTCCTGACTTACGTCGGCGCCCTCTTCAATGGCCTGACCCTGCTGCTCATGGGTAAGGATGGACAAGAGGGCTTTGTGTCTTCCTTCACACCCCCTGAGAACACAAGTCTTCCTAGGCTGTTAGCATTTAGCATTGTTCTGATAAACTCCTAGGGACAAATGCCAGATATCCCTGAGTGCAGGGCATTTCCCTTACTATCACAGCTCAATTAAAGAATCTTTACATATTAGATATCAGTAATGAATTTCTAAGTCTGAAGGATTTTGTTTTTCTTCAACCAAAATGGGTTATATTGGTTTCTAAATGTATCTGTTTATAGCAGCAGTTATGGCTAGAGATGCATTTTCATCTTGGGAAGGCACCCTCATTCTAGGAATGACATCTTTTCGCTTTCCTTATAACTGCCCTGTCATCCTTCATCTAGAATACTAGTTATTCCAAATAATGTTGCAATATCACATAAGTATATAAAAATGTGTCTATGAACTTATTATTATTGATAACTCTCAGAATTTTAACACTGCATTTTTTTTTTTCATCCCAGCTGTGGTTTCAATGTTTACTCTACCTGTAGTGTATGTTAAGCACCAGGTAAGTTCTCTGTGGGGTCAGACATTCATGTTAAATTTTGACCTCATGGTCTTTGGATGTGCTCATTATTTCTCTCTTCGTAGGCACAGATTGACCAATATCTGGGACTTGTGAGGACTCACATAAATGCTGTCGTGGCCAAGTAAGTTGTCCAGCAAGATTCATAAAAAAGAGTCACTGTCTTAAGCAGGCCTTTGAAAGGATTAGATAGGTATAATAAAAGATAGTAAAATAATAGGTTACTGTATGATTTTTTTACTTATTCAAGTCATATATTCATTCCCTTCTCAATTATACTATTTCAGAAAATAACTATGAATTTCACAACTTGCAACTCACTGAAACCTCCAGGGATTTATCTTGAATATCATAATGAATGAGTTTTAATAATAAATGAAGTAAAGCTCTAGCTGAGGGCTGACCCATGTTCAAGAGCAAGATGGAAGAAGGAAGGAAGCCTGATTCAGAAAATTAATGGTTAAAATGAAATAGAAACACTTAAATTAACGAATATTTTTTATCTTTTAAACAATAAATAGCACTAATTTTTAAACCATTAAAGTTCTCTTTTAAACTTTAAAATAGGTAAATTTTGTTACCTAACTATTTTAATTATACTACTTTATAAGTGTGTTTGATTAACACCATTGCTTTTTAAATCCGAGTCTAGAACAGACCCTAATTTATGGGCTACCTAATGTATTGGGGAATAAAGATTTCAGTTTTACATATCTGCACCTAACATGATCACTTAACTGAGTAGCTTTCCCTAATTCTTACATTAGTATATTTAGGTTTGTTGCCATTTACAATGATAGTTTTTATGGTGTCATTACTATTCAAGATTTTAATTGAAGGTTGAACTAATCTTCAGCTACAAATACATATCACCAAAGGATGGGTCTTAGTTAATATGGACTCCATCCAGTAATCAAATAACTATGTATTTGAACCCAGGTGATGATCAGATTTAGAGGGCAGCATTTTATAATCAAAATATTTAGGTAACAAAAACTTTATCTATTTTAAAGTTTAAAAGATAACTCTGATGGTTTAAAAAGCAGTGCTATTCATTGTTTAAAAGATTGAAAATGTCAAGTGTTTCTATTTCAATTTAACCATTAATTTTCTGAATCAGGCTGCCTTCCTTAGGCAAAGAAGTATAAAAGCAAAATAAACAAATTGAAAGGCAACCACTTTAAAATTCCTCTCTATTAGGTTACATATCATCAACAACGGTTCCCTCCTGAAGTGTATACAGATTTTATCTTTACTATGTATCATTTACATTCTCCTCTTAAACTCTTAAGGAACTCAGGTTGTGTGGTGAATATGGATCTGTAACAGATCTTCGGCACATTTCAAAATGTCTGAAATTATCAGCTTGGACCCCAGTGTGACCAACATCTAATAAAATAAACCAATGAAGGACAAAAGTCATTATTTTATTTTAATAAATGGTAGCATGGCATCATGTGAAGATTGGTGGTGCCCAAACCTGGAGAACCTGTTTGAAACACAAATTCCGTATCAGACCCATAGAATGAGGATTTCTAGGGTTGGTGACCTGAAATTTACATTTCAGTGACTTTCCCAGGTAACTTTTTTGGCAGTTAGAACTATGGAAACTATAGTACATAACACCAGAATAGGAGTTTGGATACAGAAAAATAGAAGTTCTAGAACTAAGTTGTACAATACTCAGTTTGGGGATCTTGAGAAAATCACATCTATTAATGGGGAGTAGGCAGTGCTGGTTGATTGGTTCTAAAAAGAGGAGTACCTATTTTGTTCTGGATACTTCATATAATAAACACAGAGGGTAAAAAGATGAATGAAATAAATCCAGCTCTCAGCCTATTGGTGCAGACAAAAAGAAACAACTATAAGACAATTTAAGAAATACAGGTAGAGTTGCATAAAATACTAAAGTCAGAGCAATGAGGATACAATTGATCCTTCCTAGAGTGATCAATGGAAAGTCACTAAGAAAAGGTGGCATTTGGCTTGGGCACTGAAGAATGGGTGAACAGCAGCCCAGTGGATGATAGGGTAAAAGACTCTGCAAGAAGAAGAAGCGAAACAAGCAAAAACAAAGAGCCTGAAAAATGTGGGTCATGTTCAAGAAGCAGTGAGTCAGACAGTGTGTCCAAAGCTTACTGTGTGGAAAGATCAGTTAGAAGAAATGTAGGAAGAGAAGCTGAGACCAGGACCTGAATGCCCTGAGCAGTTTTGACCCTGACCCAATAGGAAATGGCTAGCTCGTGATGTTTCTAAGGAGATCGATGTAATCAGAATTGCCTTTTGTGAAGATCAGCCATGACAGTCTAGTGAGAGAAGAACTGGAGAGGAGAAAGACCAGAGGAGATGTGCAATCAGCTAGGAGAAATCGTAATTCCAACAAAAGTGTTCAGGGCACAGACTATTAAAATGAAGGGAAAACAAATGGCAGAGAAAATCCCGCACCACCACCCAGACCCCCACACAATGTAGTTGTTAAATTACACTTGGAAATCAGGACTATATGAAGGAACAGAGAGAGAACATGTTGTCTATGAGGACTGATAGGACTTCTGTAATTGACCTTTACTCTGAGTCAGTTCTGAGCTTTCTGGTCGCTAGAACAAAAAGAGAAATTAGGTTAAGTAATCTGTTTTGTCTGGCACTAAAGTCTAAAAGAAATTTCTTGATGAACTCTTACCTCTCAGGTCTCCTTGACCTCTAAAATTCTGATTTCATGTTATAATAATTCTAACCGCAGAATTTATACCATTTTAGTCAGTTAAGAACTCGATGGTTCATCAGAGAGACTAGTTTAAGTCCATTTCTGGCATTTATGCAATATGAGTTCATCATAAATGTTGTCTCTGTAAACCTGTTTCCTTATCAGTAAATTGGAAATATTAGTACTTACCTCATAGGGTTGTTGTCTATTTAATAAGTTAGCAACTGTAGAGTATTCTTACTTAGACATGGGAAACAAGAACTGTTACGTATCCTTCTCTTCCACTTCCTCCTCCTCAACAGCCTGTTACTGTGTAGAGATCCAGGACAGTTCCAGACTGAGCCAGGGAACCCTCATGCCATTCTTTCTCCATACTGAGTTACCCTGTCCAGGTCATTTAACCTTTCTTTGTATCAGTTTTCCAGATCTAAGATGGGGTGGGGGTGGGGTGATATGTAGAAACACTATTAGAGTTTTGAAAAGGCCTCAAATTAGAAAAGGCAAAATAAAGATTATAGAGGAAATTACAGCTTTAAGCAAGAACATAAGAAATCTGCCAGAAATGAGTGTAGCTGCCTATATTTAGGTGAGTTCTAGTCTGGGGCGGTGAAAGTGCCTGCGATTTTATGTAGAAACCTTCCTGGTGATCTCTAATAAATCTCAGAGACTGAAAGACTTCCCTGAAACCTGAAATTGAACTGGAGCTGTTTCAATTTTCAAATGGGAAGGAAGCATAGATTCTAGAACTTATCTTTGGGTGAATTGAATGTCTAATTCCAAGAAAAAATCTAGAGTGAATTAGTAAAACTGTAGGTACTCAGAATAGACTGTGTGTGTTCACTAACTGGAGAGATTCTATACTGTTCTGGTAGTGAGTATTCAGTGAGGTACTCAACAAGTCTTCCTGGCATTCTTGTGTAGAAAACCAGAGATGATAGCACAGTCTGTAGAAGACCCAAAATGTGTTCCTTAATCTACCGGGTAACTGCCTGGGGCAAGGCATAGTAATGTGCTGCAGTACCCGGCCTTGACCCATCCCTTTCAACACCATTACTTCTCCTAGCCATGTGAAGATAAATCAAATATAATTTCCAAAGTTCTAGGTGGCACATATCCTGGAGCAAAAGCAGATTCAGAGAGGGCAAGATTCAAGATGAATCAAAGGACCTTGAGCAATCTAGGAGCCTGAATTTGAATCAAGAAAATGAAATTAACAGGGAAAGTTCTATATTTAGATTTTTTTAAAAGTCAACTTCAAAAAAGAATGGAGGAGGGGTGAATGAGATAAACTATAACAGTAGTGGGTATAAAAAAATACCTGAGATTTTTAAATTGATTAATTGGTCCCCAGTCAAATGTGAGTCATGGTATGCTGAGGCATCTTTTTAAAAAATTTGTGCAAGTTTAGAAGTTACTAATATAAAGTCTAAAACCTAAATGAAAAAAGGGCAGAGTTGCTATATTCCATTTTGGTCCTTTCACACATATATTCAGTTTATTTCAGGATGGGGCGTTTTAAGAGATGCATTAATATACTGGAGTAATGCCATACAGTAATTCCAGTACTGAGGTACTAGAAATCTGACAATAATGACTAGTGAAGATCAAAATTCACTGAATGACCCTGGAAAAGAGATGACTTTAAAAAGAACACAATGGCTGTCCCTCAAGTATTTGGAGGTCTAACACTGTGAAAGAAGTAGGCTTTCTCTTTTTCTCTTAAAAGCAGAAATTTCAGATGTTCTGAGATTCTAATAAAATATGAGATAAAAGAGTAAAAATTAGAGTTGTTCCACAATGTAAGCCTTTGCCCCATGGAGCAGTAAGTTCCTTGTCATTCATTCGAGTATCCATGTAGAAGTTAGGTGGCCCCTGTCACTATGTCCTGTTGCTCCTGGCTTCTCCTCTCATCCACCTCTCTTCTGGTCCTATAGCTTCAAATGTCAAGGATTCCATACTTGTGTTTCCAGCCAGACTTCCTCTGCTGAGCACCAGGTCCACTCACCTGCTTATCTGATACTTTCTGGTCTATGTCCCATAGACATTTCAGATTTACATGGTCAAACATCTTGCAATTCCTCATCGGAACCCATTTTTCCTTTAGTCCTCTCCATCCCGGTAATTACATTGTATCATCATTCACATGGTCGCTCAGGCCCAAAACTAAAGAATCTTCCTTTATTTTTCTTCCTCTTCCCCTTGTGCCCATGCATTCAACACATCAACAGGTTACGTGGGTCCTTTCAGCTCCATTTCCAAACCAGATTCCAAACGGGCTGGTCACCTGCCTGTGGACACCTGTTCCACATCTGCCACAAAACTCTGGACATTGTCTTCTGGTACCCGGAATGCCATAGGTGTCCCTTCCTCCATTGTTGCTTTACTTTCACTTCCCCAATTTTTTCAAATAGCCACCATCATCATCTTCTTAAAACGTAAATCAGATCACATCATTCCCCAGCATAAAATTTTTCAATGGCCTCTCATCACACAGAATAGAATTTAAATCCCCTATCATGGCCCACAAGTTCCAACACCATCTGGATACTGCCTGCCTCTCAGGCCTCCCTACTCCACGCCTCAGCTCAGTGGGCTGTACCCTCCTCTTCCCCTACACGTGTCCTTCCTTTAGTGCCCTTGCAATGGCTGCTGCTGCTGCCTGCAACCTCCAGATCTTTGCGTGAGTGTGTCGGCTCCTCCCTGTCCTCTGGGCACCTGTTTCTCAGATCTGTGGGACGTTGCCCACTCACTTCCTTTCCTACTGCCTTGTTTTGTTTTATAGCATTTGTCATCATCCCAACTTCTCTTTTCTCCTTGTTTTTCTCTTCTCAACCCCTACAAGAAGGAAAACTCCATGGGAGCAGGTACCTTCTTCCTTTTGTTGACCACTGAATTCCAGAATGTGGAAGGGTGCCTGGCATAGAGGAGGGTCTCAATTAAAATCTGCATGATGAACTCATTAAGTTTCACATTGCCAAACAAAACAGTTCTGGTGTAAACCTACCTTGAAATGACACAACCGTATTGTGAGCACCACAGAATCACAGGAGCCTTGGTGACAGCCTGCTGTGCACCCACATATGAAAGATGAGTGTCTAGAGTCTGAAAAGCTGTTCATCAGTTGAGTGAGTAGCAAAACTCAGGTGGGGATCCAGGTTTCTTACTTCCAGTTCTGAGTAGTTTGGCCACATTGAGGATACACACAGGTTCTTTCACCCGGAACCATCTGTGTTTATGCTCATCTTCCTCGCACAGGTAGAAACTGCACTCTCCTTTGTCTTTCAGAAGTGCCTCAGATTAGGGGATCAATGGCTACTGTCACTATAGTCCTGAAATAAGTCAGCATGTTCATCTACCTAAAAAGTTATACTGTAAAGAAGGCAGCTTCCTTGGGTCACTCATTTCCTTCCAATTTTTGTTTCCTTCTTATTGCTCTTTAGAAGAATATTTATAGACACACACACACACACACACACACACACACACACACACAACCATATCTTCCAGAATCTTATGTAATTAATCTTAGCTAATTAAAGAAACAGAATGGATACATAAAATGGTTTTGTTAATTAACATTTACAATTTATCCCTTTACTTTTTGTCTTGTTTTGTTTGTTCTTAGGATTCAAGCTAAAATCCCAGGTGCCAAAAGACACGCTGAGTAGACAGGTATCCCAGCGGGGACTGGACACAAACAGGGACGTCTGGAGAGGCGACAGCTCTCTTCTTACTCGTTACTGCAAATTGATTGTTCCCCCTACCCAGTACCATACTCTTAGAGGCAAACTTTAAAACAGCTGTTTTTAGGCTGTTCCTTTACTCTTAGGATATTTGAGTCACTTGTGTCAAGCACTAAAGTGTAGAGAAAAGTGTATTAGATGTGGTTTTTAATTTCGTGTTGCTAAAAACAAAAAAAAAAAAGTGCATGATGGTGAGAGCCCACGTTCTCCTTCCTCCTTCGGTGTTCTTCTCTCTGCCATGCTTCTGTAGCGTCTAACGTCCCCCGTGGCTAGGCCTTTCCTGCCGAGTGCACTGGCGCAATAGTGGAAATTGCTTATATGTCCTTGGGTTGCTGGTTGGATTAATCTTTAATAACATTATATAGAATTGTAGACTGATGTTTTAGCATTTTTCCAACACACACAACATAAAAATTAAAAAAAAAAAACAGTCGACCGTACTTATGGTAATCAGTTTTGTATAACTTAAAATAATTAAATAAATGAATAAATCCAAAACAAACATGCAGTACTTTTGTTGTCTGGGATTGATGGGCTGATTTACATGTATGGTAACGAAAAGTACCAGCATGTTAAATTTATTACAATTTGTATTACTTTCTCTGTAGTTCCTAATGTACTTAATTATGGACTCTGGATATTTGCACTTATGTACTTGATACTGAATGCATAAATAAATGTTACTAAATGTAGAAAGTTCTCCCTGTCTTGTCATGATTTTACTAGGAAATGCAAAAGCCGTAACAGACCAAGTCACCTGAAGATGTGCCTGGGGGCTGAGACCTAGCACTCACCTTGTTCCTCCCTCCAGGAATACAGGGTCTAACCCCAGCCTTGTTAATGTGCCCCTTGGATTATTAATATAAAGATCTAAGGAGTAGTAAGGAACACTCTTCATGTTGTACTCTTGCGGGGTTGGTGCAGGTAGTTCAGTTTTTAAAAACTTGAAAGTGATGTAAATCCTGACATGAACTCTTTATAATCGTAAGCAATCCAACAGTGGCATAAAATAATGAAACTTGTTAGAAATTCACTCTTTTGGTAATTAGTTTTTGAGCACCTACTGTGTACCAACCACTAAGAACAGAGCTGTGAGTCGAGAGATGACAGCTCCGGCCCTCACCATGCTAAGTCTTCTAATGGTTGTTCTCTGCTTTTTGTGAAAGTCTAGTTGCATATTTTATCTTGGTGTTAGAACTGAAAGTCAAAGATGAAGAGGTAGAAGGGAAAGAAGGCAGTAGAAATAGGAGTGGGAAACGTATTAGAAGAAAAAAAATAATAATCCCTTATAAAAAGTTGCCTTTGTACCAGTTGCATACTTGGGCTTAGTCAGTATTTATGGAGTTAACCTTTCACACAAAGTAGTGTGCAGGTTATGAGGGCAGCTTGGCCCTGTGCCAACAGCCAAGGAACCCCCATCTTGATGTTGGGGTAGAGGGATGGTGGCTGTGTGTCAAGGCTGACGAGATGAAAATGGGTGTGAAATCAGAGCTGCGATACCAGCTTGAGCAACAGAGGGGAAGGCCTCTCAGGAAGCTGAACTTCAGGGCTGCATCTTCGTCTGGGTTTTGCCAGGGGAAGAAGGTTCACCAGAATATGGAAAGAACATCATGTAGGGAGTGAAGACGTGGACGTGCATGGCCTCGGCTGAGAGTGGTGAGCAGCTGAACTGGCTGTAAGGTCCTCAGGGTGGGAATTGTGGTGCTGGGGAAAGCTTCTTTTGCACTAGGAAGACACTTGAAAGTCTGTGCCAATGATTTGAGGCTATTCTTTAACTCACTGTCACATAGACACCGTAAGGGTGCAAGACACTAAAGATCAGAAGAATAAAGAAGTTAATTGTAACATAATTCTAATAGCAAATAGGTGTCAAATGACCAGGCCTCTACTGGAGCAGCCACAGGGACAAGAGGAGGGAAATGTTCGCCTAGCCCTGAGCCTCCCCTGCCAAGCACCCACCACGGTGGGACTGCAAGAGATAATGTGAGGGGATGGGGGGCGGGAGCGGAGTGCTGACTGATCAGATGTGGGGTTCCAATCCGAAAGCTGCCCTTAAATTTGAAAGCAACTCCTTATATTTTACACCCAGGTAGCTCACTTGCCTCCCCTGAGCCCTACCACTAAGACCAGATGAGCAAGAGAATACAAGGCCATTTTCCAGATAGAGAGTCCAGAAGAACTGGCTTGGGGAAGGAAGATAATAAGATTATTTTTATGGTTACTAAATACAGAAGAGGATTTCTTAGGCTAGGAGTGCAGCTCAGTGGTAGAGTATGTGCTAAGCATGTGTGAGGCCCTGGGTTTGATTCCTAGTAAAGAAGAAGAATTAGTAGAAGGAGGAGGGGAAGGAAGAGAAGAAAGAGGGGGAGGGGGAGGGATTGGAGAAGAAGAAGAAGACGAAGAAGAAGAAGAAGAAGAAGAAGAAGAAGAAGAAGAAGGAGGAGGAGGAGGAGAAGAAAAAGATGATGATTTCTTCATTTTTTATGTTTTTCAGTCTCTAGCCTTTAATATAAAGTTTCTTCTACATGGTTTTATTGTGAAGAATTAATATTCTTCAATATTGGCCTTCACGGTATTTTCTTCCCTCCTACTGGTCTCAAATTCTTTTCCCAAAAAGCCATTAATTAGGAGGATCTAATCAGGAATTTGACTTGGTGGGTGTGGTGGGGAGGTTCCTGAGGGAACCTTCAGGCTGAAAAAATGTGGGCATGACAGACTTTTAACAAATGACCCATAGGGTGCATAATATTCTATTTCTTCTACCAGAAGCATTAGCAATGGGATATCCAAGGTGATGGAAATGATGTGAGTGAATAGGTAAGAAGAAAACCAAGAGCAGAGCCCCCAGGGAACCCAAAGTGAGCAGATCTGGGTTGTAAACTGCAGAAAATTCTTAGAGTCAGTGGATGAATTCAGTAAGCAGGAGGCAGGAAGATGAAGAAGCTACAGTATGCTTTATGGATAATTTCAAGAATAAAGGATGTAGGGTGGTTCATAGAACTTTCACTCTTTCCATATCCATATTAAAACAGGGGTTCAGATTTGAGGGTGTTATTTGGTCCCACTTCATCTCTAAGTTGCAATTCGGTTGAGAAATATACCAAATGAATAAAAATCAAATGATCACTAATGATGAAGTTGCTTGACTATGCCCGAGTAAGGCTTCCTGTGATTTCTACCCATTTCACACCCAGTGGTTTTGCCCACCCTATCCTTGGACTGGACATAGCTTACAACATGGGAATCAGAGCAGAGGTGGTCTGCAGTTAGGACAGGCTGGCAGGGAGAGGGGGGCCTAGGCCAGACCTCCTCAGGCCCCTTTAATACATTCTTCTTCCCTAGAGAAAAATGAAGGAAGAGCATAGAGAAGATCCACATTTTGCTATCATCTGTTTTCCTTCTGGGAATAGACTGGATGGCCCTCTGTCCCACGGATAAGGGGAGTGAATTTCAATCCAGTTTTTTTTTTTTTTTTCAATTCTAAAGCCGATAAACTTTATTTACAACAGCAAACAGTGATAAGACCTGTTTATTCATCAGAACATGCCATCTCTAATGACTTCTATTAGGCGACACTTTAAAAAAAGAATTAGTTTTAAGTACTATCTTTAAAAAGCAACAAAACTGTTTTGTCTTTCTATTAATAGTTTTTATGAATGCATTCTGTCAACCAGAGCCCAGCAGGAAACAGCAGACTCAAAAGGGTAACTGAGGAGTTTAATTTTAAAGTGTAGCAAAGTTTAAGAAAATTAACTGGAAATGACCTAGTACTTATGGCCTATCAAGAATGGGAACCTCTGCCACCCCTAGTGGTGGTAAGGGGACAAGAGGAGGGAGTGTTACAGGCCCCAGAGGAGGGAGCATTGGTAGGGGGGGCCTCCTGTGGTTTTTACCACTGGTACCCAAAGGTAATTCCTCTCCAGAGGAAGGAGGCAGCCAGCAATTTGTGAAGGGTGGGGAGAAATCCCAGGTATATAAGCAGGCTCTTCACTGTTTTCTAGACTATCATGGAAAATTATTTCAGGCACCGTATTCCAAAGGTTACTTACAAAACTAAAACCAAAAGTTTCCATTGAAATTAATGAGGTTATTTTTCCTCCACCAGGGCAAACACTTAGAAACTGGTAATTTATATTTTCTTTCGGATACATATTAAGTGCAAATATGGCACCTCAGCAAATAACTTGGCATCATACAATAACAAATTGTCCAATGACTATGATACACCTAGTCCTAGATCACTATCAGATAGATAGTATTGGAATTTTTGTTCATGTGGCATTCATCAAAATACCCAGAAACTCTACTGTACTCACTCTGTCCAATAAATATAGTTAAGATGCTCTAAAATGACAAGAGAATTTACCACACTATCATCTTTCAGTAGCAAATAGATTCTGTCTTCCTTTTTGCTTGATAGAATATACCTCATTTTTTATTGCTTCCTGTAGTTAGAAAAGAACATCAAATGCTTGATTCCACAAACTACATTTCCAACAGAATCAATAGAGCTTTCTCCCCGGGTTCCATTACATTCTATCAGGTTATCTGCATAAACCCATCTGAGTCTTCCATTTATGGTTGAATCTTCAACCTCCCTTGGTAAGAATGGTGCTAAAATAAGAGTAATTTTCTCCAGTAAAATGTATCTACTTTTTATTCCTGTTTACAAAAATTTGCCTTATTTTTAGATTTTGTTCTTTAAATCCTAAATTAGGCGTTATATGAGATGCATCCAACCAATTGATTAATTCTATAATTTATCTATTGTATTTATTAGTTGATAAGGTTACTTTCAGGCTATTGAAATGAAAACTCTCAGGAATAACAGAGCATCTTTGCACCAGACACAAAGTACTGGGTTCTTTTTGCAAACATTGTTTCTTTTTTATTTATTTATTTATTTATTTTATTATTGTATATAAATGGAATACATGTTGTTTCTCTATTTGTACTTAGAGTCAAGGCATACCATTTGTGTAATCATACGTTTACATAGGGCAATGATGTTTGATTATTTTTTTCCCTTCCCCCCCACCCCTCCCACCCCTCTTTCCCCTCTATACAGTCCTTCTTTCCTTCATTCTTACCGCTCTCCTTATCCCTAACCCTAAACCTAACCCTAAACCTAATGCTAACCCCTCCCACCCCCCATTATATGTCAGCGAGATCATTCGTCCTTTAGTTTTTTGAGATTGGCTTATCTCACTTAGCATGATATTCTCCAATTTCATCCATTTGCCTGCAAATGCCATAATTTTATCATTCTTCATTGAGGAGTAATATTCCATTGTATATATATGCCACAGTTTCTTTATCCATTCATCAACTGAAGGGCATCTAGGTTGATTCCACAATCTGGCTATGGTGAATTGAGCAGCAATGAACATTGATGTGGATGTATCTCTGTAGTATGCTGATTTTAAGTCCTTTGGGTATAGGCCAAGGAGTGGGATAGCTGGGTCAAATGGTTGTTCCATTCCAAGCTTTCTGAGGAATCTCCACACTGCTTTCCAGAGTGGCTGCACTAATTTGCAACCCCACCAGCAATGTATGAGTGTTCCTTTTTCACCACATCCTCGCCAACACCTATTGTTGCTTGTGTTCTTGATAATCACCATTCTAATTGGGGTGAGATGAAATCTTAGGGTAGTTTTGATTTGCATTTCCCTTATTACTAGGGATGTTGAACATTTTTTCATATATCTGTTGATTACTTGTACATCTTCTTCTGTGAAGTGTCTGTTCATTTCCTTAGCCCATTTGTTGATTGGATTATTTGTATTCTTGGTGTAGAGTTTTTTGAGTTCTTTATAGATTCTGGAAATTAGCGCTCTATCTGAAGTATGATTGGCAAAGATATTCTCCCACTCTGTAGGCTCTCTCTTCACATTGCTGAGAGTTTCCTTTGCTGAGAGAAAGCTTTTTAGTTTGAATCTATCCCAGTTGTTGATTCTTGCTTTTATTTCTTGTGCTATGGGAGTCCTGTTAAGGAAGTTTGATCCTAAGCCAACAAGTTGAAGATTTGGACCTTCTAATCAGAATTTTGAAATCCTACATGATTAATACTTTTATTATTACAGTCCACATGAAGAAACTCAATCTCAACATGTCTACACAGCTAGTAAGTGATGAAACAAAGACTTGGATCCATGTCTGATTTCAAAGCCTGGGCTCTCTCCACTAAACAACACTACCTCTTGGGTGTTTCTCGGCCCCTCCCCTGTAGTCTCTCTAGCTCAGGAACAATGCTGCCTCAGCAAGACTATTTGATTGCTGGTAATAGAAACCCGCTAAAGTATATTAACCATCAGTGAACATTTATTGAAAGAACACAAAGAAGTCCAAGGGCTTAACTACAGGGGATAGAGTATCTTTCTAAACACACAATTTTGTTGCTTTGACCTTTGTAGTTAAAGGCAGAAGTGCTTAAATCCAGGCATTACATAACAATCCTACCATGACAGAGGCATAAAAGAAAGTGCATACATCTTAAAGAGCTTTATGTAATGGCTTACTTTTATACAGACACTCCTGACCCAGAACACATATCCACACTGCAATAGAAAAGAAACCCTAGCAATGAAGCCATGGTGCTGGTTCATTCCTTCACTCCAGAAGTGCATTTATCCAGAGCTGAGAATCAGGAGCTCTCATGAACGGAATCACAGTTATTAAGAGTTACCCTTTTAAAAATAGTAATTAAACAATAATTCTGGTGTAATAAACTTCACACCTAGAACCAAACTTCATATATACTTTAATCTGATGATTCAAAGTGTCCTTCAGGGTCTTGAAATGGGGTCTTCTATCAGTATGACCATTATGAACGACTCTTGTCATACTACCTTAGATATAAAAGTTGTGCAGTAGACACAGAACAAGGTAACTTTTTCCCTGTGTGTGTGTGTGTGTGTGTGTGTTTGTGTGTGTGTATGTGTGTATTTCACCCTAATAAAATCCCAAGTGCAGAAGACTTTAAATTATACTTTTAAAAAAAAATTCTGAACACATGCATCTTTTCTGTTATCCTTTGCAATAGTAACTTAGGCATTTATTACATGGAAATTGCCATAGTAGGTGCTGCAGGAGATTCAAAGAGGAGTGAAATGCTGTCTCCACTTTTAGGGGTCTCATAGTATAGAGATAATAATTACCACCACATTTATGGAGTTGGTTATTTTGTTCCAGGCACTCTTTTAAACAATTTAACTACACGAATTGATTTAATTCTCATGCTCATCCTACAATGAAGATTCAATTTTACAGATGAGAAAAGTAAGGCACAAAGGTCACAAAACTATTAATTAATAAGATTATGACACAAAAAACTATGAGCCACTCAACCTGTGGTAACTGTCATCCAGTGAAAGTTTGAACAAAGCACTTTGGAAGTTCAAAGATCAGTGGGATGAAGAAAAAAATATAGACGGGTCAACTTTTGAGATGGGCTGACAAAGCTAGCCTGATTTCAGTCTGCAATGAAACCACCTGCAATGTAAACTCCAGTTTTGAACAAAGTTTGGTTGAAATTTGACACGCTGGCAGCAAGACCAAGTGTTTTTTTTTTTTTTTTTTTTTTTTTTTTTTTTTTTTTTTAGGTGTTGATAGACCTTTCTTTTACTCGTTTATTTATATGTGGTGCTGAGAATTGAACCCAGTGCCTCAAACATGCTAGGCAAGCGCTCTACCACCACTAAGCCACAACCCAGCCCCATAACCTAGTGTTTTGATCAGCTTCTTCACTGTTGTGATCAAAAGACCTGACAAGAACAATTTTAGAGGAGGAAGTTTATTTGGGGATCCCAGTTTCAGAGATCTCAGTCCATAGACGACTGACTCCATTGCCCTGAGCCTGAGGTGAGGCAGAACATCAGGGCAGAAGGATGTGGAGGAGTCACTCAGGACGTGGTGGCCAGGAAGCAGAGAGAGACTGAGCTCAGGTCACCAGGGACAAAATATATACCTCAAAGACCCACCTCCTTCAGTCACACACTATCTGCCTGCCAGTTATCACCCAGTTAATCCATTGGAGTGGATTAATGCACTGATGAGTTGAAGGCTTTCATAACCCAATCTAAACTTTCTTGAATTATCTCTCACATGGGCTTTTGGGGTTACCTCATATCTGAAGTGAGAATGTGTAGTTAGTCTGGTCTACAAGATGAGAGAAGTGGGAAGGAGAGACAACCTGAGAGTTATCTGTGTGAGGGAAGAGTTTGGAGAACATGGAGTTTAAAGAGCTTGGAGCCTAGGACAGATGCCTCTTTTAGCGAACAGGAGGAAGAAGAAAAGGGAGCCAGTGATGGACGTGAAGAAAGAAGAACCAAGGAGAGCAAAATAGAATGGTGTAGGTATCTTGGGAGGGTTTGGAGTTTCTGGGAAAACGGTGCCAAATTCATTAAGAAAGGGGATGGGGGAATGGGATTGGAGAAAAAGCCACGAGAAGATGAGGAAGAGGCAATTTGGGGTGCGGGGTGAAGGAATATGTCATAGCCAAGATGTAGATCACGCTTTTAGGAAATTTACTGTATTAGGCCATTTTTCATTACTACAATGAAATAACTTAGGCTGAGTATTTATGAATGAAAGAGGCCCACTTAGCCTACAGTTTTGGAGGCTAAGAGAACAAATGGCCAGTTCTTTGGAAGGTCTCCTTAGGTGCCTCCATATGACGGAGGGCACCACGATGGCAGGAGCATGCAAGAGGGAGAAATCATATCACCAGGAAGCCAGAGAGAGGGGAGGGGCCAGTCTTGCAACCTCCACAGAGGTGGCACTTCTTAAACACCCACCACCTCTACGCCACCACATGGAGGACCAAGTCTGACATATGAACCTTTGGGAGAAAAACCACATTCATTAGGCGAGGTATAGGTTTAGTAAGAGAAAATGGGACATAAAGTCCAAGGGACACAGGGAAGACAGAGGGGGGCAGGAGCTGATTGAGAAAGGTCCCTGAGGGGGTGGGAAGGAATAGGAGCCAGCGCTGCCATAATTTGGTCATGTTTTTACTTTCCTTAAAGAGCTCCAGAAATGCTCGACTCTCGCTCTGTCTGGAGGTTATCTGGTGTTTCCTGACATTTTGCAAATCAAAAGAAGAAAGAGATGGGACAGGTTTTTAAAATCAAGTGGAAAGTTTACCTACTCCAGTAATCTTTACTGAGTCATCTTCAGATGAATCATATAGTCTAATATACTTTATAAAAATAAGAATTAAAGTAAGAAAAAAATAAGGCAATTTAAAAGTGTTGCTACTTAAAGATCAGGAGTGTTGGAAGTGTCTATGAAGATGCTAAGTGAGCATTTAAAAAATCATCATTACTATCTATCTAAATAAGGATGCTACCTGGAACACCAGTGATTTAAAATAATTATAATCAAAAGAAAAGTGATTTTTTTTTTGCTAACTATGGCATTGGTTATTTCTGGCCCAGTTTAATTTCTGATTACTCTGCAAATGCTCATTTAAAACAATCATGATGCCTGTAATTGATATTCCATCCTACCATAAAGTGTTACCTCATTTAGAAGTAAACAGCTGACATCAGGGAGCAGGTTAATCTGCTCTCTGTTAGCCTTCTCACCGCCTGCAACACAAAATCCAGTTCCTTGGTTTGGAGTTCAAGGTCCCTGACAGTGAAATAATGACCCAAAATTCTGCCTGGGCTCCTGCTTTCCCTCTCTGCACCTCACACTCATTGACCACACCCCACTGGCTCTGCTGACACCCTGCCAGAGTTTCCCCGGCCACCCCAGCCAACTTCCTGCCCTGCTTGCTCAAGTCAAAGGTCTCTGCAGAACAGGCTGTGACCCAGATCTGGAGTCACTGTTCAACTCTGAGGCCAGTGATTAACCGATGGCCGTTGAATCTCTCATTTTGGTATAATTTTCTAAAAAAAATGAGATGATCATAATAATCACCTCAAAGAGTTGTGATAATATCTTGAAGGTATGTACATTTCTATAAGAATGCAAAATCAGTTGCAGGTGTGAGCTGTAGTTATGGTACCATGTCCCTCACAGGAAAGAACACTCGTCGTAAACTTTGCCCACCTTCATGGCCTATTCTCAAGAACGCAGGCCAAATCTCATCCACATGTTTAGGTGAAGGGCTGAATCGAGTATTTGGTATATAATAAAGCCCAACACATGTCGACTGAATTAGAAAAAGTGAAATTTTAGGGAAAATCAAGCTGTCCAAGCGCTTAGTACCTGGAACTGAGGGGTGCTCTGTGAATGGAGGATCCTACAGGGTAGGCAACTGGTTCCTACTTTATCTTTTTGCCTTGCCTCTCTCTTACCTCTTTTTTCTCTACTCAGAGAAAAGGATTGGCCTGACTCCTCAACTCTCTGGTTTCTTCCTTGGAGGGCTCTTTCCTGGTGCCACCTATGAGTCTCTTGTATAAGCACAATTCCCAGCATGTAGTAGGCACACAACAAATACTTGAACCAGGATGACTGGTGCCTACTCATGTAACTGTGACTTTCTCTGGGAACCTTCTTTCCTTCTGTACCTCAGAATCCTCCTACCAGTCTAGAAATAAAACCAATTCCCAATGCTGGGATGGCAACTGTTGATTTCATTACAGTGATTTTCACCAAGAAGTTTAGGAAAGCTAGGGATGGCAGATAGGACAGTAGCATTTGTTTTAGAGGAA
Source organism: Sciurus carolinensis (assembly GCF_902686445.1). NCBI lineage: Eukaryota > Metazoa > Chordata > Mammalia > Rodentia > Sciuridae > Sciurus > Sciurus carolinensis. The sequence continues at coordinate 159,393,000 of NC_062214.1, read as the reverse complement.
GTGCTTATTTTCCACAAGTTGGAAGGAAAAGACTGCACATATTTAGCATGTGCTCTAGGGTAAGCATTTCTTCATCCTGCTTAGTCTTCTTCGTCTCAGAATGTAAAATCCCACCACATAGATGAAGAATGAAGACTAGGAGTTTTACTATGGAAGACAGGCTAAAACCACTAGCAAATGATGAAACACATATTTGTCCCAAATCTGTTTAGCCCCAAGAAATTTCTGATGATGAATAAAAACAAGTTGTCAAGAGAGAAAGTTGAAAGGAGGCCTCTTAATTGGATGTAGTTACAAAGACTGACATGTTCTGCCCTTCCTTAGAGATGCTTGACTTTCCTTATTTGGCGCTAACTCCATCAGGGGCACTAACCCATCTGTTTGCTTCCCTAACAATCTGGCACTACCTAGGGGACGTTTTACCTTCCTGCTGGTTTACCACAAATAACCATGTGCTGGAGTCACTGTAGCAGAGAACTATAACCTGATTACAAAACAGGCACTTTAGATGCTGTTAGAATCCCAAGTAGTATAGGGTCTTTAATGTGTGGACTGTCAAGCCAACTTGAAGGCTTTAACTGGGGAGATCCCCCTAGTAACCAGCGAGGAAGGACCAAGGGACCCTTTCTATTCCATGCTAGAAGCTTCACTGATTCCTTCACAGGTCTCTAGGAAAGACCCACAAAGCCTGCTGGCTTGGGGCGGATGCTGGGGTTGAAATCTTGGTCTATAGAACGTCCACATGGCTGGCATTCTGTAGGAAATCCTCCAGCTCTTGTCTCCTACCACTGCTGCAGCGAAGCTAGAATCCAGACACTCCATGTCTGACCTGCCCACTCTGACCCTTGAGACAGAAAAGGAAAGGTGTGGGACTTTGGGCAAATTTCCTTCTCTGTGGAAAGAGAAGAGGGCTTCCACATAACTCCTTTCTATTTCTCCCTGTTACATATAACAGCAGGTGCCAGGGTCTAGCCCTAGCAGCAGCCGGGGGTCCGAGGTGGATGAGAGGCATCGGCGCGGTGGAAAAACAGCACACAGAGACACCAAGTGTTCTGAGGCTGAGTCTGAATCTTTATTGTTCACAGAGTCTTTTTGTATGTTTGTATGTATTGATTACATCATTTCATGGTTAATACAAGGAAATGTTAAGTAAAAAATCTTCAAGAGTATAATTAATGATCTTATTCAATAAACATGTTTTTACTGTATGATAGCTTAAGAAGAAAAACAGTTCCCAGCAAGGTAGAGGGCACCATGCTCCATTTAGTTTTAATTTCCCTGAAAGAATACGACATTAAGCTTCTGTAGAAGTTAGCCCTTCCAAGAACTCTAATGTTAGTTAATAACAGTGGAATGTTTTTTGTTATTACTAACAGAGAATAGAGGAATCAGCTTATAGTTAATATTTATTCTATTTCATGTACTCAATGATGGACTAAAACTCTAACTAGACATAGGAAGAATACAAATTGTACCCATGATTAACCTATTTATTTATTAAGTGGGAAAAATATCCTTAAACTTAATCATAAACACTAAGAAAGCAATGAAGACCAAACACCACATCAAAGCTCAGAGGAATACGCTCACATACTTATATATAACTTTTAGAGAATTTGTATACTAAAAGAATACAGGCTCCCTACAAATTTGAGTAAATCATAATTGCTTATTTATAATTTCATATAAGTATTAATATTAAACTTTATTGTATGTTATTTTGTGTACCAGCACCATGAAATCTCCCCAGTATTCTCTATAATCTGAATCTAAGGATATATTGATTATTAGTATTAAAAGCAACATGGAGACATGCCACTCCTATGGCCCCCAAGAGGGAGGATGATCTTTCAACAGAACCGTGTCAAGTGTTGAATCCTCTACTCCAACAGAACCGTGTCAAGTGTCGGAGTGGTAGGAAATAGATGTGGCAAGCAGGATGTGTGGGGCTACAGTAGCCACCAGTCACCATAAAGCAATAGGCCTAAGAATGAGACAAAGACATGATAAAGACAGTAGAGCAGAAAGATAAAAAGATCTTATTGGTTAAACACTGATGGAGAGGGAGGGCCATGTGATGGACTTGCAGGGCTGGAGTGAAGAAGACAGAGACTTAGTTTTCTAGCATTCCTACTTCCAGGAGGAATTCCACACAGTCTAATACTAAACCAGCATGAATCCTGATAGCCCAAAGCACTAAAAAACATGCATCCATTTTCTATATGTGAGATGTCCAACCCATCTAACAAGAGCAGAACATTGGTCTAACCCATGGTCTGCAAACACATCCAAAAAGTTTAGTTTTTCCCTAAAGGTACTAAATTTATGCAAAGAAGCACCTGCAAGATCAAGGGCATCATCAGATTCCTTGTAGAACTCACATGCAGTAGAGTTTGCAAACATGCCTGAATGCATGGGCACCCACATTCCTGTGCCAGTTAGGGGTCCAACTTCACGAAGCAGCTGGGTACTCCTCCTGGCTCTGCCAGCAGCAAGGGACAAACTGAAACAAACTTGCTTATGAAAACTAAAAATAAACATCAGCAGGAGTCAGGGAATTCTAATATGCCATCCTGGCTCCCTAGCAAATGTTTGCCTTGAAAGCCTTGATTGGCAGAGGAATATGTCTGTTTGTGTTACCAAAGTAAAAAGATATACAAGAGGAAAGGAAATGGCTTTTAGCCCAGTACCACCACCATCTGTAGGTGCAGAAGAATCAGAGGTTTTATATATATATATATAAATATATATATATATAATTTTAAATTTGTGTATCTTCTTTATCTTCCTGTTTCTTTAAATGAAAAAGCTTTACTCTTTTTTTTTACAATAATGAAGGTATGCATGGTTATTAATAAACATTCAAATACAGAAGTATTATAAAGAAGAAAAGTTAAATAGCCCATGCTATTAATTTCTATTGGCTACGGTGACAAATTACCACCACTTGGTGGCCGAAAAGAACACAGATTTATCAAGTTATTGTTGTGGAACTGGAAGTCTGAAATGGATCTCACAGGGCTAAAGTCAAAATGTTGTCAAGCTGCATCCCCCCTGGAGAGTCTGGGGGAGACTCTTGTCTTGTTGGCATCTCAGTCTGAGTGGCATCTCAGTTTCCAGAGGCCACTGCATTCCTTGGTTCATCATCCTTTTCCCCTGTCTTCAAACACAGCAGGGAACACCTTCAAATAGCTCTATGACTTTGACACTGACTCTTCTCCCTCCTTCTTTCACTTCTAACCACTGCTGAGATTAGATGAGGCCCACCTGGGTAACCTGGGCTACTTTCCCCATCTCGGAGTTCAGTGATAGTATCTGTAGTGCCATGTGTGACCATAATGACCCCTTATGAGGGAAAATGACATATCCACAGGTTCCAGGGGTTAGGATGTGGGCATTATTTCCCTACTACATACATAATTTTCACTAACCAGGCAAAACTGCAGTTAACATTTTTAGTAAACAATTCTTTCCAGGCCATTTTCCATGTCTCTGTGTGTGTGTGTGTGTGTACACACACATATATGTATCTGTAAAGATTGGCTATTACACTGTTCTCTTGTCACTTATTTTTCCTATTTTATATGTGTTTGCATACATGTAGACGTCTGCCCTTTTTTTGAGTTTCAGTATCATTTTATTTGTTTAATGTTTTTTTAATTTGAGGTTTGAGACTTACATTCACTCAACAAACATTTATTGCATGGCTATAGAAAGAATCACTTTGGGCCAAATCACTTTCTAAATTGTCCAGAAGCACCAATTTGGTACAATTACACAAAGTTCAATATAAAAGAACCTGCTTGGGTCAGTTTTAACATCTTTTCTTTGATGAAGACTGAAATTGAAAATTAATTAAATGTGGATTTTTATGAGAACAAAGCGATTTTCTCTTTGGTTTACAACTTCAGAAGCATCAGGAGCTCCTCTCCCCTGTACACAACTTACCACATTAAGCTTGACAGCTTCTTGGAAATCATCAGTCTTGCTCCCTGAATCCTAGTTTATTGAGGGACTAGATTCTGAAGTGCTTGGAACTGGACTGTCCCATGTTTCCAAAGTTTGATTCCCAGTCCATGGCACTATGGACATGTGGTGGGATCTTTCTGACTTGAGAACTAGTGGCAGGAAGTAAATCACAGGTAGTGTGCCCTTGAGGGTGATACTGGGACCTTGCCTTCCCTCTCTCTGCTTCCTGGTTGCCCTGAGGTGAGCAGTTGCACTCCACCACCTGCTCTCATCATGATTTTCTGCCTCTCCACAGGCCCCAAACAAGGAGTCAACTGACCATGTACGGAAACCCTTGAAACCACCAGCCAAAATAAATCTTTCCTCCTAAGTTATTATCTTGGGTATTTTATCAGAGCTATGGAAAGCTGATTAACACATGAGGATTCTGGAGAATTTGCATAAGGTTGTGCTAAGAAGGGCCCTTTTAATTTATTATAAGTGAACAATAACATGCATTTTTTTCCCTTTTAGAATCTCCTTGAGGAATAATTAAAACAATAAATTGGACAATGCTAAGTTCTGATTTGGTGAGGTCTTAAATATATAAATACCAATAAAGTGATCATTAAAATGAAAATAATGAACATCTTACACAAATGTCCATCATGTGTGTGTATGTACATGTAAAGTCTACCCATTATTTTTAAGTTACCACGTTATCACTTTACCATTAAATTATGGCTTTTGTACACCCCATGTGTTGGGTATAGCATTAAGAGCTCAAGTAATTTAATCCTTTAAAAATCCTATGACGGAGAGCTACACTTCTCCAGAACTGGGTAAGAACAACATTGGTGGAGAGGCGGTCTTAAGAGACTCTCCATCTGGTAAGTGGTGGACCTCATTTAAATCCACCAGAATCCATGCTCCAAACTACACGGTGGCTTGCCTTCTAAGTTGCTCCACCGCACCGACCTCCCGTAGGTTATTGAAAAAATGTCTTACTATGGAGTCATCCTTCCAGTTCCGCTTAATTCCTAATTCTTGCGGATCTATTTTGGAGAACCCGGGAGGTACCCAGCCCAGGTGTGGGCCACGAGGGGGCGCTCGGGGACCTCAGCGTCCTCGTTGCCCTGACAACCGTCGTCTTCTGGCCTCAGAGGCTCTCGGCAAAAGTGGCAAAATGTCTTTGAACTCCTGGATCCCAGAGCTGTGTTCCGGCGACAAGATGGTGCAGAAGGTCGCCGTCTCTACCGGCCCCTCCCTGGAGTTATTCACCTTCCCCTCCACGCTGGGCTCCTCGGTCGCTACCGCAGCGCTAGAGCAGCTCCTTGTTGTGGGTGAGACGTCCCCGGGTGACTGGAGCCAAGCCTCTTCTGGAATGGCGCCTAGGTGGTGCTCTGCCGGGACCCTTTCGGAATCCAGAGCATCCCTGGCCAGGGGAGAGGCGGAGAGGGACTTCAGTGCTCAGCTCTGTTTCTCTGGTGCAGCTGAGGTGACTTGGCCTAGCTCACTCTAGTGGCTGGGGACAGATCCTGATTCCCAGCCCACAGCCCATGACCTCAGTATCCACCTGCTTTTAGATTAGGCCTTACCTCAGCTGTCTCTTCCTGCCTATCTTTTGCAAGTTAACCTCCTTCCACATTTTGCTATGGCAAACCCGAGAATTTAATAGTCAAGTGGGAAAGGAAGTGTTTAAAGAGGTACCTGTTGTATTGGGCAAGAAAATTAGATTTAAAAAATGGTTTGAAGATTTCGACCAAAATGAACCCTAACCAGGTTAACAGACTACTTCGGTTAAAACATTGAATCTTTTAGTCCAAGAAAGGGCATTTCTTGTTCAGTGTGAAAACCATTTAAGCCAAATAGCAAAGCATCTCATTGTTGCGCCATTATCGTTTTATTGTTTCAAAATAATCATCTTGATTTCTGGTACAATATTCAGTTAGTTTAAAGTAGTTTCCTTTTTCCTTGTTAGAGAACCTACTTTAAGTTCACAATTCTTATCAAATAGGCTTGGGCAAGTATTATCATGAGGAATTTTAATTACTAATGAGACAAATTATTCCTGTATATTCAAGGTCATTGTCAATGACCTTGGACCTCAATGAGCTTGGACCTCAAATTCTTTTGTGCTTGATTTTGATATTAGCACATTCATTCAACCCTACTACACAAATAATTTTCCTGCTAATGTCTGGACCCTCAGAAAATTTTTCATAAGGAAACACTTCATGGGGCCTTCTTGTTCTGAGTGTGCTACAACATACAAGACTCTCCCATTTCCAAGTAGGAGCAAGCTTGTGCTTATTCACTCCATAAAACAAACAAAAGAAAGGAGATTAGTAATGTCTGTGCCCTATTAACACACTTGCATGCAAATTCACTAGCAGGTTTTCACTTGGCTTAAGAGCTTAATTCAGTAAGAGAGTTCACGTTCCCTGAAACTGAGGACAGACATTGCTATTCACTGTCCCAAGAGATTGGAATGGCTGTGAAGAGCAGGGGCCCGGAGTCACACTATTTGGGTTTGAACCCACACTACCACTGATCAGGTCTGTGACTTTGCACATGTAATAGGACCTCAACAGTCTTAGATTTCCCATTTGTGAAATGAGAATCATCATGGGATCATAAAAATCAGATAATCCATATAAAGCATGAATCACATCAAACACATCTCACACAAAAAGATCCGCTTGAACAGGGTCCAGTGATACAGCCAAGGAAGCAGCTTCCTCTCCTCTCTCTCTCCTCCTCCTTTGATGCTTTCTTTTCCTTCCTTCTTCCCATTCGGTATCTATCTTGTTTTTGCTATCTTTACCAACATTTCACAAAGCCTCTCTTCTCAGGGGCTTTCTACTCACAAAGTATGAGAGAAAAGGAGTGTGAATAAAAAGGAATAGAAACTGTCTACTTTACACCTACTGGTTTTACAAATAAAATCTCATCCCATGCCTCAAATTTTTCACAGAAGCAAAAATGACATAATGTTTTATTGTTGTTGTTTGTTTTCATGGTACTGGGGATTTAACCCACAGGTATTCTACTGAGCTACGCCACCAGCCATTTTTATTTTGCGACAGTGTCTCATTGAGTTGTGATCTCCCTGCCTCAGTCTCCTGAGTCCCTGGGATTACAGATGTGGTAGCACACCTGTATATTATTTTTTAGTAAATATTTACATGTAGGAAATCATTCTTACTCAAACCTATGTTATAGACATGTTAGCTTTATCCCTCTCATAAATGTCTATTGCTTTCTTATTGTCCTATTCAGACACCTTCTTTGTACTGTTAAGATTTGCAAAGATGAATCATTAAGAGGAGTTTTTTCTCAAGGTGCACAAAATATATACCTAAATTAGAATAGTATGTAACAGGAAACAAAAGGTACAAGAGAGAATCATATAAAGTACAGTAGAAATTCAGAAATAGAGGTAACATCCTGCATTTCAATTAGAACATAAAAAGTTAAGTAGGATAACAGCAGATTTCAGTATGTAATTAAGAAATCTTAATTTTCTAATTTTTTTCCAGAAAAATCTCTGCAAAGTGACTATTTTAAATGCAATGAAGAAGTTAGGATCTTTCTTAAGGACATCGCTATAGCTGTTAAAAAATTGGTATTGTATTATCTATGAGAGCTATTTTTTTTCAATCATCCACTTAATTATTCATCAAACTTTAACATAACTCCAGCTCTGTTTCAAGGTATTTAAAAAGGTGAATAGGAAAAATATTTGCTTTGAGTTAAAAATATATTTTTTTATTTCAATTTGCTAAGCATTCACACTCGTATAGATTGTTGACTGCTTTTTTGTGCAGAGAACTGAATTAAGGGGGCTGTGCTAGGGCTGAGAAGAAGTCCATTTAGGAAAAGCAACTGGGGTGACAACAGAGATCAGCTAATGGGTGGACCACACTGACAAATACTTGTGATACCAGATGTAAGCACTACTTAAAACCAACCAACCAACAAGCAAATATCAAGCAAGAAGGTCTTTGGGAAAATCGCAAGCATGGTGTCAATTAACTTAGTTTTCTAATGCAATTATTTTCATAATTGGCAAAAGATAGACATAATTGGCAAAAGATAGAAGTAGACTGTGCTGTTAGTGAAAACAAAAACAGAAACTCGTTTACTTATACTCACTGGCCAGTATCAAAGATATGTGTTTATGATTTCCTTCTAAGGTGTCACATTATGTTTGTCATCTCTGGGTGATTTTTAGGATACTTTCTTAGCAGGGTCAAAATGATGCAGTCTCTCCATTTAAAAATATTGGATAAGAATCTACCACGTATCAAGTATCTAAAAATGTAGAAAATGAGTTTGAGTCCACAGACTGCTGATAAAAATCTCATTATATTTTGTATAATTATATATTTATGCATAATAATGAGTACATATTACATAGTCATACTTTATAGTCCTGGTCAAATGAATAGATCCATCCAGTCATGTGTTTGCTACACTAGGGGCCTATGGAAACATTTTCTCCTGCTTGCTTTTTTTTAGTTGTTTTTCTCCAGTATCTGGTATGTATTCATTTAATATCAAAATTATGAAATCTCTTAAGTAGCAGAGTTAAATTCCTCCACTTTTTAAAGTAATACATACTTGCTACTATAATAGTAATACATGTTTACTCTGGAAATTATAGGAAAAAAATAGAAAATTAAAGGAAGAAAGTAAAATTCACCATGATCCCTCTACCCATAATAATCAGTTAGCTCTTTCATGAATATCCTTTCAGCATATAGTGTTTTGCCTGCATAGAATCTTACTTTTGTACAGAAAAGTGATCTTGCTATATATACAATTATGCAATCTGATTTTTTTTAGTTGGTAAAATGTAATGGCAATTTTTCAGATCATTTTAATTGCTGTAGCTATTCAGACAATTTATTTAAAAGGTTAGTTATCTATTTTATTTTTTCACTAACTGAATTTTTAATGGTTTATAATTTTTAAAATTAGTTCCACCTTAAACTAATGAATCAACCAAACTCACCTGGTTATTTTTTTAAATTTATAGATATGAATCAGAGAACCATTATTTTATTTATCCCTAAGCATATTTTTGTAGGCAATTTTAATTTTTTTTAGTAAGTAGTTTTCTTTTCTCGATGTTATCCTTCTTGTTGGAATCTTTCCTTTCAGATTGGTTGAATAAGCATACAAGAAAGAGGTACACAAAGAGAATAGATTTCTGAGTAGAAGAAAATCAGCAGAAACTAAAAGATAAATGAATAATGACATCTTAAAAACTGATTGTAAAATATGTTCTTGTCCCACTTTCGATTCCAAATAAAAATAATGGCAAAAGATGTCTGATGAAGGTTAAATATTGGCTCCAGAAAACATTTGTAGAGCATTATTCAGGAAACCAATTTTATTATTGTTGTGTCACAACTTTTTAATAATGTAATTTAAATTTTCAGGAAGGAATGAGAAAGTCCACAATTGACCTTCTAGAAATGGAAAGCATGGAACTCAGCAGACTGTACTTCCTGCTGGAGATGCTGCCAGAAAGCATGAGCAGGGAGTTAGAAGGTACTTTTGAGGTTATCCAATAGAGAAATCTAATGTATCCATAAGAAAACAGAACCAAGTACTTTAAAAAGGACGCGTCTCATGGTTGTTGCATGTATAAATAGAGCAAGAAAGATTACCTGACATAAATACAGTGCAGTCCTTAACTACTTTCTCTTACATTTTAAGCACAAATAATGAAACCTTAATTTCCATAATTTAGCTTCTAAATAGACTAAAGATGTATGGATCAGGCAATTCTGATTTAATGTTTATCCAATTAAATGAGGCAACTTGACTGGCCTAAACCACCATTCTACCTTCTGTCTCTATGACTTCAGCAACTCTAGGTACGTCACCTAAGTGGTATCATACAATATTTGTCCATTTGTGACTGGCTTATTTCATGTAGCATAATGTCTTCAAGGTTCACTCACATTGTAGCACACAGCAGAATTTCCTTCCTTTGTAAGGCTAAGTAATGTTCCATTTTATGTATTCGCCATACTTTGTTTATCCATTCATCTTCTGATAGACACTTTGCTTCTATTTTTTGGCTGTGGTGAGTAATGCTGTTATGAACATGGGTGTCCAAATTTCTAGTTGGGGGCCCTGCTTTCAAGTCTTTGGGGCTTATGTGCAGAAATGGAATTGCTGAATTGTTTGGTAATTCTATATTCAACTTTTTGAAGATCCATCAGTGTTTTCCACATGGCTGCACAATTTTACATGATGCCCAGCAGTGCACAGAACTTCCAGTTTCTCCACATTCTTACCTTCACTTGTCATTTTCTGGGTGGCGTTTGTTTTTTAATGATAGCCATCTCCTTGAGCATGAATTGGTATTCCATTGTGGTTTTGATTTTCATTTCCCCAATTGTGTTAGTCAGCTTTTTTTTTTTATCACTGTGATCAGAAAACCTGACAAGAACAACTTAGAGAAAGAAAAAGTTTATTTTAACTCATGGTTTCAGAAGTTCTGTCCACATTCAACAGAGTCCATTGTTCTGGACCCAAGGTGAGACAGAACATCATGGTGGGAGGTTGTGGTAAAGGAAAGCAGCTCAGAATATAACCACCAGGAAGGAGGGAGAAAAATGAGGGGAGTTGGTACCTAAGACAAAATATAAACCCCAAAGTCATGTCCCCAATGACCTATTTTCTCCTGTCACACCCTACCTACCTACAGTTACCATCAGGTTAATCCACTCAGTGGGATTCTAGCCTCAGAATCTGATCATGCAACCTCTGAACATTCTTGCATTGTCTCAAATGTGAGCTTTTAGGGGATACCGTACATTCAAAGCATAACACAGTGATTACTGATGTTGAGCATCTTTTCATGTGCTTATTGGCTATTGGTGTGTCTTCTTTGGAGAAATGTCTATCCAGGTCCTTTGCCCATCTTTTAATTGAATTTTGTGGTTGTTGTTGTTGAGTCCTTTATGTATCCTGGATATTAGGCACATGATTTGCAAATTTTTTCTCCCATTCCATGGATTGCCTTTTTACTCTTTTGATAGTAACTTTTGATAAACAACAGTTTAATTTTGGTGTAGTCTAGTTTATTGTTGTTGTTTTGCTTTGGTATTGTATCCAAGAAATCATTGCCAAAACCAATGTCTTGAGGTTTTACCCTATGTTCTCTTCTAAGAGTTTTGCTTTTGCCATTTTGTTTTACAGTACTGGTTATTGATCAAACCCAAGACCTCATGCATACCAGGCAAGTGCTCTCACTGAGCTGCACCCCCAACCCCTGCGAGTTTTAGTTTTAGCTTTTACATTTAGGTCTTTGATCTACTTTTTAAAGTTGATTTCTGTATTCAGTGTAAGTTTAGGGCCTAGCTTCATTTCCCCAGCTGCCAAGAGTGCTGACTAAGGCTCATAACTGACTTTCTCTCTAGGAATTGCCCTGGACAAGAGAGAGAGAGAGTCTTCACCCTAGGTTACATTTCCTGCCTAGATGCCATCCACATTCAGTGACTGGTCACCGGGAGGGCGTAAACCCATCTCTCTCACCCCAGAGCAGAGCAGCCCTGAAGTGTCATCCAGTCCCAGACTCTTCACAGTTTAACTTCCCCTCTGGCCAGTCCTGCTTTCTTCACCTTCCTAGAGGAAGCACTCCTGAAAGCACTATTCAATACATTTTCTAGACACAAATAATAAAATCCATATCCCAGGAACCCACTCTAAATGAGTGGTCCTGAGAAATTTTAAAAAAAAATTTCAAAAACCAACCTTTTGCAGCTTCTCCAGCTTCTCGGAGCAGGCCCCCCAGGGAGAGCCTTTCTGAACAGAACCAGCTCCAAGTACCGGAGCCAGCACAGCATGCTCCGGCCCACAAGTGGCTTCAGGGACCAGGACAGGGCAGCCAGGGACTTCCCCAAGCAGCCCGGCCCCCTCCGGCAGGAGGCGCCTTTCAAGGCTAGCTTCTCGGAGCAGACCGCCCAGTGAGAGCCTTTCTACACAGAGCCAGCCACAAGTCCCCGAGCCAAAGGAGAGCTCTGACCCCCAGGCAGCCTCTGGGATCAGGGCAGAGCAGCCAGAGACTTCTCCAGGTGGCCCTGCCCCCTCCGGCCGCAGGCTCTTTCCATGGGGCGATCCAAGATGGCGAACTAGAGGGTGACTGCATCTCCAGTCCCTCCAGAACCCAGGACTCAAGAAGGGGAGGCATTGAGAGACTCGGACTAAAATAGAGCCACGGGGTGAGTCTCCCCCACTGGGTGAAGCTCGGCCTGGGCGGCAGGCACGGATAGGGGTGGCTTATCAGAGCAGGGCAGGGCAGCTAGAGTCTTCCCCAGGTAACCTTGCATACTCTGGCAGTGGACTCCTCCCACATGGCCAGCTGCGCGGTTCAGGCCCCCCAGTGAGAGCCTTTCCTCACAGAGCCAGGTCCAAGCCCTGGAACCAGTAGCGGGCTAGGGGCAGCTTTCTTCGGAAGCACTGCATTATCAAGTTCCTCCAAGACTTCAGGCTACTGAAGGCTGGGAGGTGATACACTGGAAATCTACAGGGACACTATAAGCCAATAGAGGAAATCTGCAATATCTCAGGGTCCCACTGACATCTGACCAATATGAGAAAACAAGGGAAGAAAATGTCCCAAACAAACCTAGATACTATATCAATAAAACCCAATGACAGCACAGCAGAAGAAATGTCAGAAAGGGAGTTCAGAATGTACATAATTAAAACAATCAGGGAAGCAAACAAGGAGATGAAAGAGCAAATGCAGGCATTGAAGGAGGAGATGAAAGAGCAAATGCAGGCATTAAATGATTGCACCAATCAACAGTTAAAAGAGCAAATACGGGAGGCAAGAGATCATTTCAATAAAGAATTAGAGATATTGAAAAAGAACAAACAGAAATCTTTGAAATGAAGGAAACAATAAACCAAGTTAAAAACTCCATAGAAAGCATAACCAATAGGATAGAACACCTGGAAGACAGAACTTCAGACATTGAAGACAAAATATTTAATCTTGAAAACAAAGTTGGCCAAACAGAGAAGATGGTAAGAAATCATAAACAGAATCTACAAGAATTATGGGATATCATGAAAAGGCCAAATTTAAGAATTATTGGGATTGAGGAAGGCTTAGAGAAACAAACCAAAGGAATGAACAATCTATTCAATGAAATAATATCAGAAAATTTCCCAAATCTGAAGAACGAAATGGAAAACCAAGTACAAGAGACTTATAGGACTCCAAATATACAAAATTACAACAGACCCACACCAAGGCACATTATTATGAAAATACCTAACATACAAAATAAAGACAGAATTTTAAAGGCCACAAGAGAAAAGAATCAAATCACATTCAGGGGGAAACCAATAAGAATATCAGCAGATTTTTCAAACCAGACCCTAAAAGCTAGAAGGGCCTGGAACAACATTTACCAAGCCCTGAAAGAAAACAGATGCCAACCAAGAATCTTATAAGCAAAACTTACTTTCAGATTTGACGATGAAATAAGATCCTTCCATGATAAACAAAAGCTAAAGGAATTTACAAAAAGAAAGCTGGCATTACAGAACATTCTCAGCAAAATATTCCATGAGGAAGAGATGAAAAACAACGATGCAAATCAGCAACAAGAGAAACTAGCCTAAAGGAATAGCCAAATAAAGGAGAAACCAAATCATGTCAAAAAACAAAAAATGAGTCAAATGATTGGGAATACAAATCATATCACAATAATAACCCTGAATGTTAATGGCCTGAACTCATCAATCAAAAGACATAGACTGGCAGATTGGATTAAAAAGAAAAATCCAACAATATGCTGCCTGCAAGAGACTCATCTCATAGAAAGAGATACCCATAGACTAAAGGTGAAAGAATGGGGAAAAACATACCATGCACACGGACACAGCAAAAAAGCTGGAGTATCCATCCTCATTTCAGATAATGTGGACTTCAAGCCAAAACTAGTCAGAGGGGATAAAGAAGGATATTACATGCTGCTTAAGGGAAGCATAAATCAGCAAGACATAACAATCATAAATATCTATGCCCCGAACATTGGCTCATCCATGTACATCAAACAAATCCTTCTCAATTCCAGAAATCAAACAGACCACAACACAATAATACTAGGCGATTTTAACACACCTCTCTCACCACTGGATAGATCGTCCAAACAAAAATTGAATAAAGAAACCATAGATCTCAATAACACAATCAACAATTTAGACTTAATTGACATATATAGAATATACCATCCAACAAAGAATGAATACACTTTCTTCTCAGCAGCACATGGATCCTTCTCTAAAATAGACCATATTTTATGCCACAAAGCTACTGTTAGCAAATACAAGAAGATAGAGATACTACCTTGTACTCTATCAGATCATAATGGATTGAAATTAGAAATAAATGACAGAATAAAAAACAGAAACTTCTCCAATACCTGGAGATTAAATAATACACTATTATATGATGAATGGATAACAGAAGACATCAGGAGGGAAATAAAAAATTCTTAGAAGTAAACGAGAACAAAGACACATCATATCAAAATCTCTTGGACACTATGAAAGCAGTACTTAGAGGAAGATTTATTTCATGGGGCACATTCAACAAAAGAAGTAGAAATCAACAAACAAACGACTTAACACTACAGCTCAAAGCCCTAGAAAAAGAAGAGCAGACCAACACTAAAAGTAGTAGAAGACAGGAAATAGTTAAAATCAGAGCCAAAATCAACGAAATTGAAACAAAACAAACAATCGGAAAAATAAACAAAATAAATAGTTGGTTCTTTGAAAAAATAAACAAAATTGATAAACCCTTAGCCACACTAACAAAGAGAAAGAAGGAGAAAACTCAAATTACTAAGATTAGGAATGAACAAGGAAATATCACAACAGACACAAGTGAAATACAAAACATAATTAGAAGCTATTTTGAAAATCTATACTCCAACAAAACAGAAAACCTTGAAGACATCAACAAGTTTCTAGAGACCTATGAATTACCTAAACTGAACAAGGAGGACATACACAACTTAAATAAATCAATTTCAAGCAATGAAATAGAAGAGGTCATCAAAAGCCTACCAACAAAGAAAAGTCCGGGACTAGATGGGTTCTCAGCCGAGTTCTACAAAACCTTTAAAGAAGAGCTCATTCCAATACTCCTCAAAGTATTCCATGAAATAGAAGAGGAGGGAACCCTCCCAAACTCGTTCTATGAAGCCAATATCACCCTGATACCTAAACCAGATAGAGACACATCGAGGAAAGAAAATTTCAGACCAATATCCTTAATGAACATAGACGCAAAAATTCTCAACAAAATTTTAGCAAATCGCAAACAAAAATATATAAAAAAGATAGTGCACCACGATCAAGTGGGTTTCGTCCCAGGGATGCAAGGTTGTTTCAACATCAGGAAATAAATAAATGTCATTCACCATATCAACAGACTTAAAGAATCACATGATTATTTCAATAGATGCAGAAAAAGCATTCGATAAAATACAGCATCCCTTCATGCTCAAAACACTAGAAAAAACTGGGGTAGTGGGAACATTCCTTAACATTGTAAAGGCCATCTATGCTAAACCCATGGCCAATATCATTCTAAATGGTGAAAAACTGAAAGCATTCCCTCTAAAAACTGGAACAAGGCAGGGATGCCCTCTTTCACCACTTCTATTCAACATCATCCTTGAGACTCTAGCTAGAGCAATTAGACAAACCAAAGAAATTAAAGGGATACAAATTGGAAAAGAAGAACTCAAACTATCCTTGTTCGCTGATGACATGATTATATGTTTAGAGGAACCTGGAAATTCCACCAGAAAACTTTTAGAACTCATAAGTGAATTCAGTAAAGTAGCAGGTTACAAGATCAATGCTCATAAATCCAATGCATTTTTATACATAAGTGATGAATCTTCAAAAAGAGAAATTAGGAAAACTACCCCATCCACAATAGCATCAAAAAAAATAAAATACTTGGGAATCAGTCTCACAAAAGAGGTGAAAGACCTCTACAATGAGAACTACAGAACACTAAAGAAAGAAATTAAAGAAAACCTTAGAGATGGAAAGATCTCCCATGTTCTTGGATAAGCAGAATTAATATTGTCAAAATGGCTATACTACCTAAAGTGCTATACAGATTCAATGCAATTCCAATTAAAATCCCAATGATGTACCTTACAGAAATAGAGCAAGCAATTATGAAATTCATCTGGAAGAATAAAAAACCCAGAATAGCTAAAGCAATCCTCAGTAGAAAGAGCGAAGCAGGGGGTATCACAATACCAGATCTTCAACTCTATTACAAAGCAATAGTAACAAAAACGGCATGGTATTGGTACCAAAATAGACAGGTAGATCAATGGTACAGAATAGAGGACGTGGACACAAACCCAAATAAATACAATTTTCTCATACTAGACAAAGGGTCCAAAAATATGCAATGGAGAAAAGATAGCCTTTTCAACAAATGGTGCTGGGAAAACTGGAAAACCATATGCAACAGAATGAAATTAAACCCCTATCTCTCACCCTACACAAAACTCAACTCAAAATGGATCAAGGACCTCAGAATCAGACCAGAGACCCTGCATCTTATAGAAGAAAAAGTAGGTCCAAACCTTCAACTTGTTGGCTCAGGATCAGACTTCCTTAACAGGACTCCCATAGCACAAGAAATAAAAGCAAGAATCAACAACTGGGATAGATTCAAACTAAAACACTTTCTCTCAGCAAAGGAAACTCTCAGTAATGTGAAGAGAGAGCCTACAGAGTGGGAAATATCTTTGCCACTCATACTTCAGATAGAGCGCTAATTTCCAGAATCTATAAAGAACTCAAAAAACTCTACACCAAGAATACAAATAATCCAATCAACAAATGGGCTAAGGAAATGAACAGACACTTCACAGAAGAAGATGTACAAGCAATCAACAGATATATGAAAAAATGTTCAACATCTCTAGTAATAAGAGAAATGCAAATCAAAACTACCCTAAGATTCCATCTCACCCCAATTAGAATGGCAATTATCAAAAACACAAGCAACAATAGGTGCTGGCAAGGATGTGGGGAAAAAGGTACACTCATACATTGCTGGTGGGGCTGCAAATTAGTGCAGCCACTCTGGAAAGCAGTGTGGAGACTCCTCAGAAAGCTTGGAATGGAACCACCATTTGACCCAGCTATCCCACTCCTTGGCCTATACCCAAAGGACTTAAAATCAGCATACTACAGACATACAGCCACATCAATGTTCATTGCTGCTCAATTCACCATAGCCAGATTGTGGAACCTACCTAGATGCCCTTCAGTTGATGAATGGATAAAGAAACTGTGGCATATATATACAATGGAATATTACTCCGTAATGAAGAATGATAAAATTGTGACATTTGCAGGCAAATGGATGAAATTGGAGAATATCTTGCTAAGTGAGATAAGCCAATCTCAAAAAACTAAAGGACGAATGATCTTGCTGATAAGTGGATGAGGACATATAATGGGGGGGTTGGAGGGGTTAGCATTAGGGTTAGGGTTAGGTTTAGGGTTAGGGAAGGAGGGTGGTAAGAATGGAGGAAGGAAGGACTGTATAGAGGGAAAAGAGGGGTGGGAGGGGTGGGGGGGAAGGGAAAAAATAACAGAATGAATCAAACAACATTGCCCTATGTAAATTTATGATTACACAAATGGTATGCCTTTACTCCATGTACAAATAGAGAAACAACATGTATCCCATTTGTATACAATAAAAAAAAAAAACCAACCTTTTAAAAAATTTAGATATTCCAATGATTACTTATTGCTCTCAGTTCTAAATCTGTACTTCACTCATTTGCTCTGCAGCATGGGAGCCAGACACTGTAGATTTCTCCCTTCTCAATTGGCAGGCACAGTGCTGTTTGTATAAAGCACTGGAGGAATACTGGAGGAGGATAGGGTTCTCTTCCTGCTTCCAGTATGGATGGTTGGCCGATTCGATTCTTGGAGCTCACGTAGTCTCAGCATGCCAAGTTTCTCCAACAGCCAGAGGCCTGGAGAGCTCAGCAGCAGCCCCCAGTACCTTCTGGGTAGTTTCATGGTAAAGAGTAACCAAGAAGCACTTCTCCATGAAGGGCTTCCCCTGCACTTCCTTAGGAAATTTTGCAGTGAGTTCTGAAGCATGGCACCTCCATGAGCAGAGTTCTAGTAAGTTCCACCAGCTAAGCATCTCGTGAACTTCTTTGCCTTCCAGTGAGCTATAGCCTTCTCCAGTGAGGTCTACCTCTTAGGACTGGAAGTGCTGCTCTCTTTCTATCTCAGACCTAGGATGGTGACTGCTGTTCACACGTGCTATTCCTGAATTCTTTAGAGTTCTCTTTAATTCTTACTATTCATTCCCTTATTATTCTAATCCTCTGTTTTAGTTAATTGCTCTGTATAATAAACTTACTCTGTTCAGTTTATTGTGAGATTTCTATCTCCTAAATAGACCCTGGATGATAGTGTAGGCTATAAAGCAGTATGCTTGGTACTAGTTTTGTTTGACAGGTAAAATGCAAAAGCTATATGTGTACAGAAATAATAAGACTTAGAAGAACATGCACCAAAGGCAAAATTTAGAGTGTTTTTGTATTATTTTCTTTATTTTCCATATTTGCTTAATTTATAAACACGAAATATAGTTTAGAAGGAAAGAAATCATATAAATTTAAAACCAAGAAAATTTAATTGGTTTTATGTCAAAAAGTCATACTGTTCAAAGCGTGTGGTCTTTGGACCAACATCATAAACAGTATCTGGAAGCTTGTTAGAAAATGTAGTCTCTCACAATAGCTAGATTGTGGAACCAACTGAGATGACCTTCAACTGATGAATGGATAAAGAAACTGTGGTACATATATACTATGTAATATTACTCAGTCATAAAGAAAAATAAAATTATGGCATTTGCTAGTAAATGGATGGAGTTGGAGAATATCTTGCTAAGTGAAATAGGTCAAACCCAAAAAAATCACAGACCCAAAGTTTTCTCTGATAAGTGGATGATGATACATAACTAGGGGGGACAGAGGATTTTCAGAGAGAAGAATGAAGGAACTGTGGATGGTATAGAGGAAAATGGGATGGGAAGAGGTGGGGGAAGGAAAGATAGAATGAGACAGACATCATTACCCTATGTACATGTATGATTACAAGAATACTGTGAATCATCATTGTGCACAACCATAGAAATGAAAAGTTGTACCCCATTTGTGTTCGATGAATCAAAATGCAGTCTGTAAAGATAAAAATTAAAATTAAAAAAATACAATTTTAAAAGGTTAAACATCTTATTTTCTCTTTATCTCATCATGTTGAAAGTTTGCCTCTGTGTTTCATAATGTAAAGTAACAGGACAATAATTCATAAGCAAATGTATAAACATGTATGTTCAAAATTTTTTTGTTTTAAATTAAGAATGGTATACAATTAAAAATGTTTGGGGGGGCTGGGGAGATAGCTCAGTTTGTAAAGTGCTTGCCTTACAAGCACAGGGCCCTGGGTTCGATCCCCAGCACCGCAAAAAAACAAAAAACAAAACAAACAAAAATGTTTGGGTATGTAAAAAAACAAAAGAAAATGCATTCTCTGAGCTCACCTCAGACCCATGCTATAGTATCAGAATCTGCATTTAGCAAGATTCCCAGGTGATGGATATGCATATTTGAGACACAAAGTTTGAGAAACCCTGCTATATTAAGCAACTTAACTAGTAATCTGGGGTGGAAATGGGAGGGGTTAGAGAAAAATTAGCCTAGCTCTCTTAGGAGCGGTACCATAACATTTTGTGTAGAAATGGATATTCCAGCATCTTTCAAATCGATAGTGTTAAAAAATTCACATGTGTGACCCTTAATCTGTCAAACACTAATTCTCGGAAGTCTTAAGAATTATATTGATTTCTCATTTGTTTACGAATAACTAGTTATTTAATATATTGTATTCCCCAGCAAACAGAGTCTAAGGTGACGACTTCTGCACTATTACTTCCTAGGGAGTTCAATCCAAAGAGGAGGGTGGAAAGAGTTATGCCCTGACTCCTGTCAATCAATGGTTTAACGTTTGCCCTATCTGCTGCACTTCTGGTTTATACATGGGTGTGGCTGTCTAAAGAAATTCCGTACTAGAGATGACAGGAAGTGCCAGGCAGGAGGTGGGAAGTATAGGACGGTAGGAATCCGGTGCCGTCAGACTGCTGCTTTCTGAAGTTTTCAGAAGCCTAGAATGGTGATCACCATAGCAGCAGCACAAATTAGAGAAATAAAAATAGGTAAAATCGAGGGGGACCAAAGTGGTAATAGGTGTCTGACACAATTAAAAGAATTTTTCAAATGAAGATAATTTTGTTCATGGTTTGAAATTTTGGTATCTACAATTATGCTGTTTTGCAACTAATTTAATAACATTTCCACACTTTTAAGAATGTGTCACAGGTGCTCGCAAATTAAATCTCGCTGAGATCCATCGAATGCGCATGAAAATTCTAAGGACAGATAATGAAATAGAGTTTCTAAAGAAGAGAATAGTTGATCTGACAGAAATTAATAAAGCTCTGGGGTAAGTATCTTTTAATTCAGTATTTGAGCAAGTCCAGGGCTTAAATGAGAAAAGGGTCCCAATGGGTTTGTCCTCTGATCTGAACTGGGGCAAGGCAAGTTAAGAGGTGCAGATCAATCGTAGAAGATGACCCAGTCCTAAGGAGGAAAACAGGAGACCGGAAGACCTGAGCCATTTGCAGAGGCCATCCAGCTTCTTAGCAGCAACTATCATTTGCTTATAAATCACATACTACCTCAAATGCCATCTCTAAAGGTAAAAGCACAAAATGGCTGTCGCCATTTTCATAGAATTAAGTTTATAACCACAACTCCCTCCAAAGCAAAAACTCTTGTTGGGATTATATTGTAATAACAGCAAACCAGATTTATTGTATCTAGTTTAGTTCCTTAAAGACATTTAGTCATACTTATAACCTACTGGAGGGCTAAAATGGGGTTGGTTCCCAAAAGCGTTCTATAATTTATCTGTTAAAACATATATAACTGCCTGAAGCTCTCAGCTTGGGATCTGACACCTGTCACTTTCTTTTCTTTATTCCTGAGCTTTGTTGCCTCAGACCAGCACTTTACCCCATGGGCCTTAATCATTCCATCTGTGAAATGGAAATCACAGCTCTTGACTCTCACCTCATGAGAAGAAGAGATACATTCTAGAAGAAAAAAACAACAACAAAATCCTCAAAGAATAACTCACTGCTGGGAGCAAATTTGCAAGACTAATGCATAAATATCAGAATGTTTTACCAGCATGAGAAATTTTCAAAGAGCTCTCATCATATGGAAAAAAATTCTCCTTGGGAAGCTAAAATAATCAGGAGATTGCTTGGTGCACAAGATAGCAAAGCATTAGGAATCAGGTGGAGACCTCAAGGCCTAGGAACACACTTCCCAAACCAGGCCCTCAGTATACCTGTCCTGGGAGATGCTCCATGAGAAAGACGGTTCATACTTACATAAGTTTGAGGAATACTGAATATTCTAACCCTATTAGGATTCACAATGCAGTTTTATCCATGGTGCAAGCTAGCCAAAGATAACTATATGTACTAGACCCTCTAAGTCAGAGAAATACTGCCAGGCTGGATATTCTTATCAATGGGTCAGCAACATCATACCCCTATATTTCTATGAGTCTCAAACTTGAGAGAGTGTCAAATCACCCAGAGGGCTTGTTAAAACACAGATTACTGGTATTTATAGGTTGGGGTGGCAGGGTGGAGGCAAGAATCTGCATTCCTAATAAGTTCCTGGGTTATGCTGATTCTGCTGATCCTAACCACACTTGAAGAGCTATTGCTGTAGACAGATCTTTATGGAAAGGCCAATTACAGAGGAGGTTGCTACAATCACTTGGCTCATCTGCTTTTCAAAGAAAGATGCGCATCAAGATTCCCAAAAGCTCTAACAGGTGATGAGCATATCTCCTTTCTCAGATGATCCTGCAAAGCTGGAAACAAGGCAGTTCTTTGAATGTGGTTTTTTTAGGTCCCATGTTCTGTTTGTGAGTGCTCTCTTCTTAACCCATCACAACACACCTAGATAAGTTTTTATATTTAACTTGCTTTTCTTCCCTGAGACTTCTCAATTCTGGGGCTGATCCATTTCTAAGAGGCTTCCTGTACTAGACCCACAAAGCATCTACTATCTGGCCTCCACATGGAGCCTCTTGCCTAGACTTCTTTTTATTGCATTTCTATTGCGGAGTTTGACTTCTAAAAAAAAAAAAATTTCCCAAGAACCTGTTATTTTCTTGAGCCTTCAAAAACAAATCCCCCTTGAGTTAAAGTCTCTAACCTCAGACACTGGAAAAAATAAAAGGTCTTTATGTTGCAGGAGTTTTTAAAAAGTAAATTAGAGAAATGAACTAATGATCTCTTCTTCAAATCTTTTACTGTCCAATGCTTCTCCTGATATTAAGTTATCCTACTAATGGAGGAGGCCAGCATGTGAGGTTGAAGACTCCTTTGGTACTCAGACCTGACTGAGATGGGAAGAGGGTTGGACTTCTGTCTCAAGCATCTTTGAAACAATAAAGAAGGACTCTGCTTCCTCTTCCCCTAGTTTCTGTTCAGAGGAAGGCTAGTTTTCTCTTGGGCCTACCTCAGATGATCCTGGAGATGTGATGGGATGGTTATCTTTTGGGGGCTTAATGACATATGTCAGGATGATTAAGACTGAGATATGGTGATGATGCATATAAAACACTCATCTGGCCAGATCCCATGCACCTGTTCAAAACTACTTTTGAATCACTCAGTACTTTAATCCAAAAATCCTGTAATTACTACATGTCACATGGGGCTCGATGGGGTGAAGTGGACCCACATGACATTTTTGCAGCAGGTAAACAGTTGCTAGGTTGATATTTGTTCTGTGTTTCCTTCTGTTCTTGTGTCAACTAGATTAAGATAATTACAAACACAGCTAGAAAATAAGCATCCATTACATTTTCCCTCTTTACAAGGGTTCGTTTCATCAAAGACTCTTTAAATTCCTTTTCTAAGTGTCCTCCTTTTCATGCTGGAAGGGATTCTTTCCCCCCTAGTGAAAAGCAAGAAGAACTGTCAAAGCAGCATACAGCGATTGTCCTGTTGCTCAACCAAATGATGGAACAAAAAGCCACAACCATTGTTGACATAAATGAGACCTATACCAAAATCAACACGGAGAGAGAAGAAATAGAATTGCATAAAATATATCTGAAAGAGACAGAGGAGTTGATGTTAAAACAGAAAGAAGACTATTTGACAAGAAAACAGCAATTGACTGCACAAGTAAGTGTCATGGATTTTTTTTTTTTTTTTTTGATACAGAATGATTTAGAATCTAGAGCAGAAATGGGAAATAATCTATTTGTCTTCAAGACTGGCAAGTGCTCTTTGTAGTCTCTTTTGTGAACACTGGGACCGGAGTAGGGTGGAAATCTCAAATGCTTTTGAAGCCTCTTGGAGAAGACACTTGATTATATCTCAGCATCTCTGTTCATAGGAACGAATATAAGTGGCAGGATTTGTAACATAGTGTTGGCCCTTACCTATATGCAGCCACAGAGGGAAGAGGAACTTGCCACCATCTTATCTGGTTGCCTTTGGCAGTCCTGGGCATGGACAGGACCAGAAATTCAGACAGGACAGCTGTTCGTGCCTACCACTTCTGATGAATGAACCTGAGAGAAAAGTGACCATGCAGAGGAGGTGGCAGAGCCAAGGACCTAAAGATCAAACTGTGTTCTGAGGCTACCATGTGAGGGTAGAACAGGAAAAGCTACTTCATCTTTTTCTGCCCCTGAAGGAGCTGCATATCTGCTATGCTGTGTTAATTAAAATTCACCTTTAAATGACCTTTGATCATTTCTTCCTTGCAGTGCTTCTGGTTGCTCCAGAAGAGGTAGGACTGTCCGCATATTAGGTGCTCCTAGCAGCAATCTTCACCCTCCCTCTGCCGTGGGGGAACTGGGTGCATGATGAGCATTTCTGTGCAGCTTCTGATGCTGCTCTTTCCAAGATGTCAAATGGCATAACCTCAGTTTATTAAGTGCAGGAAATGAGACTTGGGCTTGCATCACTGCTATCTTAAACAAGAAGAGAGAAGGAGAGGGAAGGAAGATGAAAAGAGGGGAAGAGAAGGAAGGAAGGAAAGAAACTTGACTTATTAAATTACTTTTCTTGAGTCTTAATTAAAATTTAAAGAAATAAAATCCAGTAGGGATCATTTGAATCTTACGGAAACTGATTTCCATGAGAAGACTTGAGCTATTTGGAAATTCCAATCAGGTCTCAGCTTCTTGATCCTTAAAAATGTTGACCCCTTCAGAAATAATTTTACCCTAAAGCCATGTATTCCTGGGAATAGAGAACCCAGCCCCATTGTTTCTTGTAACTGACATTTTTGTAAAATAGCTATCAAGGAGCCTATCTTGGTCTGTTTGTGCTGCTAAAACAAAATACCTGAAACTGGATAATTAACAAATAATAGAAATTTATTTCTCATGGTTCTAGTAGCTGGAAGTCCAAGATCAAAGTACCAGTGAGTTCAGTGTTTGCTGAGGGACCAGGCTCTGTTTCCAACATGACACTAGAAGGCTGCGTCCTCTAGAGGGGATGAATGTTGTGTCCTCACATGGTGGAAGACAAGACAAGGCTTAGCTAATTCCTTCCAGCCCTTTTATAAGGCCACGAGTCTCAACCAGGAGCCCTCTACTGTCATGGATTTGGTCAACTCTTGCCCCACCTCTTAGTTCTACCACAATGGAAATTAAGTTTCAACATATGAATTTTGGGGACTATATTCAGACCATAGCAGAGTCTCTTAGGCAGTGTGTAGCCTCCAGACAGAATTTGTAAAAGTCAAACTCTGGATCCTTTCTGGGCTATATTGCTTGAATCAACTGAAATCTGTGTCTAAAAACTTTAACTGAATTTATTGCTATAAAAATGAAACAAATTTCAGGACAACAAGGATCAAAAAGGGTTATACGGTTTTCATTCCCTTCCCCTGACAACCCTGAGAGGCATTTGCACTACTTCCACTGTTTCAACTCCTGAGCACGGTTCTGTTCCCTCTGAATACCCCAGACACCCCCACACTGGTTCCGATCACCAAGTTACAGGGGCAGAATGGTGTGTCCAAGAGGTCCTAAGGGGATAAGGACTCCCATGTGGTGGAGGGGTGGGGGAATGTGTTCCCTTTTTTCACTTCTCCTGGGACCACAACAGTGGGTTGAGGGTGGGGAGAGGTATTGAATCTGAGCTTTGCTCACCAGAAGGAGGAATTTTGTCTGTTACATTCTCTACAGCATCGGAGCATCAAGAATAGGGCCTGCACACCTCACACGTGGAAGACACACTCCACTGCTTTCTTGTATAAAATGGATTTTAAAGTTTGTTTTAACCCCTATGGGGATGGCTCCCCCTTTCTTTTTTTTTTTTTTTTTTTTTTTTTTTTTTGGTGGTGCTAGGGATTGAACCCAGGGCCTTGTGCTTGTGAGGTAGGCACTCTACCAACTGAGCCACACCCCCAGCCTTGCCTTTCTATTCTTTAAAATAAACATTAAACCTAAGAAAGGAAGCCCAGGGAGCTTCATATAGGAAACCTGCAGACATCATGTGTTCCTCTTCAGTGTTGCTATATGAATAGTCTATCTTGATAGTCTACAAACTTTTTCTAAAAAGAACCAGATAGTAAATACTTAAAACCAGACAGTCTCTGTCACGGCTACTCAACTCAGCCATTTTGTCACAAAAGTAGACATAAATAATACCTAAATAAATGAAAGTGATGCTGCATGCCCACAAGTAGCCTGCCCTAGGTCTTTCTTTCTAGGAAAGGGCGCCAGTTAAGATGCATTCAGATGCAAACAGCAAGGACCTGGCTGAAGCTGGCTCAAACAGTGAGTCCATTTATTATGTCCTACAATAGAAATTCTCAAGGTGAGGCAGCTCCTCTCAGCCCAAGGCTGGCTTTGCTCAGTTTTTATGCTGGACTTTATGCTTCCTTATTCAAGTGGCAAGAGGAAAACCTTTCCCCAAGCATAAGCCTTTCTCTCTGTGTTTGATAGGTCAGGCTCGGATAGTGTCCAACCCTGGAACCACAGCAAATCCTGAGGGATTGGTATGTGCCAATGGTCTGGACCAATTGACGTAGGTGGACATTAGGAACAAACCACCAGTGTTCACTACAGACACATGACAGGCCATGATCACACCTGTTAATTACCTTGCTTACTGTGAGGAAGGAAAAACTATTACAAATGTCAGGATATCTCCAAACCCATAAGATATGTTCCAACATAAAATGCTGTTTGCCCATGTCTTCTGTAATTGTAATATTTGCGGGGGGGGCAGAATTAAACCTAAGTTATGAATGAAGATTTCTCATTTTTAATAAAATGTATTAATCACCAGGTTTCATTCATATGTATCTGTACCCCTGTGTAGGAAGAGTTGATAATGGTCACATTCCTTCAGGGTAGGCACTTGGGGTGAAGTAGCTGCTGACTCTAAAGGCGAGCCACCCAGACACATGTCTTCATAGTTCTTTAATACAGAATTGAACATGCTTTCTTAGACCTTCTCACTTAACTTTTACTTCGTTCTTCATCATTAACTTTGTGGATAAACATGCTTGATTTTGATAAGAGGGTGAGTCACTTCATTAGGGTCTGACAAGTGATCAGCTTATCTTTGATCTTGGTGAAATAGCAAGAAGTTGTCTGGGATTATAAGATGTTCTGTCTTCAGTGGTTTTGTTTGCTCTGTTTTTAGTCAGTTTTATTTCCCATTAAGTAATGTAACTCTAAGTTCCCAGGCAATTCTTCATTCCTTCCTTTCCTCATCTCTCCAAGTCTGCTGAGCACACTAAAAATCAGGTAACCATTGCTTTGGTATTTTATTAGTAGATCAGTACAGTGGCAAATTGCTTTTATAACTTATTATCAATGATCATTACTATTATTGCTTTACTTTATTGATTTACTGTTTCAATATTTTATATTTACAGTTTGACTCATATTGTTCACTATTCCCTGTGATACTGTAAAATAAGCAAACCCTAATTTTGTTTTATATTATTTTACTTTGTTGGCATACTTATATTGAATATGGCCTAATTAGATTATGAACTAAGTTGATAAATTAAAAAGCTTTTCTAAACTTTGTTGTGCTAATTAGGCTTTTAAATTAGTTTGTTCTGTCACTGTAGATAAATGAACTTAAAAAGATCTGTGATCTTAAGAAAATAGAGACTTATAAAAAGAAGAAAGAATTGGATAAAATACTAAAGGAAGTGACAAAAATTAAAGATGCAGTTATTACCACCTCAGCGGTAAGAAAGAATAAATATTTTCTCAAGTCTGAAAAAAATGAGTTGATTTTAATTCATCTTCATATCTTCTGGGAGAATGCTTTTGGCATGCTAACATTTTCTGATACTTTCTTTAAAGTTTATGATGTGATTGTGTTTTCTTCTTCAGGAATGTGGTGGAAGAAAGAAATTAGGTATATCTGAGGTACAAATCGCATTGAATGGGCCAAAGTAAAGTGAAAATGTTGATCAAAAAATACATATAGAATCAACCAAATATATTGAGATATATATCTATATCTATCTCTCTACACATAACATTTACAGATATCTCTCTATATATAACCTCTTTCTCTCTTTATATATATATATGTATATGTATATGTACATGTATATATAAAACATTTCCATGAGATTGCTTTGTTTTACAGAACAATGAATAACCTTGGACTGATTCCTTCATTCTGATTGTGGGATAAAGGAACAGAGTTTAAGCTCTTTGTTAATATTAGGCATAGTAACACTAATTTGGAAAAGTGACCATTTGTCTATTTGAATTAGAAAATACTTCACAGTTTTGCATTTCTATTTAAAAATGTATAATATTTATTGAGAATCAGCACTGTGATTTGTACTTTGTTAAAATTATTCTTAAAGATGAGAAAATAGAAACTTAATGAGGTGACTGTAATTGAAGTGGTTAATATTAATATAACTTTATTCAATTAAATCAGAAGTACCTTTTACTATTCCATCATGATTAGTTTGAATTAATGAATTGTTATATATTGAAAATCACACGCATAACCATACTGATGGAATAGTAATAGGGAAACATCACATTTTCTATCCAGATGCACTGTTATTTCCATTATACTTCATAAGAGGTGGTTCTGCTCATTTTAATGGCAATGTATCTATGAGATATTCAATTACAGAACATTAATAAAATCATTTATTCCCAGTGTGAAATGATCATTTAAAAAGATCATTACTTGTTTTTAGA
Source organism: Sciurus carolinensis (assembly GCF_902686445.1). Taxonomy (NCBI): domain Eukaryota; kingdom Metazoa; phylum Chordata; class Mammalia; order Rodentia; family Sciuridae; genus Sciurus; species Sciurus carolinensis. Next base: position 159,364,623 of record NC_062214.1, on the reverse strand, counting down.
TTTAACGTAGTGAGGAGCATATGTCTGACTAGGCTTAAGGGAGAACAGAGAGGTGACACAAAATGTAGTCATCTGCATGCCCAAGCTCACATGCCCAAGCTCCACTTTTGGCTCATAAATCATGAATCAAGCATCTCATCAACCTAGTTTGGAAAAATTAAGTGTATGTTCCTTAACTATCTTTAAAGATCTTTAAGACCAAGTTAGACTGACTTGCAAGTGACAGCTATACTTGGCTCCCCAGGTCCTTTTCCACCTCCCGCAATCAGCCTACCATTCTCAATTCACATTAGCACAGAAGAGTATTTGAAGCACAAACCTGAGTGTCACACAGAGCTGGGTTCAAATCTTGGATCTACCAACCTGAGGTTTCCTCCCCTATGAAATGGAGGGTAATAATATTGCCTACTGCAAAGATTTTTTTGTGGAGATTAAACAAGGTAATGCCTATCAAGCTTTTAATCCAGTGCTTTGTATTTGGTAAATTTTATAGCTGTTGTTGGTTGAGATTAGAAGATAGCAGTTTAGCTATGGAGTAAGACCATAGGGAATTTCATATTAACCTTCATATGGTACCTTCAGTCTTCAAGTCTTTGCAGCCAGGTCAAACTGATGTGATGTTGGCAGAAAAGAATATTTGGGTGCAATTTTCTAGGCAACCTACATGTTCAGGGCAGGAATGACTGAGGGGTAGAGATAATAGCAGGACTTCAGCATACAGTCCTCATCGCAATGCTTGATCCACAATCTTCCAACATTCTGCAAATTTTGGAACATTCTAGAATACTGGACCCCTTTTAACTTGGGAACCAACTAAGGCCAAGATGTTTAGTTACCCAGATGCTCTACAGAAAAAAAATCATTTTGAGTATCTTTCATCTACCTATCTCACAAGGCATGCTCCCCATAGGTGTTTCTTTGAATCCTCTTTGATGTCCAGGATTAGATGGCCTAAATATTCCATTCAGGTAACTCTATGTTGAAGAGAGAGCAATTGTGCAGCCTTTCCTTAGCTCTACTCTCCCTCACATGTGGAATATAAAACCAAGACTCAATAAGTTTGACTTCCCTTCTCTTCATACCAAAACTACATTGCAAAAATAATGATTTCACCATGAATTTTCTCCACTGATTTTTTTCCTTCTTTTAATTCATGCTAACATTTTTTCATAGTATCCATTTCCTGAACATTGATAAAATATTTTAAAAATTATTTTGGCATAAACATAACTATCAATTGAAACCAAAAAACCAAATTTGTTATGACTTTTAAAAACAATACTTTTTCTAGTATCCTGGGATACTAGATGATTATACTATTGATTTATTAGACTTTTTAAAAATGATAAGCAAAATAAATTCTTGTCTTGAAAATTTTTTCAAGTATAATTTTCACTTTCTTTCTACTATATTGTCATTCCCCCATTACATTTTGGGTTTTTTGATGATTTCAGAATTATTTTTGAACCAGTTTATTTTATGAAGAAACAATTCTAATGATTGCTTCTTTTTTTACTCAACAATGGTATCAGTTGAATGAGTGATTCATGGATATTTAGTGTAATCGAACTGCTGTTATGTTATCAAACTTGGTGATGATTGAATGCCATATTTTTGTTGAATTTTCAATAGGCTCTTAGTGATCACAATTTAGAGATAGCACAACTACGTGGCTCAATAAATCATTGGGAAAAAGAGTTGGAAAACGTAAAGAAATTATGTAAGATTCTGGAGAATAAAATGTAAGTGTGATACCTCGCTTTTACTGAAGTATTTATAATATTGTTAGTCAGCTTTCCATTACTGTAACAAAATGCCTGAGGTAATCAGTTTATAAAGAGAAAAGATTTATTTTGGTCCACAGCTTTAGAGGTTCTCATCCATGATTATTCAACCCCATTGCTTTGTGCCCATGGCAAGGGTGCTAGAACAGCATGGCAGGAACATATTAAAGAGCAAAACTAAAAATAAAAAATAAAAAATAAAAAAAATAAAAAAAAAAATAAAGAGCAAAACTTCTTACCTGGTAGTCAGAAAGAAAGGAGAAGAGGATGAGACTGGAGTCTTACAATCCCCTTAAAATATGTCCCCAGTGACTTAAATGCCACCCACCATGTCCAAGCTTTTAAAGCGTTCACTACATCCCAATAGCACCATTTTGGAGACCAAGCTTTTAATAGATGGGTCTCTGAGGGATATTCAAAATCCAAACTATAGCAGTTAATATGCTATTTTCATACTTTAAAAAATGTCTTTAATATTAGATGGAAATTATATTCTCTTAGTTTACTCAAATTTGTGTGATAGCTTTAAAGAATCACCTCTTCATTTTGACATTAGCCATTCTCTCCAATGATGAAGAAAAGAAAACCAAGAATGATACAGTTGGCTTGGGAAAGGGAAGGGACTTTTTGGAATGTGTTATCCTCACTTCAGTTGCTGACTCCTTACAAACAAAAATTCCTCTGGGGAAGTGGGGAAAAAGGTACACTCATACATTGCTGGTGGTGCTGCAAATTAGTGCAGCCACTCTGGAAAGCAGTGTGGAGATTCCTTAGAAAACTTGGAATGGAACCACCCTTTGACCCAGCTATCCCACTCCTCGGCCTATACCCAAAGGACTTAAAATCAGCATACTACAGAGATACAGCCACATCAATGTTCATAGCTGCTCAATTCACAATAGCCAAATTGTGGAACCTACCTAGATGTCCTTCAGTTGATGAATGGATAAAGAAACTGTGGTATATATATATACAATGGAATATTACTCAGTCATAAAGAATGATAAAATTATGGCATTTGCAGGCAAATGGATGAAATTGGAGAATATCATGCTAAGTGAGATAAGCCAATCTCAAAAAATCAAAGGACGAATGATCTCGCTGATAAGTGAATGATGACACATAATGGGGGGTGGGAGGGGTTAGTGTTAGGGTTAGAGTTACGGTTAGGGAGGGGGGCAAGAATGGAGGAAGGAAGGACTGTACAGAGGGAAAAGAGGGGTGGGAGGGGTGGGGGGAAGGGAAAAAATAACAGAATGAATCAAACAACATTACCCTATGTAAATTTATGATTACACAAATGGTATGCCTTTACTCCATGTACAAACAGAGAAACAACATGTATCCCATTTGTTTACAATAAAAAAAATAGCAAAAAAAGAAATTCTTAGGAATAAATTTAACCAAAGTGAAAACAAAAATAAATAAATAAAATTGTGGTAAATTACACATTAAAAAAAAAAATTCCTCTGGGGAAAGTAACTAGTAGGGCATGCTATAAGGCTATAACCCTCCTGTGGATTGTGATAGGTATTCTTAGTGGAGAGGGATTTGCAGAAGCTACCGTGAAAATACAGGGGTAGAGTGCTTGCCTAGCATGTGTGAAGCCCTGGATTCTATCCCCAGTACCACAATATGATAAAAGAAGTAAAATAAAATCTGAACTCCTGCTTGGCCCTCAAAACCCTGCATGATCTAGTGTATCACCTCTAGCCTTATCATACTCTGTCCTTGAATACACTAAGCTTTTTTTTTTTTTTTTTAGGCCTCTGGGTCTTATCCCTTGCTGTTCCTTCTGGCTCCTTCTCATCTCTCAAAGAGATCTTCCCTGACTTTCTGTCCAAAGTAGCATTCTAGCTCTCAGGATCTCACTACACTGTTAGCATTAACTGAAAGCTATTAATTATTTCTTGGTAACTTGCTTCTATTCTAACTACTTCACCAGAATGTAATTTACAGGAGAGTAGGGACTTTGGATACAGGGTGTCCCTAAGTACCTCAGACAAATCTGGCAGAATGTGGGTGTTCAAGAATTGTTTCTTAAGCGAAATAATAAATAACTAAAGTATTGATTCATTAATAGAAAAGCAAAAATAAAATTTAATATATATAAATAGGTTGTATGAGGATATGGGAACTGACAAGAAGTTTTCACGCTGTAAGTACATGTATCTTTGCTGCAAAATATGTTCTGTTATGAATCTGTTTGGCTTTCTCTGTTCATAGACGGTTCTTCACAGATCACCAGAACAAACTGGATGAAGAATCCATTATTGAAAAAAATGATTACCTGACTAAGATAAAAGAGGTAGGAAGACAAAAGTGATGCCCTTTAAATTATAAATAGATTTTATATTTATTTCATTTTTAAATATGTGCTAAAATGTAGAATTTTTCAAAAGTAAAATTTTTATTGACTAATAATGATTATGATCATTCACAGTAACTGATTTAAAGATTTTTATCTGCTCCCAAAGTATCTTATATACATGAAAAAGCAAAGATTGTCCATGTGAAGATGAATTGTTTTTTGGTTACTTTTTGTTTGGTTATGGTAGTTTTACCTTAGGAATATCAAATTAGTAGATATTTTCATATAAATTATTTAGAGAAATCATGATCTTCTTGATGTTGTGTGGTATCTGTGAAGTGTAGCAACCTAATTTTCACTTAATAATATTAGTATTATTTGGAAGTATCTGAGTCAGATTTAGCTCTGAGGATTCTCTAGACATTTTTGTTTGTTTTGTTTTGTTTTTCTTCTTTCATTTTATTTTTCTTTCTCTTTAAATTTCTTTTCCTTTTATTGTATTTTTTAAAATTTTCTGGACATTTTTTCAAATTAGGTTAAAAGAAATATTATAAGTAAATAACCAACGATGTAAACCAAGACAGCCATAAGATATTTAGTGAAGCATTCATTAGGATAGTGAAATAAGGGGAGGAAAGACTTAATTAAAATCCATAAAAAAGCTTAGTTAAATAAGTATGAGTATTGCTAATATGTTATCAAGTCATGAGTACTACATTGTAAAACAGTATTATATGACTCCATTTATTTTTGTATATACACAAATATACATTCACACCAGAGACACCTGAAATTCTTTTTGCTCCTTGCAGTAAATGAATTATGTCCTTGAAATCTCCCCCACATCAAATGCACATACTTAATGACCATAGTCCAGGTTTTATAGTGTCAGTACCCTCTGTCTGCATCCTCTATCTGTTTTGCATCAAATCAGCTAGGATATAAAATTCATCCCTTTCACTGCACTCTAAAACAAATTGAATAGCACAAAGATTTCCTGGAAATGTTAGTAGTCATGGGGAAGAATTCCATTGCAAAGCACAAAACCTTGTTCACTGCCTTTTCTTTGACTTCCAGTTCTTCATTCACCCTCTTGTTCTAGGATGCATGACCACCCCTCATTCAAATTTTTCTCCCTCTGTTAAAATGCATTTCTGTCCATCAAAGGCCTGTACCCATGCCCCAGATCAGAAGGAACATCACAGAAACCCTCCCAGAGAAACAATGGAAAGTTAAATTCTTTCCGTTTTTGGTTTTGGGAAGCAAACAACATTAGAGGTCTCCTCTGGGATAGCCCTTCTCTGATTTTTTTCAGTTGCAAGGATTTCAGAAACCAGACAAGGTTGATTGGTTGGTTGGTTGATTTGTTTTGGAGTTGTCTTTCATTTTATGACCAAAAGATTTTTTCTATTTATTTCCTATTATAGGAGCTGTTAGACAACCTTCAGACAAAAGCTCCTTGTTTTTTAGCCTTCATGGTTGTCTGAACTATCTAGGACCCCTAAACTGGCATGGCTAACCTGGTTAAAGGGGCAAATAGGGAGGGTCTTCCTTTTAATCCATATCCCTCAAGAAAATTCCATGGTTACAAGTGAGTGGTCACTTCAAAGAGAGCAGGTCTGTGACCCACTTAGTATTTCTACTGTGATAGATACTGTGGGCTCTTAGTGACATTCATAATTCTCAAGTTCAATGTTATGGTTTGGATGTGAGGTGTTCCCCAAAAGTTTATGTGTGAGACAATGCAAGAAGCTTTAGATTTGAAATGTCTGGGTTATGAAAGCCTTAACCCAAGCAGTGAGTTAATCCCCTGGTAGGGGTTAACTGAGTGGTAACCAAAGATAGGTGGGGTGTGACTGGAGGTGGTAGGTCACTGGGGGCATGCCTTTGGGGTATATATTTTGTATCTGGCAGGTGGATTCTCTTTTTCTCTGCTCTCTGACCATCATGTGAGCTGCTTCCCTCTGCTACACTCTTCCACCATGATGTTCAGTCCCGCCCTCGAGATCTCTGCTGTCTATAGATTGAGACCTTTGGAACCATGAGCCTCCAAATAAACTTTTCTTCCTTAAAATTATTCTTTTTAGGTCTTTTAGCCACATCAGCAAAAAGCTGGGATGGAAACCAAAGATGGAATTAAACTCTGTTCTATCTTTAATTTTTTCCCCAACATCTCCCCAATCCCCTGCTATTCCCCACCAGCCCCTGTTTACTAGTACTCTGCTCTCCACTTCTATGAGTGCAGCACTTTTTAGATTCCTCATGTAAATGAGATCATAGAACATTTATCTTTCTGTGCGTGAACTGCTTTACTTAATATAATGTCCTCATCCAGGTTGCTGCAAACAGCAGAAAGCCATTCTTTTTCAAGGCTGAGTGGTTTTCATTGAGTATATATACCACATTTTTTTTGTTTTTTGTTCATCCACTGATGGACACTTAGATTAATTCCATATTTAGCTATCATGAATAAATTATTAAGTGCACAGTATTATTTATACATAGATATATATTTTGATGAATGAAGTTTATTAATTTTAATAACATCAGTTCAGTTTATTAATATTTTCCTTTTTGGCTAAAGCTTTTTGTGTCCTGTGTCATAAGGGTTTCTCTTCTATTATCTTGTAGGCCTTTCACATTTAAGACTGTAAGCCCTTTGGAATGTGTGTGTAGGGGTGTGTGTGTGTGTGTGTGTGTGTGTGTGAGAGAGAGAGAGAGAGAGAGAGAGAGAGAGATGAGATGGTGGTCAAGATTCATGTTTCTCCTAAGGTTGGCTAATTAACCACCATCACTTAAAGAAAAGGTATTCCTTTCCTCCATTATATTGTAATCACACTATCATCATAAATCAAGTGTAGATCATAAATACATCGTAAATATCTGTGTGGATTTTAGACTTTCTATTCTCTTTACTTTGACTATCTCTTAGAGGACAATATTTTTTTAATTAGTAAGTATAAAATGAAGGTGTATAGCTAGTCGTATAAATCCTTCAACTTTGTTCTTCAAGATAGCTTCAGCTATGGTTAGTTCTTTGAATCTCTTTGTTTGTCAAGTTCTGCCAAGAAGTTCATTTGGAATTTGATTGGTATTGTGTTAAATATATAAGTCAATCTGAAGAGGATGTCACATCTTTATAATTTTGAAGCTTCTGATTCATGGATATGGGTTATGTCTAATTTATTTTAAGTTTTCTTTGTTTGCTTTGCCTTAATTGTTCAAGTTACTGTGATGTGTCCCTCCTTGGGATGTATTTGGTTTTTTTAAATATGTGAATTTCTATATCTCATAAGTTCTGAAAAATATTAGGTCATTGTCTTATCAAATATTTCTTTTTTGTTATTCTCTCTCCTCTCTTTCTGAGACTCCAATTTTATGTATACAGTTATTTCTATTAATACATGTATCCTCTTTCTCACCTCCCGTTCTGTCTCCATGTTGCAGCATTCTAGAAAGAATAGTCTCATTTGAGTTCCCAATTTTGATTATTATATTTTTCAAGGGGTAATTATTTGGTATCTGTTCAAATATTATATCTCACTCTGCTGTTTCTAATTTCCAGTCATAATTTTGAAGCATGCTGAATATTTCTTTGCTCATAATAAGCTTAGTAGTTTTACAGTTCAGGGTTAGATACTCCCAATAACTGATGTCTTTTTGTGTCTGTAGTCTGTTCTTGTAGTCTCTTGTTTCTGCAAATTTTTGTTCATGCTGCCTGATTTCCTTCTGTTGCTGGTGAGAAACTGTATGCTGGAGATTGTTATTTAAATTGTTTACAAAAACAATTCAAAGCCTGAGATGATGACATCCTTCCTTGGGAACAAATACATATTCACTTTTTGTCACATGTGTGAAGAATTACTAGTCCAAAACCACCTTAATCCACCTTAAATTACCCTACTGAAGCTCTCTGGGGTCCCAGATCACAGTGGTGAGAGGTTTACCTAGATTCAACATCTGGATGGGCTCTCTGTGTTGGTATTTATCTTCTTACCAGGCAAGAAAGCCACATCTCAGTTTTCAAGTGGCTTCTTCCATACTGTCCTCAGGGCAGGTGTAGTTTTGAGTGTCAGCCTTATTAGTCCCAGAGTTAGGCATACTTATTCCTCATTACCTTGTTAGTTCTTTAGTACTTTCAAGGAGATTGTTCTCATCCAACTCAGCCAGAAGGTTATTTTGAACTAGCTACCGTTCCTACCAAACCTAACTTCTTTACCACATTTGAAGCAATTCATTAGACTTCCAAGAACAAGATTCTTACTTCATGCAAAACACTGGTGAGTACTATGTATTATTTTTGTCTTCGAATAGAAATAAGGTCAGACATTTGTATACACAAGGGATTGTTTGCAAGATACCCTTGAAGATATCAAAATCAGAACATGCTCAAGTCCTTATATAAAATAGCACAGCATTTGCATATAATCTATTCACACCCTCTTATATGCTTTAAAACAACACTAGATAGGTTATAATCATTTACACAATGCCTACACATCACTTCACTCATGTGGACTCCTTCTACCCACTACTCAGAGCACGACAAATTCAAGTTTTGTGTTTGGGAATTTTCTGGAATGTTTTTCCAAATAGTTCCCATCTGTAGTTGATTGAATCCACAAATGCAGAACCCATGAATACAGGTGGCTGACTGTATTTAACAAGAAGGAAGCATCATATCTAGTCAAAGTCATTTTGAGCAAGAATTTCTATGGATGTCACGTTTTCTTTTCCCTGGTATTATTAACATTCTGGAAAAAGGACACACAAATGTGCCTGAATGATCACAGTTTATTAATGACATTTCCTATTTCAATGTAAATTTTTACTCTATGGTTTTACATCAGTGTTACCTATCTTTCTATACTTTTGACATAACTTATAGAAGAGACCCCAAGATGTACAATTGCATATTTGCTATAGAAAGAAATCACCCGACATTTTGTGTCATATCTGTTGCATGCTAAGTAATATACTCAGTATTCTAGAGACTTGCTCACCTAATGTGGAACCCTTCCAAGAAACCATGAAGCAAGCCCTCTCATGCAATTCCTTTGTTTTTCTGTAGCTGGCTGAAAAACTGCACCAATTTCGTATAGAGAACAAAGAGCTACGAGAGAAACTGCATACTCTTATCAGACAATATAAGATTGTCTCCAGTGAGGAGCAGAAAGTTTATTTGCAGAGACAGATCGTCTATGGGGAGTATGTTTCTACCGCCAACCTCAATGTGAATCAGTGTGCCATAGTTATGTGATGCTTGTCTTGTTATCCAAGTGGTAACTCTCTGCTTGAGCTCATCCTTGTTTTAAAATCTACTGACAACAATGAAATATTCTTAACCCAGGAATAAATAAACACACTTCCAGTCTGCCCCTATAGTGCTATGTAATACTTTACTTATCAGGATCAGATCAGATCTATAAAAAAAAAATGCACTTTTTTCACTTCTAAATCATGTTTTTGAAAGAATTGTGCTTTTACTCTGTAAGACTATCCAGAGAAAGTGTTATCTATCTTCATCAGAAGCTGGCTCCACGCCTGTATTCCCTTTCTCAGATTATCATTGACACAACCTAAACCCAGAGAACAGAAAATTATTCAAAGAAATCCCCTAACAATTAGACTACATTTGGTCACCAAGTCTTGTGAATGTCCCTTCTCAAATATTTCTCAAATATAATCTAAACTCCTCTCCAACTTTATTCTTTCTACCACTTTCAGTCTGTTTTGGCTCTCCTCTCAGAAGTTTCCTCCAACTTCTGGTTTAGCATCACTAACTTATCTGCCTCCCTTCCACCAGAACAATCCTTCTGAAGCATCCCTCAGATGACATTCCTTTTCAACATCTGAATTGTAGTCAACTGGGTATAAATTCCTTTGTCCCATTGGACAACAAGGAGATGGGGCAGTCACACCTCCTTATTCAGTGCTGTTATGCCTAGGACCTCATACCTTGCTTTGAAAGTAGTGGGTATTCACCAATGTTTTCTTTATGACTATTACAGAGTAAAATCTTGCATGTATGAAATTATATAATAGTTCATTACTGCACTCAAAGTTAAATCTCACGGAAGGGTATTTACAGTGACCAGGTTCACTTAAGTGAAACTGAGTATGTTCCTTGTTGTAGTATTTAAGCTACAGAGAGTCGTCACAATCATTTTATGTCATCCAATTGCACAGCATACTGAGAACAATACTGATTTTCTTTAAGCAGAAATCTCCCCCAGATCAATAAAAGTGTGTTAGTTAGAAACATAAAACATGCTGGTGACAAGTAGCCATTAAACTAAAAGTTTGATAGCACCATGGGTTTTTGTCTTAGCCCAGGCTACTTAAACAACAAAAATGCATTTTCTTACAGTCACAGAGGCTGAGAGGCTGAGATTATGGTGCCAGTATGTTTGGGTTTCAGGGAGGGTCCACCTCCTGGCTTAGAGACAGCTACTTTATCTCTGAGTCCTCACATGGTAGAAGGAGGGAGGCCATTTTCCAGTCTCTCTTCTTGTAACCCACCCTGATGACCTCATCCATACCTAGTTACTAACCAAAGGCCCTATCTTTATCATGTACCCAAATTTTATCAAAACGTCGACCCTCCACGATGTTCATTTCAGCCACTCTAAATCACTTTAAGTCCAATTTTCTTTTCCAACTGAAAAGTAATGTCTATACCTGATTTTTAAATTCAAATACATAAATGTATAACTTGGAGAGTAAAAGTTACCAAAATCTCCGTTACATTGGAGGTTAGGATCTTAACATATAAATGGTGGAGGAACACAATTCAGTCCAGGGCAGTTTTAGAGGTGAGTCCCTTAGTTTTCTATCACAAGCAGGTTTCTATCAATGAGTGGTTGACATGACTGTAAACTTCTCTGAACCTCATTATTCTCTCCTGCAAGTTGGGACAAAGAATAACTACTTTAAAAAAAAAAAGTCTCATCAGCTCATGTACCAGGTCAGCATTTGTTTAACCCTTCCATGCAGTGAGATAGGTATTATAATCCCCATTTTTAAGACAGTGAAACTGAAGCTTATCCTCAGGTGAACTTCATTGCCCAAGGTCACGCTGCACAATTAAGAGGTAGAGCCAATATTCAAACTTGATCTGACTGACTCCACCTTTCACAGAAATATAAAACAGAATTAATAAGTGCATTAAGAGAGATATACCCACTCAGGGAGATGAAATATAATACAACTATTCCTGTTGTTGTTACTATTACCATTCATGTTTTTCCAGTGATTTGGGAATTTCCATAAATCCTATGTGTAAGTTAAGTTTTAGCCACTGCCAGCAAGAAGACTTCATTTCTATTTTTACTAATTTATTTGGTGAAACATTCATGATCTAAACTTTCCAAACTACTTTTTAAATTATTTGTGTTTGCAGATGTTCTCACACTGGGGAGTTAAAAATGATTATTTTTTGCCTATCAAATATAAGTCTCTGGGTTCAATCTCTAGGACCCACAAAAAAGAATATTATTTCAAGCCTTCAAAAAATGCTTACTGTCTTTTTTCATGATAGATACCGTAAACAAATGGCATTCATTACTAAGAAAGAAAACTTCCTGACACAAAGAAAAGTAGATATCAAACATATGGACGAAGGACTTCATACTCTTAAAAGACTTTATAAGTAAGTTTTTTGCCTTTGAAATTTTTAATCTCTACCTTTCTCTTGCATTTATTTTTTAATAAATTATAACAATAAGTCTATGTCAATTTCTAATATACTACAAAAAAGTAAGTTTATAATTAGCTCTCTATTTCACAGGTAGGAAAGTCATTGTCATTGAATCTTTTTAAAATTTTTTTATTTGTTCTTTTTAGATGTACATGTCAGTAGAGTGTATTTCGACATATAATACACACATAAAGTATAACTTCTCGTTCTTGTGATTTTACATGATGTGGAGTTACACTGTTCTTGTATTCATATATGAACACAAGAAAGTTATGCCTGATTTGTAATACTGTCTTTTCCTCTTCCTATCCCACTTCCCTTCCCTTCATTCCCTTTTCTCTAATCCAAAGAATTTCTGTTCTTCCCTTTCCCCATTATTGTGTGTCAGCCTCTGCATATTGGAGAGAACATGGAACGTTTAGTTTTTGGGGATCGGTTTATTTCATTTAGTATGATAGTCACCAGTTCCATCTGTTTACTGGCGAATGCCATTTTCATTCTTTGTGACTGGGTAATATTTCATTGTCTATATATACCACATTTTCTTTATCCATTCATCTGTTGAAGGGCACCTGGGTTGGTTCCACAGCTTGGTTATTGTGAACTGAACTGCAATAAACATTGATGCGGCTGCATCACTGCAGCATGCTGATTTTAAGTCCTTTGGGTATAAACTGAGGAATGGGATAGCTGGGTCAAATAGTGGTTTCATTCCACGTTTTCTAAGGAATCTCTATACTGCTTTCCAGAGGGGTTGCACCAATTTACAGTCCCACCAACAATGTATGAGTGTACCTTTTCCCCCACATCCTTGCCAACATTTATTGTTACTTGTATTCTTGATAATTGCCATTCTGACTGGAGTGAGATGAAATCTCAGTGTAGTTTGGTTTGCATTTCTCTAATTGCTAGAGATGTTGAACATTTTTCATATACTTGTTGACTGATTGTACTTCTTATTCTATGAAGTGCCTATGCAGTTTCTTTGCCCATTTATTGACTGAGTTATTTATTTTTTTGGTGTTAAGTTTTTTAGTTCTTTATATGTCCTGGAGATTAATGCTGTATCTGAGGTGCAGGTGGTAAAGATGTAATGCTAGGTTATTTATTTGGTGAATTTCTATTCTTTTAATGAACAAGTTCAATGCAATGCACTTTCCTCTTAGAATTGTCTTCCTAGTGTCCCACAGATTTTGATATGTTGTGTTGCTTTCTCATTTACCTCTAAGTATTTTTTAAAATTTCTTCCCTGATTTCTTCTGCTATCTATTGGTCATTAAATAGCATATTATTTTATCTCTAGGTGTTATAGATCAGTTTAACTATGAACATTCTAAACTCCTTCTCTGACATTTCTTCCCCTGTGGTATCAGTGGATTCTGTTATTGAAGTATCTTGGATTGTTTGGGGTGATTTGTTCCCTTGCTTTTTTATGTTGTTTGTATATCTGCCTATCTAACAGTATGGATCTGAGGCAGTAGAGTTTCTACCCAGTGGACTTATAGTATCTCTGAAGGTTTTCAGTACCTCACCATTTAGAGGGAAACAAATAATAACAATAACCCATGCAAACAATATACAGCATGAAACCGAACAGTTCCTGCTATAAGATCTACCATATTAATTGTCACAATAAACAGAAATGATATGATCAGTTATAGCCTATAATAAAAACAGTAAGTTTGAAAACTGTTTTACAATTTCAAATGGTAGACAGAGTGAGAACAGAAGTGATGTAGGACATGATGTTTATGAGAGAGGTAGAGAGAAGATAGAAGGAAAAAAAATTTAAAAAGCGTGAAAGAGAGAACCATAGAGGTTAGCTGTTAGCAGAAGAGAGAAAGAGAATCAAGGGAAACAGATAAGAGAAAAAATATATAAAGTAAAAATTTTTAAATTAAAAACAAAATAAAAGAATACAAAACAAAACTTAAATATATAAATCAAATATCCCAGTCCTCAAAATACTGATCCATGCAACATAACTGGCTTCAAAAATGTAGAAATGTGAAAAAACAAATATTAATATGTATAAATGTCCATAAACCATTAAGGTCCAATCAAACAAAGAAAAGAAAAAAAGATCTCAGTAAAAAGTTAAAAAATTATTTCATTGTAGTTCAAAAGATTCTCAGCTTCCCTTCTAAGCAGTATTAGGTGGGGTGGTCTGGAAAGTGATGCTTACTCCACCCTCAGGGTGGGGTTGCTGAAGTGAGAAAGGTAATCTTACAGGTAGAACTCCTGGAGGCAGGGTTTAGGCTTAGGCAGGCTCCAGGTTCTTTGTTGACTGGTAATTGGTCTGAAGATTTTATAAGTCAGTGCACCTCCAGGGTCCTGTGATTGCTGGTCCACACTGGAAGTGTGCACCCCAGGGATCTCCCCTGGGTTCCACTTCTGTGGTGGAGGAGCCAATTCTTAGTCCAGTATGTTACCTACAGACCCCATGTTACCTGGTCTCTTGTTCAGTCTCCAAACTCAATCTCGCCTGCTCACAACCAGTCCTGCATGCAGTCCACTTCTAGGGGGAGGCAGAGAGCCAGGTGGGTTCTGTGACCAGTAGTCCCCTGTGAAACCCTTCCTCCTCACTTGATTTTCTCCTGGTCATTTAGGCACACTCCATGTCAAGTAGTGTAGGTTTGCCAGGCCTGTATTTCAGGACAAGTGGGTTAGCCAGAATCAGCTCCCCAGCTGCTGGCCCCCACACCGTGGCTGAAAAATGGTTCCTTCCTCTGTCTTCTGCACATAGCTGGGATAGATGCAACTTCCTTCCTGAACAAGGATATTGCTCAGTGTGCCTTTCAGGTGTTTTTTTTTTTTTTTTTTTTTTTTTTTTTTTTTTTTTTTGTGGGAAATAGACCAGTTAAGAAGCAGCAAGCAGCACTCAGAGAGGAAGAGAACACCAAACTTTATTTTATGACAATGGTTCCAGAAGAGAATAAACTCCAAATTCTGAGCCCTGATCCACAGTTTCTCACAACATTCATAGGTTATTTGGCATCATCTTAGACCCATCCTATCATTGGGGCTTTTTCACTCTTTAAAAAAAAGAATTCCTCCCCTACGTGACTGAAGGCCTTGTGCAGGGTCTCTAACATAAAGCATTCTTACAGAAACAGATAAGAAGAAATAGCTCTTTTCACCCATCTGTTAAATCTCTAGCCTTGAAGACCTGGTACAGGGGTGTTAACATTTCAAGAGGGAGGAGTCATACTCCTAGGACAGTTATTTTCGATCCAAAAGGTAAAGGCCCATGATTAATTAGGCTGACAGGGAAACTGACCCTTTTCCCAGGCATTGGTTTCTTACCATAATGCTTTTAGAATTTCATTTTACAACCAGGTCTGGTGTGCCATCACAAGTTTAGTCGGGCAGTGTCTTTGATCTCTAAACTCTCCATGCCCAGCTGTGCATCAGGACTCCGAAAAATGCAGGGTCCTTTAATTCCCTTCTCCCTCCACTTTGCTTGCAGAGGGATGGCTCTGGCTGGTGCTCTAGCCATGCATCAGCAGTAGCACTGGGGATTTCTTCCTTATTTTATTATATCTAACCTCCTGAGTCCCCAATCTGCTTTGAACGTCCAGTATTAAATCCCTGTTAAGTCCCCCTTTTCTTTTTTCACCCACATTGCTGAGAAGCTGCCTATCTGCTTTCTTGGTTTCACGCCTCAGAGCAGCCAGGAAAGCGACTTTCTCTATTCTGCCATCTTGTCATTGAATCTTTCATTGAAGGGATAGACAGGTTCAGAATTTCACAGAATCAGTTGAACACAGGAATGGACCACTTGAGGGCCCCATGAAAACAATGTGCTTGAACATTATCACAACACTAACCACCTTCAGTATTCATTTCTGCCCTTCTAAGTCACGTCACTTGTAACTTTTCCTTAATAAAGTAATGCTTATACCTTATTTTAAAATTCAAATACAAAGATGTGTATCTTAGAAAATTAAAGTTACCCTAATCTCTCCATCTTTTCGTAACAATAATCACAGTTTCTAGTTTGTCATACATGCTTTCAAAGGTATAGATGTATATGCATGTGTGTTGTGCATATCTAAAATTAGATTGGACACATCTGTACAATTTTAAGTGTAAATCTATTTTTTCCATGTAAATTTCTATCTATGAGAATGATAAAACAAATATGGTAAAATGGCAACATTCAGAGTATTTGGCAAAGGTATGTGGGAATTCTTTGTATTTTTTTTCATGCTTACCTATTGAGTTTGAAGCTATTTCAAAATAAAGAGGAAAGAGGTCATCTATATAGGCCATGGTTCCTCATTCTGTTCTCCAGTCAAATGGTATTCATTGACAGATGATACCATATTTAATTTAACCAGGTTTCTGTTCCCAAATTGTAAACTTCATTTTTCTATCCTTCCTATCACAGAAAATATCCCATTCTTAATTACTACTTTCCTCTATTTCAAGAACCTATTTTGGGTTTCTGAATTCTGTAGTGTAGTAAATCAGAACTCAATCTAGAATCCAGAGCTCCTGAATGATTTGCTGACCTTAACTCCTTCTGTGACAGTGTGATTTTTCCTTTTTTATCTTCTGCATGCAGCAGCTTTCCTTGTTTCATGATGAGGACCTGAATTTTTGCTTCTTTCCTCTGCATCTTTGCAAACGATTACATCCTTTGCCTGTATTCCTCCTTCTATTAAACATTGAACTCCAGTGATCCTTACCCAACTGCCTCCCCAGAATCTCTTCTCTATCCTTGAATATCCACTTCAGTGTATGCAGGATCAGTTTGCATTGACCCAGAGTAATATTTGGTCTTCCATAAGTCTGCCACTAAGATCTTCATTGCTTCACAAAGTTTGTTTTGTCTTCCAGTTAGACTGTAGCCTTATTGAGAATAAGAATTATTCACACTTTCTTATGTATTCTAATAGCTACCACGAACTAAATAATACATAATTTGTTTCTTTGTTTTCAGTGCAGCAAAGGAAGCTTATCGAAAACAAATAAAAATCTTGAGTGATAACCTGGAAAAAGAAACTCAGAGATGGTAAAAAAAAAAAAAATAGAAGTCATCATTTGTGTTACGAGTAGTTCATATTATCTAGAGACTAAGAAAATGATTTTCCTAAACTAAATTTTATGTGAGTTCTCTCAGATCTAGACGTTTCTTAGCTTGATTTTTTTTGACCGTGAACAGAATAAGTTTTCCAACTCAATTGAGTGGAGTCAGCAAAGAGTAAAAGTGCTACTATTTGTGCAATGCCTGTTGCTCACCCAGGTTTCTGTGTGAACCAGTAGGAGGTGATTCCAGGGCAGACAAAGGAGAGTGTTTAAGACTACAGTCTCTGCACAGGGACCACTTTGCTGCTGTACCCTGCTCTCTGACCAAGGCTTAGTAACTTCATACCTTCTCTTTACTTCTGCCCTTGAAAAGTGTGGAATGGTAGTAGTCCCCATCTTATACCACTGTTACAAATGTCATAGAGATGACCTGAGTAAAATATTTAGATCAAGTATATCTAGAAAGTCCTTGTTAATACTTGACTGTGTTTTATTAATATTGTCGTTACCATTATCATTGTTATTTATAAGACTCCAATTGCATATTTTTGTTATTCTACAAATATGTACCTGTTTTATGATGTGCTGGGGAGAAAAAAATTGAGAACCCAGAAGCTTACTATCTCTTATTAGCACTTTGGGTAGTTTAGATAATTCCATTACTATTTCTGCCAGCAGTTTTTTCTCTCTCTACCTGCTCCTGAGCATTCCATCCTCCACCTCGAAGAGGCAAGCAAGCTGCCTTGTTTGGTTTGTCCACTGTTTTACTGGATACACAGACACAACTTCTTACTGGGAAGCAACTTGCAGAGAGAGAGCATTGAGATAGTTGATGTTTTTTGTCTTTTTTATTTCAGTTAACCCATCAAGTTGCAAGTTTTTAATTCTGCAAATAGTTTAACAAAATTGATAGAGGTACATTAAAATCAGTTGGAAATCTAGAGCTTTTATATATTGTATTAATTAATATAATTATTACATTATAATATCATATTTTGTTATTATCTATATTATGTAATTAAATTATATGCTACTTAAGTGTCTATAGGTAGTCCACATCTGGGGTGATGGGACAATGGGTTCTAATGTGCAGTCTGTATCACTGATGCTAGGAACAATGATGTAAAATCACAGTAGGACTTGTTTTGCTTTGAATTCCTTCATCTTTTTGGTAAACTGCTGTGTGGATTTAATGGTCAGTGCTTTTTATTCTAATTCCTAGTGTTGTAACTCAGTGGAAAATATTATGTTTGAGAAAAAAGCATGAACATTGGGTAGCAAAGATAAAGGAGGAAATGCACGAAATTATAGAAAAAATTGAACATTCAGAAAAGAAACGTACAGATTTGCTTGAAGAGGTAAGGGAATCCGAGGTGCTTAGAATTAATATAGTTCCTTACAGCTACATATCAGTGATTCTCCTTGAATATTTAATCAAACCTTATGTTATTCAAAGGTATTTCCTTTCTTCCTACATCATAGTGTATTATTTAACTTAACTTTTTTCACAAATATCTCCCTTTCCTACCTATTAACTAGAGGGATTTAACAAATGAAGTAGCAGTTCTCTCCAGAATTTTTTTTGAAGCATGCAACTAGAAACTTATTAAGGGAGCTCTCTCTTAAAATGTGAGACTGAGCATCCTTGATTAGCTCCCGTATTTGCCTTCTGCCCACACACTATCCCCCACCCCTCCTATTCCTCATGCCATTTATAGATATTTTGGTGAAGAGCTTCATTTCTGGAGGGTTACTGAGACATCTTATAACTTGAAATCATAGGCAAGTCTCATGTAAGGAAATCTGTTTGAAAATGTAAGAGTGACCACTACAGAAGAAATGACAAGTTCCCAATTTTCTGTAATTAGACCCTTGTTAGAAAAAAGGAAATCGAAGAATTTGTGGCACAGGCTGAAAAAATTACAATAGAATTACAAGAAGAGGAGGAGGAATTTACTGTAAAAGAAAAGAAGTTAATTCTGGAGTTAAACAAGTATGAGGTAATTTGCACTTCATATCTCACATGTATGAGGTAATTTGCACTTTATATCTTGGATGTGGGGGGAGCGGAAAATATTGCATGCTATTCTAATCAGTTAAATGTAAAATAAATCTTCTGGTATGAACAAGACTACTATTTCATTCTGAATTCTTATTCTTCTTTTCCTGAAAAAGGAGTAGAAATAGAGCAATGAGAAATACTTTTCTGGTAAAGAAAATCATACACTTCAAATTATACAGCACTGCTGGCAACAGAGCCCTGGAGACTGGCAGAACCCTGCAGAAAGCTATGGAAGGTTTCAGGGAAACTGGGAGAGTAAAGAGGTTACCATACTGACTTAGAAACTTCCAAAAGCCAACCTGGATTGAAATAGGGCATGAATGCAGGGGGAAGCAGGTAGAATAGGCATTGAAGGTACCCAGAGGCACCCAGAGGTCGCAGATCTGCAGAAAACAACAAAATCATATCTTTTCAAGGTGATGGTATTACCTTGAAAGATAAGGGCATGATTCTTGGAGGCAGTCACTGGTAGAGAACAAGAATGGTAGTCGGAAAACCCAGTCACAGAGTATAAGAATTGACCCCAAGGTGCTGTGAGACTGAAGAAAGAGGCAGACAGATCCAAGATTACACAGAGTCCAATTTATTGGGGACTTACTGAGAGAAGCCTAGTCTTAAGTGGCAAAAAAGACCAAAGGATTCCCATGATTTGGGACAGAAGGAAGGGTGTATAAAATGATCAGGATGAAAGTGATTTTCATCCAAGTTGGAATGTACCTGGTTTATCTCAGCTAGTATAGAAGACATCAGCATGTTTCTGGTAATGAAGACACCAGCATCCAATAGGTCCAAAAATTCCATGTAGCACTCTAATGGTTTTGTTTATTTATAGTATTCTGGGAAACTATATGTAGAAAATTTTCCAGATTTACCAGGGGCAATCAAGCTGAATCCATACCAGAAGCCTTCCTGAACTTGATTAGGTTTGAAGAGGAAAACAAGGTCTTGGCGACATCAAATAGGGACTTTAGTTGAAGGAAACAGTTCCTTACTTTGTGGCAAAGAAGTCCTTAAATTTCAAAGTTTAGAATCTTGCCCTGGTCCAGTTCTGCTCACCTTATCCACCCCCATCCTGACACATGATATGGAAACACTTTCAGATAATTTGCCCAATAATAATCAGTTCTTTCTGATGTAAGTAATAAAAAAGACACACTTTTCATTCAAAAATGAGTGAGAAAAATATTATAGGAAATGTTATGAGAAAAGCGAGTGAAAAGGGGAACAAAACTTTCCAACAAATGAATAGCACTTCAGAAATACAGCACCACGGAACAGATGAAAACTGCAATCACACATTTCTCTGTGCATTTTTTTTAAATGGCTTAATAGAGGTAAAAAGACAGATCATCAATATGAAAATATAGGAACCCAGAGAACCAATGTTGGAAGACGATGACCAGAAAATTCAAAGAAGTAAAATGGAAACTGGCTTGACTCAGAGAACAAACCATTGCTCAGATTACTTCACAATAGTAGTAAAGAAGGAGAAACAGAAGGAAGAAGAGTCAGGGTGGAAAGCTTTCTCCTGTTGCTTGCAACATGTGTGGGAGCCTGCAATTCTTTGGGATGTTACAAAAACAAACAAACAAACAAACAGACGAAAGCTCTGCTCTTGTGCAGCTCAAAATCTAGCAACACAAGGCTGGAAATAAATGATAAATAGATGTATATGGAGTGCCAATTAATGCTCCAAAGAAAATTTAAGCAGGGAAAATGGGACAGAGCCTACAGTTTGTCTGCCATTGCAAAACAGGGTAGTCAGGGAAGAGCTCCACTCTTAAGGGAGGGGTGAGGCAGTGTGCCATGCACATATCTGCAGGACAGAGCTCTAAGCAGAAAGCGTGCTGAACACAGAGGCCCTGAGGCAGGGCTGTCATATCTAAGGACTAACAAGAGGGTGGTATCTCTGGGTAAGATGGGAATGCCAATGGTGGTAGGGAGTCATCTGCAGGTGACACTAAGATAGAATCAGGAGTGCAGAGGTTTATTAGGGAGTAATAGCTGTGTATCCTGACAAGCTCTACAGCGGGGTTCTGATTGAGAGTGACCATTTGAAGAGCTCTCCCTTGCATGACCTCTGTGTTAGGTTTTCATTGCTGTGATCAAACATATCTGACACAGACAACTTAGAAGAAGAAAATTAATTTTTATTGATGGTTTCAGAGGTTTTAGTCCATAGTAAGTCAATTCCATTGCTCTGGACCTAAGGTGAGGCAGAATATCATGGTGGAAGGGCATGGTGGAAGAAACCTTCTCAGCTCATGGCAGCAGAGAAGCTGAGAGGAGGAAGGGGCCAAAGAGAAGATAAACCCTCCCAGGGCATGCTGTCAGTGACCTACTTCCTCCAGTCAGGCCCCACCTGCCTACAAGTGTCTGGCTCCTCCTAGTAGTCCATTCAGCCATAAATGGGTTAATCCACTGGTGAACTCAGAGCCCTCGTGATGCTATCATTTCTCAAAAGCCCCACCTCTGAACACAGGAGACTTTGAAGGACAGTCCAGATTCAAGTCATAAAAAACTTGCTCATCATAATTGGGGGCTGTACCTGCAAGGGCAGGACATTGGCTAGAGAGCTGAGGCGAAGAAGCCAAGCACAAGAGGTGTCAGTTAACTACACTTCTCACAACAGGGCGGGGATTCCTCCCTTGAGAAAGATCCAAGTGGAGCATCTCATATCTGCCACACCCCCACAGGCCTTTGCAAGTTCTTTATCCTTTGCTCTGCCTGAACCAGGAAGCCACTGGAAGGTTCTGAGCAGAGGGTTAAAATAATCTAACTTTAAAAAGCAGGATCTCACTAGTTGCCACATTAAGTAGAATTTAGGAAAGCAAAGGTGGATGCAGGAAGACCAACTGGGAAGTTAAGCAATAACCCAAACAAAGGTAACTTAAACCAGGAAGATTACTGAAGAGGTGATAAGAAGCTGTCTGTATCTCAGATTTTTGTTTTGTTTTGTTTTTGGTGCTAGAAGTTGAATCCAGGGCCTCAATCATGTTAAGCTCTACTGCTGAGCTATACCCCAAGACCTGCCAGATATTTTTTGATGATAAATGCTAAGAGTTTACCACCATACTTAATGGTAAAACAGTGGAGAAAATTCCCATAGAATCATAAATAAAGAACAAGGACCTTATTTAATATTATACTCAAGCTTATACAATGCAATTGGGAAAGATAAGTAAAATAAATGTATAAGAATTTGCAAATGAAAATACTGACAGATTACAAAACACAAGACCATCAACTCAAAACTACCACAAAGAGACCTCCAGCCTGCACTCTGGCAGACTGTGTTTCACTACAGGGCTGTGTCCATTCATGCCTAATTCACACGAGTCAAGGACTGATGGTAGCTTACTACAGAGGAGTAGTGCTGTTTTCCTTTGATAATCACCATCAATAACCCTGGATGCAATGTAATACCACTTCTGTCTTTGGTCCAGTGTCATGAAGAGCCCCAAATGGAAAAAAAAAGTAATCTCAGAGTTTGATTTATGGAATCATTATTGGTTCCCTTGCCCTTAGTGGGATCATTCTTCTCTTCAGCAGTAAGGTCTCTAAACCATTACAGTCTAAAGTCACAAGGAAGGAGAGCACAACCACTAGGCTTAAGAGTGAGAAGTCCTGCTACCCTTTGGGTCTCTGATCCACAAGTTCTAAGGAATTCAGTGCTGAACATTAATTGCTTGGTTTATAACATAAACTTATATAATATAAATTGGGAGGTAGTGTCTCCCAGGCAGTGTTGTGACTGACTCCTGTGTAGGCCAAGGGCCTCCACTCTAATTCTTCCTTCAGAGCCTCCACAGTTTTGTGCATCATTATCTTGCCTGCCATGCAGAGTACCATTGGATCTACTGGGTTCCACACATCAAGCAGGATTTGATCAGAGAAGCAGAGCCTCTAGGTCAGTGATTTACTATAAGATTTGATCTTCTGCAATGAACTTTGCTGGCTACAGAATCTCCACGGGTTGTCAGTTTTACATCTGGATGCTCAAGTCTGAAGTCAGCAGGACAGGCACTTGGGAAGGAAAGACCAACAGGAAGAGGTCAAAAACTAGACAAATTGGGACTTGAAGGTTGAGCTGGAACCCATGAGCATGGACAGGAGCCTGCATGTTTTTTCTGTCTTCCATGCCTCCAACTTCTTGAGATTGGGACTCAGCAGAAGCTAGAGTTCATCTTCTCTGAACTAAATATACATGTGGCTCAGAAATCAGACACACCGAGGAAGGAACTGAACAAGGTGTGGACTTGACTGGCTACCCTACTCCAACAACCTGAGCCCACAGACAAACAACAACTGAACTTGTCTTAAATGCACTGCACTTAGGACCCCACACCATGACATCACACAAGGCATTAAATAAGCATAGTTTCTCATCAGGGCAGCATTGGCAGTCCAAGTCGTGTGAAGGGGATGGAATTGAATCCACATACGTGTTTATAACCCCAGGCTATCCTATTTTTTTAGAGACTGTAGTATAAATAATAGATCAAGTTTCTTTACCTGCTCAATACTGCAGTTTGGAGAAATTCATTCCCACTTCCACATTATTCTTAAATTATGGTGTTTTATTTTCCTGTGTGCATTTTTATCTTTCTCTGTTTATTCATAAGTATTCTCATGGCAATTTGGGAGGGGACGTATCAGACCAGCACATCAATGTATTAAAATGAAACCAAGCTCTTCTATCAAAGAGATGTCTAAGCACTCCCTCTATAATTTGCGATAAGAAGCACAACTATTAATGCATTTGAAACTAAATAAAACTTGAGTTTGAGTAAGCAGGCATCTTTATATTTTGCTTTGGGCACTTTTATCTATTTGTTGTGATATTATATCCAATTGTTTCTAATCCTCTTCCCATATTTTACTTACATCCACATTCCTTAGAACTTGTATATTATTTTGGTGCCCTTTTTTCATGAAATATGATCGACCAAGAGAATTTCTTCTCAAGTATGTTTTTGGTTGTGCATATGGTAGCAATAAAAATGTAACAGTAAAGATACAGAACTGAAGGATCTTTGGAGAGGCAATTGGATCCAATATCCTTACTTTATTATATATCCTTGCCAAAGAGTCAGTGAGTGAGACCACAAATATTTATTAACTTCCTACTGTATACCAGACACTGTTTTGTGAACCTTGGGCTAGAAAACAGAACTCTCCCCTTCAAAGAACTTCCATTCTATTCTAAATTGTTAGTAAATTCTCCAAAATCACACTTCTTACTAGCTTTATTTTCTTTAAAGAAATTATATGTTCAGGAAATACAAATTAAGAAAGAGACTGAAGAAGAACTAATTGAATGTATTCCACAACTTCAGGAAGCAGAAGAAGAGTATGAAATCAAATATAAAAAGTTAGAAGATCTCTATAATATTTTTACAGGTACGAATGAAGTATTTGGTAATAAACTTCCATCCCAGATTTCCTTTCAACCTAAAGAAGTCATGGTGAAATCCATCCGACATTTTCCATGTCTTTTACTCTCTATTTTCTCATTTTCCCCCTACTCTAAGTTTCTCTTCTCCATACCTTCTCCACACAGTCTTACTGTTGCTGTTATCAAATGTTTTCTTTCTCTTCTAAAGACTATTTAAAATTAATAATTAGCCATTCACTGTATTATGTTGTTTCTTTCCATACTTATAAAGGTAGAATTGACTCCTGTAACAGCTACCACTTGGAGAAATTTTTTTTGTTTGTTACTCTGAATTTGCAAATTATATATTATTTCTAGCTGTGATTTTACACTTATCAATGTAATTGTGACTTTTTTCACTAACCTACACCTAAGGTAGAGATAGGTAAGAACTGTCTTGATCTGGGAACTTAGTAGAAGATGCAAACTCTGTCTGCAAGTATGCATATTTTGCATTCTGTTACATAACATAACCACATGTGGTTTTAATATAAAAATAATTGTTTTCTCCACAAGAATTAGGCGTGATCATCTACTCCTGAACCCAGGTCCAAAATCATCCCAGTGGTTTGTCTCTTCTCTTGCATTTGAGGAGAAGAGAATCAATATCCAGGGAGTCCAAGCAGGTCTTTAAGCAGGAACCACTTCTAGAGCCTGTGTCTTACAGATGATGAGAGAAGGGGCATGCCAATCAACAGGCCAGGACCAAAAGTTTCAGAAAACACAGGAATGGGAGCAAAAAGCATCCACTGGGGTGGGAGTGGGAATGACCAGGTAGCAAAAATAAACATGAGGTTAGGAATTAAAATAGCCTGTGTCAAAATGGGACACTAAGGAAGAAGCCCAATATGTTCAAATGTAAAGTAACAAATATTAAAAAATGAACAGTGATTATTGCCAAGAAAGGTTTTTATAACTCTAAGAATAATAAGAAGGGCATAGATAATCAGTCCCCTTCCCATTTCTCAGTTGATTTTCCACTTCTTGTCAGGTTTTCACTTACTCAACTCAGCATAGGTTTTCCTGACCCTTTATGACTTTTAACCAGACTCACAATATGTATGTATTTCATTTCCATATTTCTACTTGCCCAACTTTTCTTCCTTTCCTCTTTTCGTAGTGGGTGTGGGACATAAGAAGTGCTCTGAGTTTAAAAGTGAGCAATACATTGCAAGTACTGAATCTCTTAAGGTAAAGAAAAGAGAGAAGACGTTGAAAGCAAAGAAAAGAGGGGAAGAGAGGAGAACAAAACAAGAGGGAGTGGAAAACCAGTGTACTTCAGCACCTAGGAGAGAGCACCTGCCCCCGCTCCACTTAGAGACAGCCTGTGTAGGCTCAGTTCACACAGAGTACAGTGCCTGGGCTTTTAATTAAATGTGTTGGATGAAACACAGGCACATATCTTTGCTCCTTCACAAAAAAAAAAAAAAAAAAAAAAAGTGTGTAAATGATTTTTTTAAAAGATGTTCAAAAATATGAGATATTGGCTGATATTTATTATCTGGTGATTATTCATTTATATATTATCTGATAATAAATATCAATAAATTCTGGGAAAGTGTAATTGGATAAAGGTATTAGTGGAAATATGAATAGTCTGTGGCTACTGGGAAAGGAACCCATGGAAGGAAAAAAAAAAAAAATTCTCTCTGCATAGGAAGTCTCGGGCCTAATCCTGGTACTGTGAAGACCAACATGAGCCATGAGACTGGTTGGAAGGAAGTCTTTATGAAGAGTAGTTAGACCCCCCCAAGTCAAATCTCCTCTCTGTGCAACTGACTGAGTGAGTCTTCCTCCTCATGCTTGCAAAGAAATTGGACCAGATGCTTCCAAACTGCAGGGCATCAGATAGGGCTGAGGACAGAAGACAGCACTGTACCCAGACCCCCTTCCACAGCTCAGCGTGGTGAATGCTGCCAGCCAGCTGTGGCAGTTTCATGTTAAGAAACAGAAAAGTTTTGGGGAAAATTCAACACGGAGATACAAATTTATGTAAGAAACAGAAAAATAAAATTCCCCACATTAGAATATAAAGGAATCAGTTCTACTTTGACTAAGTTTGAAGAGAAACAACATACTATAGTGAACTACTAAATCCTAAATTTAAATAGTCCTGAAAGAGAACAGGATTACTCTTCTGTCATCTCTTAGCCCACCCTGAAGAAGGAGACTGTTGGTGTGTTCCTCTAAGGAAACTGAAGAGTTCACAGAGAAGCCCCACAAGAGATACTAGCATTCGAGGCCCTCCAGAAATGACGGGTCCCTTCCTGATCACTGCTCACTGAAGCCCACACAGCAGGCAAATCTTTCAGTGTCTCACTCTTAAAAGGGATTAGACAAAGATCCTCTGAAATCTGAAGAATCCAGAGGGAAAGACAAAAACTGAAGATAGAAACAGAGAACTTGGTGAAAACATAGACAAGACAAAGAGCATATGAATGCTTTTAAAGAGAATATTCTTAGATAAAGAAATATATTGCATTTATGAAAAAAGGAAAAGAATGCTAAAATGACAATTAGGGAATGTAAAGAGTGTTTAGTAATTAAGAAATGGTGGTGTTGTGGGTGTGGATGGGGTTTGTGGGCGTGAGAATAAGCATATTAGGTACCCTCCTTTAAGAAAGCAGAAAATGTTTTAAAAATGATAAATCAATAAATTCTGATAAGTATATTTTTAAAGAAAATTGAACCAAATGCAGGAAGAAAGGACAAAAAAAAGAGTTTAAAAAATGGTTGATTCTGAAGAGTGAGACAGGCGTAGATACAGCATTGAAGCAGGGCTTGATGGCTCATTTCAGTTATACTATACTTTATAATAGTATTTGACTTTATGAACTAGGTACATGTCTTACTTTGGTTAATGTTATTTAAAGACCATTGTGAGTGGTTACTTTCTTTCTTTCTCTTTTTTAATAGCACGAAAACATGAGGAGAAGTTAATATGCACTAGCATTACTCAGTTGACAAGAGAATTTTCAAGATACTTAGAAAATACGGTAGGATAGATGTATTCATTCTTCTTTTTTTTTTTTTTTTTTTAACTGTTTTAAAAATTTATTTCAGCCAAATTAAATATACTTGTAGGCTCTTGGGTTCCCCCTCCCTATCAGACTTTTTTTTTTTTTTTTTTTTTTTTTTTTTTTTACGTTTACATAGGGTAATGATGTTTATTATATTTTTCCCCTCCCCCCCACCCCTCCCACCCCTCCCACCCCTCTTTTCCCTCTACACAGTCCTTCTTTCCTTCATTCTTACTGCTCTCCTTAGCCTAACTCTAAACCTAACCCTAAACCTAATGCTAGCCCGTCCCACCCCCCATTATATGTCCTCATCCGCTTATCAGCGAGATCATTCGTCCTTTAGTTTTTTGAGATTGGCTTATCTCACTTAGCATGATATTCTCCAATTTCGACCATTTGCCTACAAATGCCATAATTTTATCATTCTTCATTGCGGAGTAATATTCCATTGTATAAATATGCCACAGTTTCTTTATCCATTCATCAACTGAAGGGCATCTAGGTTGGTTCCACAATCTGGCTATGGTGAATTGAGCAGCAATGAACATTGATGTGGCTGTATCTCTGTAGTATGCTGATTTTAAGTCCTTTGGGTATAGGCCAAGGAGTGGGATAGCTGGGTCAAATGGTGTTTCCATTCCAAGCTTTCTGAGGAATCTCCACACTGCTTTCCAGAGTGGTTGCACTAATTTGCAACCCCACCAGCAATGTATGAGTGTTCCTTTTTCACCACATCCTCGCCAACACCTATTGTTGCTTGTATTCTTGATAATCGCCATTCTAATTGGGGTGAGATGAAATCTTAGGGTAGTTTTGATTTGCATTTCCCTTATTACTAGGGATGTTGAACATTTTTTCATATATCTGGTGATTACTTGTACATCTTCTTCTGTGAAGTGTCTGTTCATTTCCTTAGCCCATTTGTTGATTGGATTATTTGTATTCTTCGTGTAGAGTTTTTTGAGTTCTTTATAGATTCTGGAAATTAGCGCTCTATCTGAGGTATGGTTGGCAAAGATATTCTCCCACTCTGTAGGCTCTCTCTTCACATTTCTGATAGTTTCCTTTGCTGAGAGAAAGCTTTTTAGTTTGAATCTATCCCAGTTGTTTATTCTTGCTTTTATTTCTTGTGCTATGGGAGTCCTGTTAAGGAAATCTGATCCTGAGCCAACAAGTTGAAGATTTGGACCTACTTTTTCTTCTATAAGATGCAGGGTCTCTGGTCTGATTCCGAGGTCCTTGATCCATTTTGAGTTGAGTTTTGTGTAGGGTGAGAGATAGGGGTTTAGTTTCATTCTATTGCATATAGTTTTCCAGTTTTCCCAGCACCATTTGTTGAAGAGGCTATCTTTTCTCCATTGCATATTGTTGGAACCTTTGTCTAGTATGAGAAAATTGTATTTATTTGGGTTTGTGTCCACGTCCTCTATTCTGTACCATTGATCTACCTGTCTATTTTGGTACCAATACCATGCTGTTTTTGTTACTATTGCTTTGTAGTAGAGTTGAAGATCTGGTATTGCAATACCCCCTGCTTCGCTCTTGCTACTGAGGATTGCTTTAGCTATTCTAGGTTTTTTATTCTTCCAGATGAATTTCATAATTGCTTGCTCTCTTTCTGCGAGGTACATCATTGGGATTTTAATTGGAATTGCATTGAATCTGTATAGAACTTTAGGTAGTATAGCCATTTTGACGATATTAATTCTGCCTATCCAGGAACATGGGAGATCTTTCCATCTTCTAAGGTTTTCTTTAATTTCTTTCTTTAGTGTTCTGTAGTTCTCATTGTAGAGGTCTTTCACCTCTTTTGTGAGATTGATTCCCAAGTATTTTATTTTTTTCGATGCTATTGTGAATGGGGTAGTTTTCCTAATTTCTCTTTCTGAAGATTCATCACTTATGTATAAAAATGCATTGGATTTATGGGCATTGATCTTGTAACCTGCTACTTTACTGAATTCACTTATGAGTTCTAAAAGTTTTCTGGTGGAATTTCCAGGTTCCTCTAAATATATAATCATGTCATCAGCGAACAGGGATAGTTTGAGTTCTTCTTTTCCTATTCGTATCCCTTTAATTTCTTTGGTTTGTCTGATTGCTCTGGCTAGAGTCTCAAGGACGATGTTGAATAGAAGCGGTGAAAGAGGGCATCCCTGCCTTGTTCCAGTTTTTAGGGGGAATGCTTTCAGTTTTTCACCATTTAGAATGATATTAGCCATGGGCTTACCGTAGATGGCCTTTATAATGTTTAGGAATGTTCCCACTACCCCAATTTTTTCTAGTGTTTTGAGCATGAAGGGATGCTGTATTTTATCGAATGCTTTTTCTGCATCTATTGAAATAATCATGTGATTCTTAACTTTAAGTCTGTTGATATGGTGAATGACATTTATTGATTTCCGAATGTTGAACCAACCTTGCATCCCTGGGATAAAACCCACTTGATCGTGGTGCACTATCTTTTTAATATATATTTGTATGCGATTTGCTAAAATTTTGTTGAGAATTTTTGCATCGATGTTCATTAAGGATATTGGTCTGAAATTTTCTTTCCTCGATGTGTCTCTGTCTGGTTTAGGTATCAGGGTGAAATTGGCTTCATAGAACGAGTTTGGTAGGGTTCCCTCCTCTTCTATTTCATGGAATAGTTTGAGGAGTATTGGAATGAGCTCTTCTTTAAAGGTTTTGTAGAACTCGGCTGAGAACCCATCTGGTCCTGGACTTTTCTTTGTTGGTAGGCTTTTGATGACCTCTTCTATTTCATTGCTTGAAATTGGTTTATTTAAGTTGTGTATGTCCTCCTCGTTCAGTTTAGGTAGTTCATATGTCTCTAGAAATTTGTTGATGTCTTCGAGGTTTTCTGTTTTGTTGGAGTATAGATTTTCGAAATAGCTTCTAATTATGTTTTGTATTTCACTCGTGTCTGTTGTGATGTTTCCTTGTTCATTCCGAATTTTAGTAATTTGAGTTTTCTCCCTCTTTCTCTTTGTTAGTGTGGCTAAGGGTTTATCAATTTTATTTATTTTTTCAAAGAACCAACTATTTATTTTATTAATTTTTCCAATTGTTTCTTTTGTTTCGATTTCGTTGATTTCGGCTCTGATTTTAACTATTTCCTGTCTTCTACTACTTTTGGTATTGGTCTGCTCTTCTTTTTCTAGTGCTTTGAGCTGTAGTGTTAAGTCGTTTATTTGTTGATTTCTACTTCTTTTTTTGAATGCACCCCATGAAATAAATCTTCCTCTAAGTACTGCTTTCATAGTGTCCCAGAGATTTTGATATGATGTGTCTTTGTTCTCGTTTACTTCTAAGAATTTTTTTATTTCCCTCCTGATGTCTTCTGTTATCCATTCATCATATAATAGTGTATTATTTAGTCTCCAGGTATTGGAGAAGTTTCTGTTTTTTATTCTGTCATTTATTTCTAATTTCAATCCATTATGATCTGATAGAGTACAAGGTAGTATCTCTATCTTCTTGTATTTACTAACAGTAGCTTTGTGGCATAAAATATGGTCTATTTTAGAGAAGGATCCATGTGCTGCTGAGAAGAAAGTGTATTCATTCTTTGTTGGATGGTATATTCTATATATGTCCGTTAAGTCTAAATTGCTGATTGTGTTGTTGAGATCTATAGTTTCTTTATTCAATTTTTGTTTGGACGATCTATCCAGTGGTGAGAGAGGTGTGTTAAAATCACCTAGTATTATTGTGTTGTGGTCTATTTGATTTCTGGAATTGAGAAGGATTTGTTTGACGTACGTGGATGAGCCAATGTTCGGGGCATAGATATTTATGATTGTTATGTCTTGCTGATTTATGCTTCCCTTAAGCAGCATGTAATGTCCTTCTTTATCCCTTCTGACTAGTTTTGGTTTGAAGTCCACATTATCTGAGATGAGGATGGATACTCCAGCTTTTTTGCTGTGTCCGTGTGCATGGTATGTTTGTCCCCATCCTTTCACCTTTAGTCTATGGGTGTCTCTTTCTATGAGATGAGTCTCTTGCAGGCAGCATATTGTTGGATTTTTCTTTTTAATCCAATCTGCCAGTCTGTGTCTTTTGATTGATGAATTCAGGCCATTAACATTCAGGGTTATTATTGTGATATGATTTGTATTCCCAGTCAATTGACTCATATTTGTTTTTGACATGATTTGGTTTCTCCTTTATTTGGCTATTCCTTTAGGCTAGCGCCTCCTGTTGCTGATTTGCATCGTTGTTTTTCATCTCTTCCTCATGGAATATTTTGCTGAGAATGTTCTGTAATGCTGGCTTTCTTTTTGTAAATTCCTTTAGCTTTTGTTTATCATGGAAGGATCTTATTTCATCGTCAAATTTGAAGGTAAGTTTTGCTGGGTATAAGATTCTTGGTTGGCATCCGTTTTCTTTCAGGGCTTGGTATATGTTGTTCCAGGCCCTTCTAGCTTTTAGGGTCTGGATTGAAAAATCTGCTGATATTCTTATTGGTTTCCCTCTGAATGTAATTTGATTCTTTTCTCTCGCGGCCTTTAAAATTCTGTCTTTATTTTGTATGTTAGGTATTTTCATAATAATGTGCCTTGGTGTGGGTCTGTTGTAATTTTGTATGTTTGGAGTTCTATAAGCCTCTTGTACTTGGTTTTCCATTTCGTTCTTCAGATTTGGGAAATTTTCTGTTATTATTTCATTGAATAGATTGTTCATTCCTTTGGTTTGTTTCTCTAAGCCTTCCTCAATCCCAATAATTCTCAAATTTGGCCTTTTCATGATATCCCATAGTTCTTGGAGATTCTGTTCATGATTTCTTACCATCTTCTCTGTTTGTTCAACTTTGTTTTCAAGGTTAAATATTTTGTCTTCAATGTCTGAGGTTCTGTCTTCCAGGTGTTCTATCCTATTGGTTATGCTTTCTATGGAGTTTTTAACTTGGTTTATTGTTTCCTTCATTTCAAGGATTTCAGTTTGGTTTTTTTTCAGTATCTCTAACTCTTTATTGAAATGATCTCTTGCTTCCCGTATTTGGTCTTTTAACTGTTGATTGGTGCGATCATTTAATGCCTGCATTTGCTCTTTCATCTCCTCCTTCAATGCCTGCATTTGCTCTTTCATCTCCTCATTAGCTTCCCTGATCGTTTTAATTACGTACATTCTGAACTCCCTTTCTGACATTTCTTCTGCTGTGCTGTCATTGGGTTTTATTGATGTAGTATCTAGGTTTGTTTGGGACATTTTCTTCCCTTGTTTTCTCATAATGGTCAGTTGTCAGTGGGACCCTGAGATATTGCAGTTTTCCACTATTGGCTTATAGTGTCCCAGTAGATTTCCAGTGTATCACCTCCCAGCCTTCAGTAGCCTGATGTCTTGGAGGAATCTGATAAAGCAGCTCATTCGAAGAATACTGCCCCTAGCCCCCTACTGGTTCCACGTTTTGGAACTGGCTCTGTGCGGAAATGCTCTCACTGTGGGCCTGCACCGTGCAGCTGGCCGTGTGGGAAGAGCCCACTGCCGGAGTGTGGAAGACTACCTTGGGAAGACTCAAGCTGCCCTGCCCGGCTCTGCTAAGCCACCTCTATCTGGGCCTGCCACCCGGGCTGAGCTTTACCCAGTGGGCAGACTCACCCGTGGCTCCACTTCAGTCCGAGTCTCTCAATGCCTCCCCTTCTTAACTCCTGGGTTCTGGAGTGACCGGGGGTGCAGTCTCCCTCTAGGCCGCCATCTTGGATCGCCCCGTGAAGAGAGCCCGCAGCCGGAGTGGGCAGAGCCGCCTGAAGAGGTCTCCGGCTGCCCTGCCCTTATCCCTGAGGCTGATTGCAGATCGAGGCTCTCCGCTGGTTCTTTGCAGGAGTACACTGCACTGCAGCGGCTCCGGGACTCAGAGCCTGCTCTGTTCAGACAGGCTCTCACTAGCGGGCCAGTTCCGTTCCGAGAACCTGGAGAAGCTGGCTGTGTGGGCGGGGCCCACCGCCGGAGTGCGCAGGACTGCCTGTGGATGACTCTAGCTGCCCTGCCCAGTTCCGATAAGCCACCTCTATCTGGGCCTGCCACCCGGGCCAAGCTTTACCCAGTGGGCAGACTCACCCGTGGCTCCACTTCAGTCCGAGTCTCTCAATGCCTCCCCTTCTTAACTCCTGGGTTCTGGAGCGACCGGGGGTGCAGTCTCCCTCTAGGCCGCCATCTTGGATCGCCCCTTCATTCTTCTTTTAAGACAATTCTGGTGTATTCTGGCAGTATATTTACATGGCACCTTTAAAGTATTCATGATATCCACATTTCTTATACTTATTCTTTCAACGCCAATTTTTTTTATTTTGTTTTTATGTTTGTTTTGGTGCTGGGGATTGAACCCAGGAGGGCTTCACCACTGAAGCCATTTTTATTTTTTATTTTGAGACAGGATCTCACTAAGTTGCAGAGGGCTTCGCTAAGAGGCTGAGGCTGGCTTTGAACTTGCAATCTTCCTGTCTCAGCCTGGCAAGCCACTGGAATTACAAGTGCACCCCACCACACCTGGCCAATGACAATGTTTTTAAATTTTGGTCATACTGTGTGTGCATGCATACACATCCACATGTGCATGCATGTACAGGCACACACATATGTAAGAGAGAGAGATACAACTAAGAACCAGCCAACAGGAGGGGAAAATCCAATTTTCTTCTTGATAAGGTGAAGACAGATTATACTTTTTAAGGATGAATGACGATTGGCAGAGGTTATGTGGGAGTGAATGAAATAGGAACAGGTGAAGAGGTTTTTACTACCTATTTAGAATTTATAAGCGGTAGTCCACGATAAGTCATGTATATAAAATCAGTTAAATGTAAAAAGAAACATCCTATTCTTTGAGGTGCACTGATAACAAAAAGTAACTTGCAATATGTTACAAAGAGAAACATGAGGGCTGGGGAGATAGCTCAGTCGGTAGAGTGCTGGCCTTGCAAGCACAAGGCCCTGAGTTCAATCCCCAGGACCAAAAAAAAAAAGAGAGAGAGAGAGAGAAACATGAAAGAGACAATTGTAAGTTAAGTCTCCCATAAATACAGTTCTATCTTCTTAGT
Source organism: Sciurus carolinensis (assembly GCF_902686445.1). Classification (NCBI taxonomy): domain Eukaryota; kingdom Metazoa; phylum Chordata; class Mammalia; order Rodentia; family Sciuridae; genus Sciurus; species Sciurus carolinensis. Next base: position 159,330,233 of record NC_062214.1, on the reverse strand, counting down.
TAGATGACTTTGGTGATGATTATGCATGAATAAAGACCAGGTGATTTGTAGCAGTATAACAACTGAGCACCAAAGAGAGAATTCAGTAGATAATTTTTAAAAATCCTTCAAGAAACATTAATTCTTTTAAAAAACCTCAATAAATTTCCCTCCTTTCCCCCATCCTTTTTTTTTTTTTTTTTTTTTTTGGCCAGGCAGTCTTTTGTACATCAAAGTATTTACTTTCTGTAGAGTTGTCTCCATGTCTGGAGTTTTTAACATGATCTCTTTCTCAAAGTCCATGAATAAATTTTCACGAGTCATCTTTAGAGTTTGCAAGTTTTTCTAGGAAAAGATGTCTACAGCCTCAGCTCCAGGAATTAATTTAGAACCAAGCTCTATGATCTAGGTAGTCCAGTTTCCTGGTGCCCTGTTCTTTGAGCTCTGTGAGATAATTGTGGCTTTTATGTTTGAGCAGGAGAAAATGAAGCAGGAATTACAAGAATTACGAGATCGTGAAAGTAAGAAAGTCAGAGATCATTTTGAAATTCTAAAGAATTTAGAATATGAAATCTTTGTAAATGATCAAAAAGCAAACCTTTTACTCCTGGAAAATGAAAGATTAAAAAAAGTAAGTTCAAGAATGCCTCATTTTGCATAATGGTTCCCATTGGCTTTTGGCTTCAGATCAATAATAATTGTGTGAGAAAAGAAGATAAGAACTTTTAAAGCAAAGAATTAACAGTATCCAGGTATTTTTTACATCCTTCTAGTCACTATTCCCCTCTCCACAAGAGTAACAGTATTGGCTTCCTACACCAGTGACTAGCTTTGCCTGGTTTTGGACTTTCGATGCCTAGAATGATACAGTATACACAGTATACACATTTTTGTATTTGAATTTTAAAATAAGGTATAAGCATTACTTTATTAAGAAAAAGTTAATAGTGAGTTCCAGGCATTTGGCAAAGGATAGTGAATGAGTAAGATTCTGCCTTTAAGAGGCTCATAATCTAGCTGAAGAGATGCATATATAAGTGGATAATTACAATTCATATGCAACAGGGTGGACAGGGTAGGTCTCTAGAGTTAAAGCACCAAACCACACCATGTTAGGAGTTCAGAGGAGAATTCTCTCTGGGTATCATTAACACAGAGGCAGGATTTACACATGGAAGATCTCTTCAGGGTCAGTGTTGAATGGATCAGTGAGTTGTGTACAGGGCACCGGAGAAAGCAATTTGGAAGGCATAAACTGCAGAAAAGGAGATCAAAGAGGGACCAAGAAAGGATAGTTCTGGGAGAAACAGGAAAGTCCAGCTTAACCAGGCTGACAATCTTTCTGTTCAAAGAGGGACAGAAATGATACTTGGGACTTGGCTTAATGTGGCTTTCACTTTAGTTTACTACAAGCAGGCAAGCCATGCCCAGCATGTCACAAAATCAAATATACATAGGAAGACTCTAATCCATGGTTATAAACGGTCCTGTGCAACATTCTCATGTTCACCTCTTCAATTTCAAAGAATTTTATTCATAATTTATAGTATTTGCCTGTTTCTCTCCTGAAACTGGGCCAGTGCCAAATATTTATCCCAAAGTCCATATTTTTAGAATTCCTAGAAACTCTAGAGTTTTAAACTTCTGAGCATTGGGAGGTCAGAAGAGAAAAACCATGATTTTATTACCCAGACTACTTCCACCACCATCGCATAATCTAATGAAACCTCTCAATCAAGTGGGCAATTCCATGGGGTCTTCTGTCTCAATAATTACTGACTTGTGACACCTGCTGCACACACATTTTGCATAAGGAACGTGTGTGTGTGTGTGTGTGTGTGTGTGTGTGTTTATATACATGTGCATTCAAACATCTCTTAATTTCTTATTTTGGCAAATTAAATTCAGAATAGCATGTTTATTGGGTGCTGAAATACTTGGTAGAAAGCAGGATCCCTCCACAGATGGAAGCCTGGAAAAGGGCACTCACCACTGTCACCCCCACACATAGAAGAGTTGGTGTCACAGAGAAGGAATCAACACGTGTGCTGAATGACTACATGGATATTTAACCCACAGTAACTAAACTGCTAAAAACAATCACATGCCTTTCATTTTCAGTATATTTCATATATGAAGAACAATATAGAGAAATACAGAAAAGGCCAAGAAGAGCTTACATACAACTTAAGTAACGTATCTTGGGAACTGATAACTCAGCACAGTAAGTAATGTGTCATGGGTATTCCTTGCACATAAAGTTTTTGTTTTGTTGAAATCAATTTTATTAGTTTGCTTATAATAAAGTGTACCTATTTTAGGTGTAATGAGTTTTGGCAAATGTACCTAACTGTAACCACTACCTCCACAGTGAGATGCAGAGATTTTCATCATTACAACACTTGCCTTGTATCCCTTCACACTTGATCTCCCACTCCCATCACCAAATCCTGGAAACCATTATCTGCTTTCTCACACTAATAATAAATCAAATAATAGAGTTTGCACACATTTGTACCTAGATTCTTGGACTAAGCAAAATGTTCTCTAAGATTTGTTCAGATAGTTCCTTGTCTCATTAGTTTACTTTTCTTATAGCTGTATGCGAGTAGTCCATTGTATGAATATACCATAATTTGCTTATCCATCCACCAATTAAAGGACACTCAGTTTAGAGTTATTATTAATGAAGCAGCTGTGACCATTTGTTGATAAGTATTTTTGTAGATATGTTTTTCTTTTCCTCTTGGGTAAATACCTAGGAGTCAAATTGCTGGATTATATGTTTAGTATATGATTGCCTTTTAAGAAACTGCCAATTTTCATTAAAGTACAAAATGGTCGTACCCATTTTTTATTTCACTAGTGATGTAGAAGAATTCCCATTGCTCCACATCCACCAACACTTAAAATTTCCAGAACACTTTAAAGTGTTCACATTTTAACCATTTTAATAAGTAGGGAATGGCATTTTATTGTGGTTTTAATTTGCTTTTCCTTATGAATAATGTTGTCAAATATCATTTCAGGTGTATTTTTGGCCATTTGTGTGCCATCTTTTGTGAAGTGTCTTGAACCAACCAGTTGTCTTTTGCAGCATACCAAATATCACAGACCTAGTGGCTTAAGACAGATCATTACTTTGCTCACAAATTGGCAATTTGCTCAGAGTTTGGAGAACACTCATGTCTGCTCTGCAAGCCTCAGCTGGCACAGCTCAAAGGTTGTGGATAGTGCAACAGTGGGGAGCTGGAATCATCTAAGGACCCATTCATTGATGTGTCTGAAGTTGATGCTTGCTCTCAACTAAATCTCAGTGGATCCCTAGTTGGTCAGAACACCTCTTTATGGCCTCTGCATATAGCTGCTTGGCTCCAAAGCAAGAATCCCAAGAGAACAAAGCAGAAGTTTTATGACCTATGCTCAGAAGTCAGAGTGTTACTGCCACATTACTCTCAGGGTTAAGGCAGTTACCCAGTACAAGGGAAAGGGGCACCAACACCACCCCTCACTGGGAGGAGTATCAGCATCATGTTGGAGAGGGAGCAGGTGGAATGGGATGTATTGTGGGGCCGTATTTGGAAACTGCACTCTGCTATGTGTCCTATTCAAGTCTTTTAGGATTAATGCCTAAGACGTTTTTGCCTCTCCCAAGATCTTGAAGAGCTTTTAGTTTAATATGTTAGTATTTTACAGCTTTTGGTTTAGCTGTTCCCAGGACCACCCACAGGCTTAATAGTTAGTTAGAAAGATCCACAGGACTCAGAGGCTGTTATAATTATTGTTATTACAGTAAAAACACACACACACACACACACTGTGAAATCAGCAAAGGGAAAAAGCATGCAAGGCAACACGTGGAGGGAAACAGGTCTAAGATTCCAGTGTCCTCTCCCAGTGGCATTGTCTGAATGCACTTCGTTTCCCAGTAAGAACATGTGGCCACACATGTAGAGTGTTGCCTGGGTTGAGATATCCAGGGTGTCTATCAAGGGGTCCGTCATGGAGGTATACAGTGCTCATGTGACCAGCCTCCACAGCCCAGATGGCTCCTGAGAGGCCTGCATGGTATTTTTCAGGCTACGCTGTTCATGTAGAAAATTGCCTCCATGGAGATTTGATTACTAAACCAATTTCCCATTCCTGGAATAAAGTCCCCTGGTTCAAAGGCTTTTGTTGGTTTTATCTGTTGCTGAATCCAGTTTGCTAATCTTGGTGCAGCTTTTTGTATCTGTGTACAAAATTGCCCTGCCCTGCTTGTGCTGTGGGTCTGAAAAGAGGCAGTGGCAGAGCAAGTCTGATCCAATTAATCATTCTGTCATTTTGGACACAGAAAATTTCAGATAGAAATACTTCTTGAAAAATAAAAACAAACACTAGTTTTATTAAAATGTTCAAATTGGCTCAGTAACCAATGTATTTTTAAATCTATTTCAGCACGTTATGTAGATTTGTGGACAGAATTTCAGGCTACAGTTAAGGTGAGCATTTTTTTTTTTTTGTACATGTTTGCTGCCTCCATAAGTAACATATTTCCAGAAACGTTCACCTATGGAATAAATGTATATGTGCATGCATACATGTATGTGTGTCTGTAAGGATAAGAGTTCAAAATTACAGGAGAGTGACAGAGCTGGTGTGACCGTCACATCCTGAAAGGTATCCGTTGTGCCAAATGTCACTGTGAAATCTTAATCCTTACTATCTTCCAATACTCCCACTCAGTTAAAGAGGGAAGACTTTTCTTTCCTTCTTTCCACCTCTCCTCTCCTCTCTTTCCTTCCTTCTTTCTTCCTTTCTTTCTCTTGCAAGCTCCGATGGAGCACATTTTGTTCGAGGACAAAGTTGTCAGTTCTAAGCTCCAGCACTCTTCAGTTTTACCAATCATGCGACACCCCCACCCTTCCCCAGGTAGGCTGGGATTTAAATTCAGGCTCTGCTCCTTTCTAAACATTTAACGTTGACATAAAAATCCTTGTTTAACAAACAAAACACTGAATAAAGTATTGATGATGTCTTTTTGAGATGAAGCTACAGAGGCTCAGAGTTGATGTAACTTGCTCAAGACCAAGTCATGAATTGGGGGCAGTTTAAAACTCAGATCCTGCCTGATTCCAAAGTTTTCTCTTAATCTTTACCTCCTCTGCAGTGCTATACTGAATTTTTATGCCACCACTACCACTAAAAATTCCAAACTCAGTAAGCATTCCATTAAATCTTCTCATTTGAGAGTCTATTTCTCTGAGCTCTTTTACAGAACTTTGTGAATCAGCTATCTACACACTCACCCATATTGCATTCTGCATGTGTAATCCTTTTGTTTTGGACAGAATTCATTCAGGATGTGTGTTATTTTGTTGCGATTTATATTCACATACCCCCCCAAATGCTATCTCTTTAAGGACTTGGTGAACAACGGTGAAGAGATCTTGCGTGAAATCCAAAATCTAATGAACAAACTGCAAGAAAGAGATAAAAAAATTGAAACCCTCAATAGTTGGATAGAAGGGAATATTGAAGAACTGCGTTCTCTTATGAACCAAGAATCACCAACAGACCTTCTTAGTAAGCAACAGCTTAGTGCTTCTGGTGACAACTCCCTGATATTTCACTGTAGCTGGTAACATCAAAAGAGGCAAACAAGAGTGCCAAGTAACTCATCCCCAATAATGTCACAAACACCCAACTGAACATTGATACTAGCTTGTAGGTTGAATGCAGCAGTATAAAAGTACTTGCCAATTCTCCCTTCCATTCAGAAGAATTTTCTAGATAACTGAATCTTAACTTCCTTATGACTTTTTAAAAGCACTTTTAAACAACATGTTTTTCAGAGAAGTTCTTTTTAAACTGATTAAACACATCCTTGTCTTCTTAAATAGAAGAAATTGAATATAATTCCCCCTTTTCTTCCTGAACTGAATTTAGCTTTGAAAACAGCAAATGTTGCCTTCTCTGAAAAGTCTTCAGGGGCTTCTTAACATGTCCTGCCTAGATTGTTTGCCTCTAAGCAAGGAGCACAGTCTCTCCAGTGGCATATCAGCTTCATCTTCAATCCCTGCAGGCCCCAGAGCTCTGTCCCAAGGGCTGCGGTGAGAAGTGAAGGTGAAACCTTGCACCAGCACAATCCAGGGGTCCCAGGGGCAGAGACACTTGGAAAGGTGTGACGGGTGCAGTGAGCTAGGAAGAAGGAAGAACAGGGTATAAAGGAGAGCTGGGGTGATGAAAGAAAATAGCATCGTCTGGCAAATGTAGAGCTCTATGATGTTCTTCAGGCTTGACTTTAAGGAGCATAACCACTAGATAAGCTATCTTAAAGGTGGGCTCTAGAAAGTGAAATGGGACAAAAATAGAATGAGGGAAAGTGATAGGATTAAAAATAGCATGTGGCAATTCTGGGGCCTTTGCTTGACAGGAAACACTGCTTCAGTAACCAGTGACTTATGTGGGTCACCTTCCCATCAGCTGTTCCAGTGGTCCTTGGGGAGCCTGGGAATGTTTATTATGTCTAAGTGCATAAGGGATCCCTGGTGGGTCTTGCTTCTCTTTGCATTTCCTTGACTAGGCCTGGCCATCCCAGTCCTCTAGGTCACGTAATTTAAAGAGCTAAATAATTTCTAAGTGTCAGATAGTCCACAGGACAGGTTAATTTATCTCCTGATCATAGTGGAGCACTCTCTTGTTTCTCCAAATGGAGTTCAAGGCTGATGTGTTAAGAATCGGCTATGATGTAGACTCCAGATCATAGATTCTACTTCTAGGGCAGCTGATGCTCTACAAAGTGGGGGTATAAGGATTAATACATACACAGGAAGCAGATGTTATATTCGTTGTCCTTCTAAATTTTTACTTTTGTCTCTTTCTACATATATGTACATATATATATATATATATATAGATAGATAGATAGATAGATAGATATAGATATAAAAGTATAAATAACTTGGCCTGCATGACATAGATGAAAGGGCAAAGGAATCTGGAGATCAATGACCTGAATCTCCCATGATCAAAATTAGCATCACCAAACCCTGGAGGTTGAAGACAGTCTAGAGACTACTGAAAACTGGCAAAATTAAAACTTGGAGTTTTTTTAGCTTTGAACTCCTCCCTATATTCTTAGTTGCTTCCCATTTTCTAGATGTTAAAAACGTTGTGAAGATTCCTGGGCAAATCTATTGTCTGCTATAGGGGTTAGTAGTACTATGGCCTGGGACCAAACCAGCCCCACTCCTGTCTCCCTGAGGCCCAGAACTAAGAGTGAGTTTTATACCTTTAAATGGTTGAAAGAACCAAAAAGAATAATGTTTCATGACATCATAAAATTATATGAAATTCACACTTCTGTGTTCATACATTTTATAGACACATAACCACACTCAGAGAGGCTGTGTGTCCTACCAAACCTAAAATATTCACTATTTGGCCCTGGATGGGAGAAGGTTGCCAACCCCTGAACTACGTGTTCTTCTTTGGTTACTCAGAGAGGTTCACAGTGAGCTCTGTTGGCAACATGGCGGGCCCTAAGGATCACATAGGCTGAGACAGGGGAGAATAAAGGCTTTGTTCTAGGCCACTCAAAGATGAGCAAAGTGTTAAGCAATGACCAATCCAGGTAAAATAAAATTTTCATTGAAAATGAAATTTAGAATTTCAACTTAAAATTCAGTACTATTTGTAGTCAATGAAATATTGATAATTGGGCATACAGATACTTGAAATTTCTCCTGTTTTTTAGGTTTCACCTTACTTATTACTGCTATTGCTAAACTATATTCACAAATATTTACGGAGTGCCTGTTTTGTGCCAAACTGTTAAGACACCTGGGTTACAATGGTGAATGAAACAAATACAGTCCCTGCCCAAATGGAACTCACAGTCCAGTACAGAGGTTGACAAACTTTTCCTGTAAGAGGCCAGATAATGCTTTTTGGTTTTGCCAGCCATGAGATCTCTGTATCCACTGCTTACCTCTCCCACTGTAGCAGAATTACCCTTGAGATATAACTTGCCCACCTTAGTACAATGGGAGAATCAGGCATTGCATAGATACATATAAAATCCCAAGTGTACAGAAGGTGGGGCAGAAGTGTGAAAGAACCTAGGAGGGAGATAAGCTGTTTGAGGAATCAGGAATCAGGGGAGAGATCTCTGAGGAACTGGAGATGAAGCTGAGATCTGAAGAAGTTTCTGGCTTCCCATAGATCTTCTTAGCTCTACTTCTGGGTCACTGGTGTGCAGGCTTTGGGGCAAGGTGGACCTAGGCTGGAATGCCTGTTCTGCTTCTTATGATGTTATTTTAACCTCTGCTTCTCAGTGTCCCCAGTTATAAAATAATTTGGTGATAATTAACAAGAGCTATAAAACATCAAACCCATAATAGTCAACTTATTAGATCCTTGAAATCTACCACCCTCATGGGGAAAGAGTAAAACTTGACCCTTGGATTACATGATCATCTCTCAGCCACCTACAATCTAGCTTTTGAACATTCCCTGTTGAATTGCTTCTCCCATCGACGGATTTCTCTTGAAGACCTTGATCTCTCCCAGGGTAATAAATAACCTGCTCTGTTCTGTCTGAACACAAGATGTCACTGCAGCCCTGTAGACCCTGCCTTCCTTTTGGATCACTGGGATGGCTTCATTACAGTATCGGGTGCCCTCAGCCGGCACCAGACCAGATGTTGCAGTGACAAAGTTGAATCAGACTCAGGCCCTGAACCTTGAAGTGCACACCCCTTGTGAAAATCAGACAAGCGAGGAGATTAGAATAAGGTGGATCTCTTCTATTACATGGCTATGGGAGGATAAAACTCTTAAGTATTATTGGGTTTGGGGAGCATATAGGTGTCTTCTGGAAGGATTAGCACAGACACAGGCTGGCCAAGAACTACCAGTAGTTTGGCTGTATGGGGAGCAGCTAGGGGTGCCAGTTTGTCCATTCATACAACTGTCAATTATCTTTTAGTGATTGTGATAGAAAATTATACAATTCTGTATACTTTGAGCATTTAATTTTGGAAAAGAACCCGTTTATAATTTTATAATTATAGAAGAATCAAATTTGGGGGGAGAAAAAAAAAAACAAAATCACATGCCCAGTAATTGTCAAAGTTCTTCTGGAAAAATTAAGAACAATAAAGAGAGATTAGACCAGTGATTTTCAAAACATTAAAATCATATGGAAGTTTGAAAAAAATCTGAGGCTCAGGATGCACCCCAAGCCAATTCAACATGAATATCTGGAGGTGGGACCAGACATGTTTAAAAACTTCTCCTGCAGTTTCAATGTCTTACAAACCTATATACATTTAGACAACTGTATAATAATGCAGTTACTAAACTTATCAATTGACCCAAATTGACCCAAATTAATCAAGAAAATATTTTGACATTTGAAGTATTCAGGACTGGTTAACAAAATTATTACCATACACCAAGCAGCAAGAAAGGCAATATTCTACAAGCTCCTAAGTTGAACTTGACACAGCTGAGCAAGGACATTTGTTTTGTATATTTCTAATGATCATGTTTTCCAAATTATTTAGTAATATCAGGAACCACAGTGGTTCTGAATTCTAATAGGATTGTTTTAATGAAAGCAAATTTAAAATGCAGATATTCCTGAAATTCTTCGCCTCTGAGGAATTGTAATAATTTGCAGGATTTCTCCTTTTGCACACACATTTTTCTGTTATAACAAGATATCTTAAAAGATGATTGTTAAAATAGCCTCAAATACAGTGGGACCTGAAAATATAGTCCTGGTAATCAGATTCTTGATACCCCCCTGCCACATACTCAGTTACATAATTTTCCAGTTGAGGATTCTTTGGGCAACTTGGAATTTTTATGCACTCTGATAATCTCCAAACTTGTATGAAATACAAATAGAATTAAAATTTTATTTTTATTCCTACAGAAAAGAAGAAACAGAAGCATACGAAAAGAGTTCATTCCCAAGCCTCTAAATGTACTAGGGAAAAGGCATTAACAAAGAGTAACTCATCAAAATAACTGAAGGACACAATTGCTGTAAATTTGAAAGGCAAAAACAAAACCACAGAAGTGAGTTCACTTATTTTCTTATCTTGTAACTATTAATAGAAGTGTTCAAAGTGTGAGATGTAAGTAAACTACCTAATCCCCACGTACTAGCAGAATCAGTGAAAACCTTCTAAACAATACAAATGGGACAAGGTCAGATTATAAGTGCCAAAAATTTTATTTTGCTTCTGTGGCCGAGACCATGAGTCTCTCCAAGACTTCAAGAGGATAAACATCACAGTATACCTATCAAAAACCAAACACAGAAAAATTGTTTACATTCTGGGTTTAATTAAATCTGAGAAGCTGTCAGTTATAAGATGTATCCTAATTCAGAAATGTCACAATGTGAGAAGTGTTTCAGGATCAACAAAAAACAGTGTATGTATGTGTGTTACATATAGGAAGATAAAGATATAAGATAGTAAGATATAAGAAAGGAAATATGTGACTATAGGTACTTATTCATTTGGGAAGGAACACTGAATTTACTACATAACATTTTAAATTATTTCTATAATTAGTGTGGCAAAAAAAAATCTTAGAACATTTGAGTTTTTTGTAGTTAAGTTTTTATTATTTTCTTTACAGGAACAATAATCTGAACATGTCTTCAACCAAATTATAAACAGAAACCCTGTTTTATAAATTACACTCTATTTTTGTATTATCAAAATACTGTATTGGTGAAAATAAATAGATAACAAAAAAACAATACTTTATTTCCACATTTGCTATCAGACCCCACAAATATGTTTGTCTTTGTAGTTCATTATAGGTGAAAAAAAAGACTGAAACACAACAGGCATGCACAATTATGTCACTGCTAGGGATTTCTGATTATACTTGTTAAAAGTTTTTCTTAATAAAAAGGGAATGGACAATTGCTAGGTACACAGAAACATGATTATGCTCTAAAGAACAGCTAAAACTCCCTTAGAAGTTTAGTTTAGGTTTTTAATGTAGTAGATAGTATTATACTATGCAACAGAATATTATGGTATTTTGTATTTTCCATGTCTAACCATAAAGTCTGTTAAGTCAAAATCAAAACCAAACCAAAAAAACAAACACTTAGACTGACAGTCTTGTTCCCATATGTGACAGAATAGTTTTAATACATTTTATTAAATTTCTTTACTCTTTATTAAGAACACTTTTTTTTTTTTGGCATTTTTACATTCAGTGTCCATTAGCTCCTTCTGAGAGTATCCGTGAAGGTTCCGTAAATTTTGCAGTGAACAAGTAAAAAAGGGCTGGTGTAGGCACCAAAGCCAAAAGGGGTAGATCTTGCTCAAGTTTATCAACTCTGGAAATGGATATTATCCCATAGGCATGAAGTAACCAGTGGCTGAAGAGAACAATTAGTCTTTTCTTCCTGACCAGAAGATCATAGCAGTTCTATGTAATTTTAAAAAATAGAGAAAAGAGAAATACAGATTATAGGATGAATCTGCTAGATAATTTGTTTTCACACTGAGTTATAACCTTGGATTCATATAAGGTTTGAGTTAAAAAGAACTTAGGAGTCACCCAGTCTAGCCATAATACTTTATAGATGAGGAAACTGAGGCTTCTTTCAGTCATAAAAGCACTCAACAGCAGCAGCACACCAAGACCAAAGCCCAGGTCTCTTAGGTCCTAGTCTACATCACAATTAGCTCCCAGAAATACCACAGTCCCTTCTAGAAGATATGAACTAGAAGAGGAATCCCACACCATGAGCTTTCTTCTTGCCCTGATCCATTATAGCTATGAGTTTACAGATGGAACATAGGAGGTACATAAATCTAACTCCCTCAGCCTCCAGCAATCCTGGAGTCTGTTGCCTGAATCATTAGGAGAGAGCAGAAATGACATATGAATATTCTGATTTTCTTTTAATTTTAAGAACGTTCTACAGTATGCAGAAACTGGAAGGATCAAATTCCTATGAAAGTAGCATCTAAATATGCTAGTAAACACACTAATACAAAATTTGCAAAAGGTTAGTCACCAACTTTCTCTTATCATTACATGACTCATCAACTCACCTAGAGCTAGACTTGATTCAGGTCCCTATTTCGGATTCACATGTACAGGACTTATTTAAAGTATGTGAACATTTAACATAGGAGAGATTCACAGGGTCAGAAAATTAAAGTCTGAAACTAATTTAGAAGTATATAGCTAATTCTTAACCATGGATAACAAATAAAAATTCAAAACCTCATTTTATTTAAATATCCAAAATCTCCTCCCTAGAATCTTTCCCTGCAGTTGATAAAGGTATCAAAACTAATTTCCTATCTTCTTTAATTAATCTTAATGAAATGATGATTAAAGATTACAAAGGAGAAATGAGATGGTCTACAAATGGGAACAACTGAATAATCACTATCAGAAGTTCCTTTACTGTTATTCTACCTGACAGTCACTATGGTTTCTAGCATCCGTCCCCCTTCTTTCACTAATGTATTAGAAAAAGTGGCACCAATAACAACCACTCAAAAATAGTTAACAACTTAAAAGCTACCAAGTGATACCAATTAGCCAAGGATTACTGAACGATTAGTTGCACCTTATCATACTATATGTACTATTTTATTGTCAGATTTATTTCAGAATATTTTTCATAAAGGAAAAAAAGATTTCCTACCTCTATTTCAGAAGCCGACATGTACACAGCCAGAGTGAACAAAGATAACACTAATATAATATATGGGAAGGCATAATCTGAAAGACAAGCATCAGTATTATTGTTGGAAAGAAAAAAAAATTCTGAATAAACCACCACATAAATTCAGTATAATTCTCCCTAGGGTCAAATTCTTTTTCAACCAGTTCTATGAGGTTTGAGTCTCGACATCCTAAGACAGGGATCAGTAAATTTTTTTCTGGAACATTTTTTACTTTGTTGGCCATGTGTCTCTGTTTTAATTACCCAACCATGCAATTGTAGTGGGAGAATAGTCATAGAGAATATATAAATAAATGGGCATATCTGTGTTCCAAGAAAACTTCAGACACTAACATATGAATGTTATATGATTCACACATGTTGGTTAATAAAAAACCTTTTTATTTTTTTCCTAATCACTTAAAAATGCAAAACCCATCCTTGGTTCAGAGCTTTGAAGATCACTGCCTAAGGCATCCATCAAAAGAAAAGAATTAACTTCCTTCCTCTGCATCTGGAATGGTACTAGTTATGTACTAAACTTGAGAGAATTGAGAAAATAGTTACTTAAACAATTTTGTGTGCTTTGTGGCCCAGGAGGAGAACATTGGTTGAGAAAGGCTATCTTTAGCTACTTCAGCTTTGATTAATCTTTAGAAAACCTCATTCATCAATACATTTCAAAGGGTCAATAGATCTTTCAGCATTTTTACTATCAAAATTTTGGAAATTTTTACTCCAAAGAGAGTTCAGTAATATTTTAAGGAAAATTAAAATACAAAGCACTAGTATTCTTTTAAAATGTTTTAAATTTAGAGCACACAAAAACAAATTGATAAAAATATACTATGAATTATTTTGATATAATTACTTTAAAATGACTTTATTTTATGAAGCTACTAGTCATTTTACATTGCAGAATTCATCTGGAACAATTTCACATGTTAATTCAGGATGCTGCTGCTGAACTATCTATACAAGTCTGATTTCAATTTACTGAAGAACTGAATGACTTGTTTGACATTTAGAACTTTTCATGTTACAGACAATGACTGGGTCCTCAATCAGTCATTACAAAAAAAACCCCAAAAAACACCGATTTAATTTCTAAGAAGTTAAAGGTTGTTGCTAATGCTACAAATTTTAGGACTCTGCAGTAAATAGCCTTATAAAGTTAAAAGGAGGAAAAGGAAGTTTCTAAGGAAGTCCAAACTTGTGAAGTAGAGGGAAGTACTGGGCTGGAGGTAGGATTCCTTAAACCCTAGTGTGTAAAATAATCTGAGACTTTGTGAACCTAGGACTGGGATAGGGTCTGGTGGGCACTGCATGCAGGTTTCCCTCATGAGTCAGAAGTAGATCACACTTAAAAGCTGGCTTTGATAATACTTCTTAGCAGGCAAAAGTTTGTAATTTTCCAACATTTTAAAATTGAGTTGGTAAAAGCCCTCTGTGACTAATCTCTGCAGACTACCTAAGTATACTTAGTGCAAATGAATACTAACACCTTGATCCCCCCCATGAATGTGCTCTGAGTGGAGGTTTGTTAACAAAATAAACAAAAACCATTCAGTGCAAAAAGGTATTTTTCAACATGGGCAGCTGTGATATAGGAAGCAATGCTGTCTGGCAGTCTCCTTGGGTTTCTAAACCTTTTCCTGCCTTTCACAGCTTCTCCTTCCCTCCAGTTCATAACCAAAAGTTTCTGCATTATAGCACCAAAAATCCAAGGCAGAGTAATTTGAGGGTTGCCAATTGCTAGCTCTGTCCAGCCTAGATCACTCACTACCAAGTTCCAGACTGGAATACATTACTACCTGGAACTTTGTGGATATGGAATTCACATCTCCCATCCTATTTGTTTCCTCTAATGTGCACTGTTTATCCACCCACCAGCTACTAAGAAGGCTACTTTATCCTATTGTCATCCACTCCTTCAACCCCTACATTTAATGTGTTACCTACTTTAGTTATCCCTACATTTTAAATAGCTCCTCATTCCCAGTACTTCTCTGCTGTAGGTCAGACAGTCAAGTGTGGCTTGAAGCAATCATCTCTTAACTGATCTCCCAGGCTTCCCTCCTCTGAAAGTCCATCTTCCACTAGGATATTATCCTTTTAAAACAGGTCACTCTTCTACCTAAATCCTTTTCAGAGTAGTTCCCTATTCCCTAGAGCAAGAACAGCAACCTCAAATGCATACAGAGGTTAGCCAGGCAGGTAAATAACTCAAGTAGTCCAGTTTAATACAGATTGGTAGGAGCTGGGAGGAACTCTAGATATTCAAATACTGTGCGAAGTGAGAGTTTACCTATAAGCTAGAATAACAAATCGCTAACCTCCAATTTCCTCTTCTCTTGTTCTTACTTCCAATTCTGTCCTTACCATTAACCAAACTACATTACCAACCAGCATTATTACATAATGATACCCAATCCTGTCCAGCTCCTTTGGGCCAGAAGTCTTACCCTCTGCACCCCACAGACACCTTATAGAGGACATTATCCAACATCCTTGGTTTGCTTGTTTTTGAGGTACTGAGAATGAACCCTAGGGGTGCCTTACCACTAAACTTAAGCCCCTGTCCTTTTTATTTTGAGACAGAGCCTCACTAAATTGCCCAGGCTGGCCTCAAACTTGTGATCCTCCTGCCTCGGCCTTCCCAGTTGCTGGGATTACAGGTGTGCACCACCACACCCAGTTCCAACATCCTTGGAATGTTCAGTGCTACAAATTCAAAAGTACCATACTGCTGGGTGCAGTGGCCCATGCCTGTAATCCCAGTGATCTTGGAGACTGAGGCAGGAGGATTATGAATTCAAAGCCAACCTCAGCAACTTGAGGACTGTTTTAAAATTTAAAAAAATAATAATAAAATAAAAATTAAAAGGGCAAGGACTATGGCTGTGGCTTGGTGGTTAAGTGTCCGTGGGTTCAAACCCCCGGTACCAAAAAAAAAAAAAAAAAAAAAAACTACCATCCTGTGTTCCTCAGCTATTTACACCTTCCCTGCTTAATCTCTTAGTAGTAATGTAAGCCCTTTAATGATAAATTTTTCTTATTCTTTTGAGTTACAATTCAATCTACATGGTTTCTGAATAAATAAATGAATGGCTATCTTAATAGATTGGGAATTTTTTACTGTATATAAAAGGTTTTCATAAAGGACATTAGAAATCCAAGACCTAACTTAAACAGTTTATATTATCCATCTAACTTAAACAGTTTATATTATGCATCTAAATTTCCATCTATTACAAAAACTAGTTTTTATTTGTTTTATACTCAGATTTTAAAAATCTTCCAATTTGTTTATAAGCTTCAAATGCAGTGTAGTCTCTAAATAGATATCAGTTTGATTAGCTGTCATCATTTTTGTAAGAATTTCTATTCAATTCTGTTTTTATGAGACTGATTACATGTTTCAGCAAAAATATATACTAAGGGGCTAGGGATGTGACTCAGGGGCAGAGTGCTTGCCCAGCATGCATGAGGCCCTGGGTTCAATCCCCTAACCATAAAAAAGAAAAAATATATATGCTATTTTAAGAATCAAAAAATGAGCTTAAAGAAAAAGCTGCAAAATTAAGTTAAAACACTCTATTACACATAATAATAAATATATTTCATTAATTTTACTCATCAAACTTACAAAGAAGGCCTCCACCAACTGCCTGAAGCACAGTTAAAATTGGGAAGAAATATAGTGCAGCATAAATACTTTTAAATCGATCAGATTTCCCTAACCCACATGCAATCTTCTTCACCAGAAGAGGTCGGAGCAGCATCATTAACACCAAACAGAATGCATAATAGATAAATACAATGGTGTACCTGTAAGAGAAAATCGGGAATACGTAACATCAAAAATATGTTTAAAGGTGTTTTTGTCTTTGATATTTTAAAATCAAAGATTCTAAAACAGGTTTAAAAAGTATAGTGAAGTTTACCCATCAGATATTCAGATTGGCAGAGGTTGGCCAAACAGAGTTTCATACACTGCTAGCAAGTGTACACTGATTTCTTTTCTGGAAATAGGCATCAAAAATTCTAAAAATCTTTATTTATAGCCTTTGACCCAGCAAATTTACTTATTTATTTATCAAAGGGAAACAATCCAGGATACACAAAAGACTTTATGTATAAAGATTTTTATTGAATCACTTATAAAAAAATAAAACTCAGGAAGAAAATAAATACTCAAAATTGAAAACTGGTTAATTCTATAGCATAGTCATGCTGGAATACCATGCAGATATTAAAAATGCATCACATGATGTACATGTGCATAGAAACATCACAAGGTACCTAAGAACACATACGATTTCATGTATTAATTAAAAAATAAATATTAAAAAGCACTTGTACAGTTCTTTGAGTTGCAAACTAACCTAGCTGCTTTTTATAGAGAGAGCATCATTTTTACATACACACAAAAATTGACCAAATATAATAATTCAAACTTGGATATTTAATAGAAATTTTCTTAAAAATAAACAAAGTGAATCTGTCAAGGGAAACAACTGACAGTGTTTGTAGCCATTAAGAAAATTAAAGCTTTCAAACAAAAATTTGAATTTTAGAAAACTTCTATGTGATAGTTTCTTGTATCTTGACAGCTTCCCAATAAAAAGCTTTGGTGGTGACATTAAAAATAATAATAAAAATTTAAAAATTCAATGGAACTAAAATCAGATGTAAATATTTTTAATAATAATTTAGATACATAGTTTGGAAAATACAGATTTGATTTGACTTAACATTTTACATATTTCAAATTCAGTCACACTGAAAATAAAATCAAAGCAAACCAACAAAGCTTTTAAAATACCTGCCTTTATTATTTAACCCTCCCCTTCTTTAGGGCTTTTGTTTTGTTTATTATACAAATTTTATTTTGACACAGGATCTCACTAAGTTGCTTTGATCCTCATGCCTCAGCCTCCCTAGTCATTGGGATTCCAGGCATGTGCCACCGTGCCTGGCTTGTAACACACTCTTCTATTATATTTTTACCCAAAAAATCCATCAAAATGGATGCCAAAAATTTATAAAAATTCTACGAATGAAATAATATTATATATGGAATCTTACTAATTTGATATTTTTAAAACAAAACATTCTAATGAAAATTATATTTATTTAGAAAAGTACATAAAAGAACATTAACCCAAGCAATCTAAATATGCCAGCTACAATTAGGTGCCTCCTATATGGAAGGCACTACGCACAGGGTCTAATTGGTATGAATTCCTTTAATCCTCACGTAATGGTTTTACCATTTCACCAGTGGAAGGTTGCTAGAGGCTATTAACATGCTGTGCTAACATAACAGCTATCAGGCCCAGAATTCAAACCTAACATTTTTGTCTTCAAAACATATCTCTCTTATATGTCAGACATTGCATCTAAGTTGAATATCAAAAGTTTCTCCTCATAACTGTTTTTTAAAAACACTCTAGGAGGGGCTGGAGTTGGGGTTCAGTGGTAGAGCACTTGCCTGGCATGTGTGAGGCCCTGGGTTCAATACTCAACACCACATATAAATAAATAAAAATATAAAAGATCCATTGACAACTAAAATATTTTTAAAAACACACTCTAGGAAACATAAAGCTTATTTCAGAAGTGCTCACATATACTTCAACACCAATACAAAAATGCTTTCCTCCTCTACATTTCCTCCTATAATACTCTGCACGCTCTAGGAGGAAGAAAAAACTTCTGTATATCTTCCCTAGTGCCTAGAAGCTGTTTTACCATGTTCGATCTGTTGACTCGAATGAAATCTATAAAGATTCTCAGAGTTTTTTAACTGATCTTAAGTCTAAATAAATACTTACAGCGGGTAGACAGCTTCATGAGTACAGTGCACTGTAGTAACGTAGTCTGGACTTGGGTTGTAAAGCATCGTGTACCAATCAGAAAGCATCAACACTCGGCACGAACGGATATAAAGAACACCAACAGGATCACTCACAAGTAAGGTGATGAGCGCGGCCATGCTGCATTCAAATAATGCAGTGACATGCTGGAAGAGTGCACTGGAGCTAGAAAAGCAGAAGAGGCATGACTACTAGAAAAAAATCAATATTGAAATGACTTTAATAAAACAAGTACGTGTTTCAAGATTTTTATTCTAGAAAAAAAAAAAATTCACTGCAAGATCCTGAAACTAAAAGATCTTCTAAAGAGATCAGAAAAGCCAATCACATGTGAAAACTACTTGAGAAGAGTGTACCCTTATTCTCTAAAAAAGAATATTCATATCCTGGAGGATACTGTGCTATTATCATTTAAAGGTGTAACAGAGGAGCAGAAATTAGGTACCTACCTTATATCTTTATCATATTGCCAAATTGTTAGTAAAATTTTCTTAGTTATCTATGCCTCCATTTAAATTACCTTAATAAGTACATAGATGATATGTAACATGTCAATTATAAAGTGTAACAATGTAATAAATACTGCAAGCTGACTACCTAACCCAGCAACTAGAACACTGTCAACAACATAGCTGATTCTCAGTTCCTCACCATTCCATACCCCTAATGGTATCCATTATGCTAAATTGTTTTATTGTTTTTTTCTAAACAGTTTTTAATCCCAATTACATTTGTGATTCAAAACTACTCTGCTCAGTTTGGCTCATTTAAATCATATCACTCTACTGTAAGTCCTTTGGAGATTTTTTTTCCACTCAAAATTACATTTCAAAGATCCATTCATGGCATTGCTTACAGCTAAGCTTCAGGCATTTTCATTGCTGTGTAAGATTCCACTGTGTGGTAGTACCATGATTTATTTACTTTAGTGAAATACGTTGCAAACATCTTCCTCTCAGTTTGTGAGTTCAATTTTCGCTTTCTTTGTGATCTTTATGAACATGTTCAAAATTGTAATACAATTGATTTGTGAATTTTTTATTCCTGCTTAGCAGTTTAAATGTTTTATTTAAGTACTTCTGCACCCCAATATAAGAAAATATTATCCTATGTTTTCTTCTAAAAGTTTTGAGGTTTTGCTTTTCATATCTCAATCTTTAATTGACCAGAATAGATTTTTGTGTAGGATCTAACTTTAAATTTTCCCATTTGGAAATCTAATTGTCTCAGAAACAGCATTTTATTGAACATGCATTTCTTTCACCCAACTAATTTTCAGGCCACTTCCGCCATAAAAAGTTTCATACATAATTCGTCTCTATTTGGTCTTTGTAGTCTTCTGCCTCACAGGAGTCAGTCTCTCCTGGGACAACTTCATAAGTATATTTTCCAGGATTCTACAAGGGACATGTCAATCATAGGAATCACAGGTAGAAACCACAGATACACAATGCAGCTTCTCATTCTATGCTCAGTATCTCTTTTCTTTGTTTTGCTTTATTTAATTTTTTTGGTTCTTTACCACTGAGCTACATGCCCAGCCCTTTTATTTTTTATTGTGAAGCTGGATCTCTCTAATTTGGTTAGGGCCTCACACTAAGCTGAGGCTGGCTTTGAACTTGTGATCCTCCTGTCTCAGTCTCCCAAGTGGCTAGAATTATAGGCATGAGCTATGGTGCTCAGCTGTGCTCATCTCTTAAAATATCTCATATTTTCTATCTCTTTTCCTCTTAGCACTACATTCCATTATTTCTTGATATGTAATTTTTCTGATCCATTATCTTTAACTGTTTAAGCTGCTGATTACCTTGTTTTTTTTTTTTTAAATATGGGCAAATACACATCCTCATTTTAAGAAGTTCCTTTTTTTCCTCTAATCCACTTTTCTGATAATCTCTTGTTGACTGGACAGCTTTGTGACTGCATCCTTTATTTCTTTAAGCATTACAGAGGTAGCAGTTATCTATTCTATAGCTCAAAATCCATCATCTACAGTCTTTTGGGGGCACAAACACATTATTTGTTACATCTTACCAATTAGTTATTACATGTGTGATTTAACTTTCTTGCTATAGTCTGAATGCTGTGTCCCCTAGTATTTGTATGTTAAACCTAAACCCAATGCAACAGAATTAGGAAGTAGAGACTTTACAACATGATTAGGTCATGAGGGTGTAGTCCTCAGGGCATTAGTACCCTTATAAAAGAGGTCTGAGGGAGCTTGTTGGTCCCTTCCACCATGGGAGTACACTGCAAGAAGGTGTCATCTGTGAAATAGAGCAAGGCTTGATCTGGAATTTCCCAGCCTCCAGAGCTGTGAGCAATCTAGTTCTGTGGTTTATAAATTATGTAAGGTATTCTGTCACAGCAGCTCCAATGGACAAGACACTCTCATCCCAACTACTATATCACTCTGGTTCCAGCCTGCTATCCAGTGTGAGTTTTTTAAAAGAGAAGAATTCTTAGAGATTCCCTGTTACCTCTGTTGAGACTAGCAATGACTAAAACAGTAAGTCCTTTCCAGACTTCAGTTATTTCACAAGGGTCACTTGAAACTCGCCATTAGCTAGCACTGTTAGAAGCAGAACTCCTGGAACATTTAACAAAGGGGAAAACATTAGAGACAAAAATCCCAAACTCATTGTTTCTTGCCAGTCCTTCCTTCCTTCCCTCCTTCTTTCCTCTCTTCCTCCTTCCCTTTCTTCCTGCTTTTGGTACTGAGGGTTGAACCCAGGGGTGCTTTACCATGGAGCTACATCCCCAGACCTTTTTTACTTTTTATTTTGAGACAGGGTCTCACTAAATTGCTGAGGCCAACCTGAAACTCACAGCCCTCGGATCCCAGCCTCCTGAGTCGCTGGGATTACAGGCTAGCACTGCCATGCCTGGCTTCTTGCCGTTACTTCAGTAACCTCCTTGCTGCTGTCCCAGTGCTCCTTTGATCCATCTGCAGTCACCTATGTGATCTTTACAATGTGAAGGCTGATTCTAAAACTCCCTTTATGAAGCCACAGTCAGGCACTGCTAGCGACACTGCAGTCAAGGAAGGAGCTCAAATACAACAATGATCCCATAAGACTGTACTGCTACTTACCTCAGCACTGTCCTAGTTTCTAGGCACAATGATAAAAGTGTATAACGATGTATTTCTCAGAACACAACCTTTCTGTTAAGCAGTGTATGACTGTACTTCAGAATCTCTTCTGGCTTTCAGGAAAAAATACTCCTCACCAGCATCTTCTACACCTCCCAGCCATGCTAAATTTCTTCAAATTCTCTTGTACCTCCACACATCTGGACATGCTTCATCCTCCACCTCAAAACACATTTCACTATCTGGAAAAGTATGTATCCTTCAAGATGAATTCTGGGGTTACTCTCTTTTATACAATTCCTAAGACTCTACCAGTCCCAAACATCTTTATATTCTAGCTTCATGTAGTCCTCCTTTCTAACGCCACCCTCGGCTCTCATTTCTTGATCAGACCATGCTCCTTTTTGCTTCCATACTTCTCACACTGAGTAAAGGGTTCAGGAAAAGCAAAGGACATAAAGCAGGAAAAATCTGAGAAGCTGGAGGAGCTACATGAAAATCAGTAGGGTTGAAACATACTAAGGGAGAATTTGGCTCACTATTCCTAGTAGAATAAAGTTCACATCCCCATCAAGAACCTGCATATTTGGGCCTCAGACTACCTTTCCCTCTCTCCTTTATATTACCTTTCTTTCATTTGCAACCCACACTTTGACTGTCTCAGAGCCCACATTTCATATTTCCATGCCATTGTTCATGTTGTCTTTTTTGCCTTAAGATGATCTATTTTGAAATATTTCAGATACCATCAGGCACAATTTGTCTTTCCATTTCCTGTGACTCTAGAGCATTTTGTTTACTACTTTCATTACATTTAACCCTTTTATTACATTTATAATTTATATTATAATTATGTATACATTTGTCTTCCCCACAAGATTATCACTAGAAGCCATGTCAGTTGTCCTTCATCTCCTTCCTTTATCTTTCAAACATAAAATGCATTACTCAATAAATGTGTTGTGTTAAGGAGTTTTTATAATTAGGTTATAGCAATACCATTTTTAACTACATTATGAAAGATTATTAGCATTAAATGAAATTACAAGGTATTTTATCTAGAATAATAAACAGCTTATAATCATAACCAGAGATCATAATCAAAATCATCTTTTAGAAGATAAGACACAATAAGGACTATTTTTGAGAAAAAAATACTCCTTCAGTAAAATAAAAGTTCTTTATTAAGTCATGCCTTATCATTAAGTTTTCCTGCCACTGTAAAAGTTAATCAGAATATAAAGAAAAACAGGTTTACCACTTTTTAAAATGAGAGAAAAAGCATAATTATTATTCTAAATGATAATTGGGTTGCAGGTTTAGCAGAATGGAAGAGCAAGTACTGAGCATGTGCAAGGCCTTAAGTTCAATCCCCAGCACCAAAATAAATATTTCAGCTTTGGTACATCCAGATACATTCATAGAATGTCCTAACCTCTTTTTCCCAGAGTACCATTCGATGAAGAACCAATGTAAAACAAGAGGAAGCATGGCCATAAATCCAAGATAAAGCCAGTCATAAAGTTGTGGAGATTCTGTGCAAGGCTGACAATATTTCTGTGCATTTGTTCTCTGTCCTCTTGGGCACACCTACAATATATAAAAGCAGTATTTTATGTGTAGACATTATTTCAGAATATTAACACCCCCCAAAAAAAATCATTCTATAAGATATTACATTTTAGTTTAACACCTTTGCTTGTATGTGCAGCTACTTAAAAATACTTAAAGTTTAAGTGAATAAAAAGAAATCTACATTGTATATGCTCTATCTTTAAAATTCTCATAAAGGACTCCTTCTATTTTGTTACTAAACAGTTAACAGTCAATGAAAAACCTAATTTGTAACATCATGTTAAAAAAATTGCAGAGAAATTCTCTGAAGTTGTGTTAAGTTACTGTTCAAGTCACTGTACTACATCATTTTAAAAAGTAATTAGAAATTACTATAGAATTAAAACATTTTTAAAAATATCTGTGACTCTCAAGATGTAGTATATTGCAGATATCAACCTGACGACATGAACAAGGATTTTATTAATGCCTCCATAATCTTTTATATATTGAGTATATTTAAGAAAAGATTCAACATGGGAAAATATTTCAAAATCAAATAGATTTTACAAATGAAATAACATGAAAACATAAGACTTACCCCACATTCTCCATATATTTCAGTTGAGCCATTTTTAAATAATAGGGTCTTCCCACAATAAAGTCCAAGGCATGCTGGTTGAATATCGACAGCTTTTTAAAAACAAACGCCAGTATAGTAACATCTTTTGTGATTATAAAAAAATAATGCAATGATAGTGAAGCATTTGGCAGATATATTTCAACACAGTTTCAATTTTTAAAATGAAATGTATTAGACAAATAACCTCATGCATTTATTTTAACATTTCTCCTTTTACACTGTGGCACTGCAGAAAGTTATTTTCAAACCTTGCTGTTAATACTGTGCCTTATGATTAAGGTCCTCAATTGGCCAAGCAGGTTTATACCACAACTCAAAGCCTAACCCAATATGTCTCCAATGGTTCCAGAAAGCCACTCCTTTTGATTAGAGTTGACTTTGAATTTTATTTATTAAAATAATTTTTTAAAAACACCACCGATAAAGGATCACCACTTTTTATTTTACCCAATTCAGGCATTAAGCATGTACAATCTATTATCATCTTTGTTTATAACAACACATTTTAATAGTAGAAAGAAAATTTTCAGAATAGTGGGTAAGCCTTTAAGAGTAAATAAATTCACCTCTATAAAAGTTTCCTATATTGTCCTAGGTTTTATCTTTTTTTTTTTTTTTTTTTTTTTGAGGATAGGTGAAAATTTCACAAAGGTTGTAATTGGGCCTCTGACCAAAATTGGGGAACCAGTGCCTTAGAATCAATTCCCTGATCTCAAAGCTTGGGGAATGGGAAGGTGAAGGGGGGAATGGGAAGGTGAAGGGGGGAATAAGTCTTCCTCACCAAAAAACTTAGGACCTACAGATCATCTTGGATCTCATCCACCAAAAGAAATTATTGGAGGAGGAGTTCTTCATCAGTAACATTCTCTTCATGCACTGATTCACTCTTTCAATAAACATGTACTTAGATCATTTTCACTGGTTAAGGGCCACTAAAAGTCCAGAGAAGCATGACAGAGTCCCTGTCTCTAGGAACCTATAGCCTAATGTGGAATAAATCTGAAACAACTATGGTCTAAATGTGAATTACTTTGGAAAATAATGCATTTTATGACTATACTTGAACATCTTTTCCCAAATTCTTCATGAATTCACAATTGATATCGCCTTTTCTACAGGCCTTTTAACTTTTCAAATTCCATTTCTTTCTCCTGCTGCTGCTGAGAAAGAAATTGAAAAGACACTAAGTAAAATGCCTCAAGTTTAATATTTTTGCTTTTATCAAATATTGGATTTAGTTTTCTAAATCCATGGGCTTCTTTAATTTTTAAAATAAGCAACTGTAATCAATTTTGGTAGAGTGTTTGCCTCGCATGCACAAGCCATGGGTTCAATCCCCAGCACCACGAAAAAAAAAAGTTCTAAATACATGAAAATAAATTGTTTCAAGAAGGTAAAAGTTAAAGAATTGGAAGCTTCTTCTGCAAGGGTTTTATATCTAGTAGATGCTTAATAAATCTATTTGAATACATAATCTGAAGTTTGTCAAGATCCAAGACCTGAAAACCAGTAAGATAAACTGAAAGCAACAGCTCATCATCTACTAAACAAAACCCAGGCTCCAAGAGTCTGTTCAATTTCCCCTTTAATTTCCTTTACTGAACAATGGCTAAAATTTTAGAAGACTTTTTTTGCAGCAGTCTCTTTGTGAAGGTCCCTATGAACTTAACGTTGGAGGATGGAGCAGGAGACATTAATCTATGCATTAATCTATTAGCTTCTGCTCCTTTACTGTTTTTCTGGTCTAACGCCCGCGCTCTTAATTCATTAATGCATTTCTTCCGCATTAAACAAAGGGACTGAAGTGACATTTCATGCAGAACAACAAAAGGCTGGGCCTTTCCCTGGCACACAGCCCGCGCCCCTTTGCAGCCTGCCAGGAGCAGACACCACCCAGCCCCAGCAGCAGTCCGGGGCCGGGCCCCAGGACAGGTGGGAGACGGGGCATGCGCCGTTAGGAATGGCTGCCCACCGGCAGTCAAACCTGGAGCCGACTGCTTAGGAAAGAGGCCGGGACCAAGACAAACTCTTCCAGAACATGTCGACCACTCACCCATTGGCGGCTGGTAGGTTTGCCTCAACTAGCTCGGGGATCAGTGGACCAGACAGCTGCGCTCGGACATCCGGGCTACAGCAGCCACGGCGGCTCCGCCTCCCGGTAGCCCGGGCGACCGACCGAAACCCCGCCCCCACTTCCTGGTTTAGACTCCGATGCCCCACCCCAAGGCTGCCACGCCTACTACCCTTCTGGGTTAGGGTGAGTTGTAGGTTCTAAGCTTGGAGCGAGCACCGCTGGGTAGTGGTGGAGTTGCTGGACTCGGACAATGGACAGCGCGCTGGCCGTGCCCCGGTTGCCCCCACACGACCCGGGGACGCCGGCCTTGTCGGTGGTGGACATGCACACGGGCGGCGAGCCCCTGCGCATTGTGCTGGCTGGATGTCCGGAGGTGGTAGGGCCCACGTTGCTGGCCAAGCGGCGCTACATGCGCCAGCACCTTGACTACGTGAGGCGAAGACTCATGTTCGAGCCCCGGGGCCACCGGGACATGTACGGGGCTGTCCTGGTGCAGAGCGAGCTTCCGGACGCTCACCTGGGCGTTCTGTTCTTGCACAACGAGGGCTACAGTTCCATGTGCGGCCACGCAGTGCTGGCGCTTGGCCGCTTCGCTCTCGACTTCGGGCTGGTGCCTCCACCTCCAGCCGGCACAGGCGAGGCCCGTGTCAACATCCACTGTCCGTGCGGGCTGGTGACCGCCTTTGTGGCGTGTGAGGGCGGCCGCAGTTGTGGCCCTGTGCGCTTCCACAGCGTCCCGGGCTTCGTGCTGGCCTCAGGTAACTGACGGGACCCTCCCATCCATCCCCAGGCGGGACCTCAACCCGGAACGCAACTAACTACATTAACTGTCTCTATGGGTTGGGACCCCAGCGGCGCAACTAACACACCCCACATGTCTTCGTAACTAATAAAAAGATGATTCCGAATCACTGTAAACTTGTGTCAGCATCTTCAGCCTTGCAGATTCGAGTGTGCAGTTCAGCAAGAATTCCGTGCTTTGCTTACTGAGTGCCTCTTCCTTACTTGTTTTGCATTCCTAGATTTCACAGTTGAATAAAGCAAAGTCCATTAGGGTCAGGGAAAGAGCAAAGAACAATCAGGGTTCCAGACTGGCTCCAGATATGTTTGGTAAACACATTCTTAACCTCTAAGGAGTTACCAAATATGGTTATTCTGTTAAAAATGCCTTCCCCCTTTGGGTAAGAATTAAATGAGAATGAAGATACAGATGTTGCTGCTCTTAATTATTTTAAGAACAGGGACGTGGCCGGGGCCAAATCCTGCAACTGCTTAAAAATGTGCAACCTTAGATTATTTAAACTCTCTGAGTGTGTTCCTTCATTTATCACACAGAGTTTGTTAGGTTTAATTGATAGTATATGGTATACTTAGAATTTTAAAAATATATGTGTTTCTTGAAGTGGAAAGACTGCAGGATATATAGGATTGTTAAGAGTTCCCTGAGCATATAGGGCCATTAAAAGATTTTATTGGGTTCCCTAGTACAGATCTTTGGGTATCATGGAAAGCAGAACATCACTCTGACAAAGAGGGAGATTCCTTTTGAAAGTGAACTGGCAGCTTGTATCTGGTCTCATCTGCAGTCTCCCTTGAAGGGGTTGAATTCTGTGGTGAGGATGTTTTAGTATTGGTGACCAGCAGTGAGCTGGAGCTAATTATTCTATCCAGGAATAGGATTATCACTCCTTCAAAATCTTCAAGGCATGCAAATCATTGTTAGAAAGTTTGATCTTGATTCTCCTGAGGAATTGGGTCCAGATGGGCATGGCTGTGAAAGAAATTTGAATAGGACAGGCATTTGTCAGTCTTAGAGCAAACTTGGGCAATTTACACACACAAGTTGATGATGAATGTCTCTGGGGAAATTGATACCATTTTCCCCTTAGGAGACAATCGTGTCACATTCAAACTGGCACTTGAGGGTCACAGAATGTATGTTTAGACTTGCATCTAAAACACCTCAATGGTTTACTGTGGCTACGCAGTCTTCCCCTAGATGACCCCAACTGCAGTTAGAAGCACAAGATTTTGTGGGAATTAATAGCTGGTCACCAACTGTATCATAGTTCTAGGTCAGTTAGGTCAGAGGAAGCCAACACCTCAGGGACAATAGTTCCTGAGAGCATCTCCGTTTGACAGCACAATAATTGGTGGACAATAATGGCCACTTTGAGTTAAAAAAACAAAATCCTTTTTGTGTACTTTGAAAACTGCATAAAAGTCAGTTGGCAGTGTTCAGGATCACTTACTATGCCCCTCCATAGCTCAGTGACCATGGGTGAGAAAGTCCATGACTCCATGTCACAGCCTGTAAAATGTGGATGACACCTCAGAGGGTTGCTGAGTTCATCTCCAACACACAGTGCTAAAGTGCATTCTCTTTGTTTTTTTCACTGTGTTCCAAGTGCCTAGAATAATAGGTAATTAACCAGTATTTACTGAACAGGTAATGAAATTTGGAAGAACATGGTTTCCACATTTAGCAGTCCTTCATTATTACCTACTTCCTCATTCTCTTTTCATTAAATCTGATTTCCTGTTGTATCCACATCAAGATGAAGACATTTTTCAATGTTCCTGTTAAGATCCACAGGCATGTTTTACTCTTGTTTATAAATTTGCTTTATTTCAACACATATGTTTAAAAGGACTCTGTAGACTAGTCCATAACTCTTAGCATACCAGTATTGCTGTATTACTCTGTAAAAACCCAGGTTATACAAGAAATATTTTCTTTTGCACAACTTATTTTCTGAAATTGAGATCCCACTCTGTCCTATTGGGTGACTTGGCCCCATTCTTCTCTTACCTTCCACTTTACTGATATATGAGCAAAGTTTTCTTAAAAGGGCCATGCTCATTGGTAGAGCACTTGCCTAGCATGTGTGAGGCACTGGGTTTGATCCTCAGTACCACATAAAAAAATAAAATAAAGGTATTGTGCCCATCTACAACTAAAAAAATATGTAAACAACAAAAAAATGCCAAGCTTGAGAGGAGGGCCCTTTGACCTCGGCTTGCAGAGCTGACCAGTGAAGTGAAGCTGGTCAGCCTGCTCCATGTGGCCCTTGTCCTCTTCCCTGCTCTCCCTGTCCTGGTTGGCTGCTCTGTCCCACCATGTTGCCCTCCTGTGGTGCTGTGGGGAAATCAATACAGGTCCTTTGTACTCAGAACCTTTAGCCTCCCCTCGCCTAATCCAAAGGAAATTATGAGCTAGTAGAAATATTTGTCCCTTCAGGACATTCTTTTGCCAATAAATGCCTTTCCCCTGAGAACTTAGGTTTACATAAAACAAAAAAAAGACATACTTTCTCCCTTGCCAGGTGCCTTCCCCAAGGCAGGGACCACCAAGCAAGCTTGAATTGGGGAGGAGGAAGAGAGGAAAATACGAAAATGGGTACTGTTATGGTTTGGATATGTGTTGTTCCCTCATGTGTGAGACAGTGTAAGAAAGTTTAGAAGTGATTTGGTTATGAGAATCTTAAATGAATCAGTGTATTAATCCACTTGAACGGATTAACTGGATGGTAAATGTAGGAAGATGGGGTGTGACTGGAGGAGGTGGGTCACTGGGGATGTGCCTTTGGGGTGCATATTTTGTTCCTGGTGAGCATAGCTCTCTCACTTCCCAAGTGTCATGCCCTGAGCTGCTTTCTTCTATCACTCCCTTCTGCCTTCATGTTCTGCCTCATCTCGGGCACAGAGCAATGGAGTCTGCCATCTATGGACTGAGACCCTGAAACCATGAGTCCCAAATAAACTATTCCTCCTCCAAAATTGTTCTTATCAGGTCTTTTGGTCACAGTGGCAAAAAAACTTACGAAAACAGAAACTGTTTTACTGTCCCAAAATATAATCTAACCATTCCTTTGGATATACAAATAAAGGATTTCGAAGAACTGACTGTTAGGTGAAACTTTAGGTATGTCAGGGACTTAGGCTGCTCAAATAAAAACACTGCTACAAAATGGTACTGTGAGATGTCAGCTAGTCTACAGTGACTTTTTTTCTGAGTGTTGTGTCTGTAGAATCACTTTAAGCAAGACAAAAACACGCAGATGATAAGTGTTTGTATATAATTCATATAGAAATTTTTCATTCTAAAAATTTTGTTTTGACATTCTAGCTGAAGAAAACCAGTTTGTGAATAGAATTCAAATACTTACTATTTTAAACCATTCCTAGTAGTAAAATCAGGAGCCTACATTTTCCTTCATAGGGATCAGTTTGATACCCGAAGGTTATCCCTCCTTTGGCCTCTATGATATTTCTCAGAAAAGGGCCTCACAGGGGTTAACAAATATGTGTATATGATGCAAGGTGGAGCAACATTCAAATGTCTTACATCTTAATGCAAACATCAAGTTCAAAATAAAAAGATGCCCCCATCATTACCTGATGCTTGTTTTTTTGAAAATGAGTTTCTGCTTTCTTCCTCTTCATGATAACAAAATTTCTCCCCCAGAATAAACATATTTAAAATGCTGTGAGTTTTTTTGCTAAAATACTAAAAATACACTGATTTTCAAACATGTCTTTTTAAGATCTTGTGGTGGATGTTCCTGGACATGGAAAGGTGGTGGTGGACATTGCATATGGCGGAGCATTTTATGCACTGGTTAGTGCAGAAAAGTTTGGACTTGATGTGTGTTCTGCTAAGACAAGAGACCTTGTGGACACAGCGAGTGCAGTGACAGAAGCAGTGAAAGCTCAGGTCAGTCCAGTCACTGCCTTCATAGCAAGTAACCTCCCTCTGTGGCATGCAGAAATAGAAATGACCAAATCCATGAAAGAAATTAAGTATCTTAATAGGGTACTGGTTGAAATCTTAGGTTCTAGATCAAGGCTACTGGTGAACTCTGGCTTTGCCATTTATAATATTCATAACCTTGTACAAGTTGCATAACCTCCACATGCCCCAGTTTTCAGCAGATATTATACAATATGTGCTTTTAGGATTGTTATTAAAGTGAAATGTTAATGCATGTAAAGGACTTAACATATTGCCTGGCCCTTAATAAATGTTCAACAAATGTAGCAATAAATAGTATTATTCACTTTTTAATACACCCATAATAATATGGCTTATGGTTATTTAAACATACAATAAATGTATTATACAGTATTCTGTTAATTTGAAGCTCATATGTTTTGCTACATGAGTAATTATCCTACATTTATCCTACATTTGCTATATGTGGTTATTAGGTCTGAAAAGACTCTTATTTCATTAAGAAATTAATGAAAGAATTCCACTAGTGAACTTTTTTTACCCCCAGTTCAGGAGGTTTTCCTTTTTTTAAAATACCTTTATTTTATTTATTTTTATGTGATGCTAAGAATCTAGCCCAGTGCCTCACAAGTGGTAGGCAAGCACTCTGCCACTGAGCCACAACCCCAGCCCCTCATTAGTGAATTTTGTCTAGCAGTTACTCAAATAACTATTCAACTAACTAGTTTTTGCTTGGGGTAGAACGATTTTGATAAAAATCAGTTTAGATAATGAGTCAAGAATATTTTTTCTATCACAAGTCTGCCATTTTACTTTGAAGTCAGAACCTATTGATAAAATACATAACTCAAATGTTTTGACACATAAGGATTTAATTTATAATAGTACAAATTAACTTGTGAAGGTGGTGTGTATTATACTTGCACTAATAATTTATTATGGACTTATTTAACACTCTTGAGGCTTTGATTTAAAAATTAACAAAATGAAAAGATATGCTATATTTCTGTTCTAAATTATCATTTTTCTGGAACTGTACATGGGATTATTTAGTAATTTTTAAAGGTCAAAAAAATTATATTTTTCTATCAAAAAAAGGAGAAAGCTAATGGTTTTAAAAATTGGCACAAAATAATTCCATTTGTAATGAACTTGAGAAGAAAAAGGCATATAAAAGGAGTAATTTTGAACTTCCCACTAAAGTTTGAACTTCTGCCACAGATGACAGTGATAAAGGTGGACCCTGAGGGAGGGGAGATTTTGAGAAAAATAGGAAGATAAGTTGGGTTGTTGATGCGAACTTAGGGAAAGACCCTCTATTGGGGGAAGGGCTAAAGTTAATATAAATTATTATTCATTCTTCTAACAAACATTTAGCATGAACTTATTGCATGCCAAATATGCTAGATGCTGGAGACCCAAAGGAAGCCCTATCTCCCAGGAGCTTGATCTAGCTGGGGGTGGGGGCACCCCTGAGATCCTGTGGACAGCTGGTGGAGTGGTGCTGCAGGGAGCTGGCACAGGGGCTCAGAAAGCCAAGTTCCAATATGCAGGCCCATTCACCTTGTTTTTAGATGGACTCTTAATTTTAAGAACCCAAATCTGTTCAATTTGTTTTAAATGACAGGTAAGTGCCAGTGAAATATACTAATTATAAGAATATACAGAGAAGATCATAGTACTCTCAGTCTATCAGACAATTGGACTTACAGAAGCTCAGGTAAAGTTAAACAAGTAGACCTCCCAAGAAAACCTGGGGGCATTGCACTTTGGGGTCTTAATGTGCCTTACCACTGAGGACCTAGCTATTCGGTCAGTGCCAACTTCTGTCTGTATCTGCTATTTTTCATGGAACAAGCTGACTTCATCCTCTATAGTATCATTTTTTCCCTGTTCAATTGCTTCTATTATGCAATTCTTTCTGGATCCTTTTAACCTTTGCTTCTTCATGACTTCTACCAGTCCATGTATCTATCACTGGAATTAATTTCAACTCTACATACTCAGTGCCTGATTTTTCCACATTCTCCCCTTCAGGCTCCTGATAATGACATTATGATGGCCTGAGCTACAGCCAGCCTGTAGACTATTCTTGGGGCCAGTGCTTCAAAAAGTGTGTGTGTGTTGAGGTGTATGCATAATATAGAACTATTCCTTTGTCGAAGCTGTATGCTTCAACATGTAGGCTTTAATTTAAAACTTAGAAGGGCAGTTTCCTTAGAAGGGACTCAAAGTATGAGAACAATCAGAACTTCCCAAAAGCTATTTTTCTAGAGAATGGCATCTAGCATCTAGTGTCTTGCTGGAAAATGGTAGATTGAAAAATTAAGTCCAAGAGTACCTACCTACATTACTTAAAAAGATAAATTTGAATTAAAGCATTTACTTTACATGTGACTAATTATTTTGTTATTTTCAGTTTAAAATTAATCATCCTGATAGTGAAGACCTTTCCTTTCTATATGGAACTATATTAACAGATGGAAAAGATGCTTACAGTGAGGAGCCAACCACCAACATCTGTGTGTTTGCAGATGAACAGGTATTAAAACTGTAATTTTTAGCCACCAATGCCAGGTACTGTGGAACTAGAACACTCTGAACAGTCTTCATTTATGCTGAAACAGGTCGACAGGAGCCCCACTGGCTCAGGAGTGACTGCCCGAATTGCTTTGCAGTATCATAAAGGCTTTCTACAATTGAACCAGACCAGGATCTTCAAAAGCAGTGCAACTGGCTCTGTGTTCACAGGGAATGCTGTGAGGGTAAGTGTCACCTTTGTTTCTTACTTGTACATGTGTCACTTATTAGACTAAGAGGCCTGAGTTGAGTATTGGATAAGTACTCAGAATAGTTTGTTTTTTGTTGGTTTTTTTTTTTTTTTTTTTTTTTTTTTTTTTTTTTGTGTGTGTGTGTTACTGAGGATTGAACCCAGGGGTGCTATACTACTAAGCTGCATCCCCAGTTCTTTTTTTTTTTTTTTTAATTGAGACAGGGTCTCCCCTAAACTGACCTTGAACTTGCAATCCTTCTGCCTCAACCTTTGGGTAGCTGGGTGTACATGTTTGTGCCACTGTGCCTTGTTCGGAAGAGAATTTTGAAGCAAGTCTGTAAAAACTTATGCTCAACTAAGATATTGGTTCTCAAAGTTCAGTCTTGGGACCCCTACGAGTCCCTGAGTTGCTTCCCAAATGTCTGCAAGGTCAAAGTTCTGTTAATAATAATACTAAGACATTGTTTGCTTTCCACTCTCATTCTCTCAAGCATGTTCAGTGGAGTTCTTCAGAAACTACATGATGGGTGATATCCCAACCAACTCAATGCAGAAGCTGATATAAGAATCTAGCTACCTTTTGTTAAGCCAGACCTGAAAGAAGCTTGCAAAAATATAAAGCAATTCCACATTTCTCATTAAATTTTTTGCAAACAGTCATTTTCACAAAAATTTCTTCATACATGAATGTGTAATTGGTATAATGGGGTTATTGTTTTTAATGAAGTAATTAACAAATATCTTTAATCACCAATACAACAAATATGAATAGATATAACTTTCATAAACCAAACTTCTTTGAGGTCCTCAAATCTTAAGGTACAAAGGATATTGAGACCAAAAGTTTTGAGAATCACTAAATTAGGGTTTGGGGTTTTGTTATTATTTTTTTGTTTTATTCTATAGGAGAGTTTCATTTTTTATAATAGGATGTGAAAGTCATGGAAAGTTGTGAAAAGTAGAATTTTGTACTGGAATCAAATTTTAAATATGTTAACAGAGCCAATTAATCTAATTAGAGTAGTAAAATGAAATCTACCATAGAATTTACACATAGTAAATCAATCTACTCCTTTGACATAGAAAACAATCCATCCTAATTTAGTTATTTTTAAGGTTTGGTTTTTCTGAAATTGGAATTTACTTTAAGTTAGAGATTTCTGTATCATATTCCTGATCTTATGGTATACCAAACCATTTATATTGATGGGAAAACCTGGAGCGCATTGTCTTAAGAAAATGAGCTTGAATATAAAAATGATAATATAGAATATTTATTAGATACTTCACTGTGTATCAGTTTCCAAGCTAAGAATGTCATACATAACATATTCACGTAAACATTGCAAGAATTTTAGGAGATTGGTCCTGTTATGATCCTTTTTTAATAGATGAAAAAATAGAAAATTTTAGGTTAACTTGTCAGAACTTAGTTCATGAGTAGCAAAGCCAGGCTACGAACGTAGGTCTCTCTCAACAGACCCTATGCTGTGAAGTATTACATTATGCTGCTACCACACAAAGCCAAAGTTCAACGGAGCTTGGTATTATAGCAACTTTGTAAGAAGATAATAAAATTACTCTACCCTACTTTAATACTTGACATTTACCTTTACCTGAGTTGTTCTTATTTGTAAAAGTTGAAAGTAAAAATCAATTTCAGGTAAGATTTGTGGTTATTTTATCATTATTAATCAGGCTGAGCAGAATATCTTCACTTGTACTCTATGCCTTTCCTGTCTGGACTCTGCCAGGCTGTCTTGATGGTGCCCGCTCAGTCTCTTTCCCTGCCCCAGCTTCTGCTCCCTGTCCATCCAATTAAGTGACTCTAATATTTAGCTTCCTTTAATCTCATTTACAATTTAATGCCACTGACACTTTCTTCCACTTCCTAGTCTTCAGTTCTCAACCCATCTGCTGATAATGACTCCCAAACCTTCATCCCTACCATCCCTGCCCTGCAACTCTTTCTGTATCTAACACTCTGATAGCTGTTCACTATCCTCATCTCTGAATGAATGTCCTCAAGGTATTTCAAACTCTACTTGTTAAAAGGTCCATCCTGCATTCCTTCCTTCCACATACTCCTCTTTCATTCCCCATCTTGGCTAATGGCATCATTAGTTTCACTTCCAAGCAAGAAACCACAGTCATATTTACCTTATTCTTAATTTCTTTCTTCCTACATTATCAATGGGCCAGTCATTTCTACCTCCAAAGTATCTCTATATTATATTATCCTTCTCCATCTTTACTAAAACTACCTAGTGCCACTGGATTAAATCAGTGAATCAAAGTTCTCTCTTAACAGTTTTCTGGGCTTCTAGTCCCTCCTCTCGCTAATCTGTCCTTCATTTTACAGCTAAATATATCTAAAACACACATCAGACCATGTCACTTTCCTTAGCAACTTCTCATAGCCCTTGAGTTTCCTTTAACATGATAAAAATCAAGAGTACAACTTTTAAACCAGGTACAGTATGAGTAAAATATTGTGACAGTATGCTCCTTATTTTTTCAGGAAGCAAAATGTGGTGACTTCAAAGCAGTTATAGTGGAAGTATCAGGACAAGCCCATTACACAGGTGCAGCAAGCCTTACAGTAGAAGATGGTGACCCCCTGAGGGATGGGTTTCTTCTCAAGTGACCGCTTCCATGATTTTTAAGCAATTTCCTTCCAAAGTTAATTATTATCTGTAATCAATGTTTCCTCTAAATTACGTGTTAACCATTATCCAGTGATACATGTCAGCTAATTTCCCTTCTTTCTGAAATGGTACACTGTAGTGAAATAGACAATTATCATATCCCATATTTTCAAATGGGCTTTTGTATAAATATCACTTATGTCTACTATACAAAGTGACAAAAATTCAAAAACTTTTCCTGGTCATTATTTATCAGGTATAATAGAACTTTAGCTACTTAAATATTACTCTATGGTAATTACTATAATATTTTGTTTTAAAGATTCTTTGAATAAAATCTGTAATTATAGCCTTCTCAACAATGAACTTTACAATTTTACTATTTTAGTCTTCTAGTTTTAGTAAAGTAATGGCCTCTCTGTAAGCAGTATATAAAGGAGATGGGTTATTAAGAAGTATTCAACACTTAACATAAATGGCCTGGGAAGGATGAGGGTGATGTGATGCTGAGAAGACCAACTAGTAATCAGACTTTTGCTATCTCTTTAAGGCTTTTGTGTGTGTGTGTGTGTGTGTGTGTGTGTGTGCGCGCACCCATACATGTGCATGTGTACATGCATGGTGGGTATAGAACCCAGGGTCTCATGCATGCTAAGCAGATACTCACCCACTGAGTTCCACTCACTGGTCACTCTAAAGCTTTTATAAAAGGGACTGCTTATTACATTATTGAAGTGCAAGTGCATGGTAGAAATTAATAGGGGTTGGGGATTTAGCTCAGTAACAGAGCACTTGCCTAGCACATGCAAGGCCCTGAGTCAGTCCTTGGTCCTGAAAAAAGAAAGAAAAAAAAAAAAAAAAAAAAGAAATTAACCAATGAATCATTACAATGGAATGAGTCACATTATCAATTGCATACTAAGTAAAAGAAATGTTCATCATTGGCACTCTTGCTAGACAATTGTTATCTGTGAGCCTGTTAAAAATATTTGCTTGTTATTAGTTGTCATAAATTGAAGCACTAACATATTCTCTTTTTCTGTCATGCCCTCAAAGAATTCAGTAGACTCTTGTGAGGTAGGTAATATTATTTTCTTTCTAAGCATATAAAAACTGAATTAATTATTCATTTTAACCGACTTTTTCACCCAGTAAATCAGTATTGACCCTGTCATTAGTTCTGTGATTTAATTACCTGACCAAAAGAAAAACTCTAAGTTAGTATTTTTTTATTTCCCCCATATTACACAAAAGCAGTTAAGGTATTTTTCATTTGATCTTTATAAAATTCTGTGGCAAAGAAATCACCTAAAAAATTGACAATATATGGCTGGGGAGATAGCTCAGTTGGTAGAGGGCTTGTCTCGCATGCACGAGGCCCTGGGTTCAATCTCCAGCACCACAAAAAAAAAAAAAAAAAATTGACACAATCACTAACTCAGTGTGACCATGTACTTTTCTACAGATTCAGAACTATACTTTTTTAAAAAAATAAAAAGTGCACTAAATAACAGAACAGAACCACTGTTTTCTCTCCAAGTCTCAAAGTCACATAAATTTGAAAAAAAAAATACATTGTTTAAAAGTTGCATTCTAAGGGCTGGGATTGTGGCTCAGTTGTAGAGCACTTGCCTAGCATGTGTGAGGCACTGGGTTCGATTCTCAGCATCACATATAAATAAATGAATAAAATAAAGGTCCATCAACAATTTAAAAGTTATATTCTATAGCTTTTTATGTGCCATGCTACATCTCCTCTACTGTAATGAAGTACACTCTGCAATGCATATTAGTATCCCATGGCTACCAAGGGTGGCCTTTTATCCCTGACATTGTTTAAAATTGTCAGTGCTGGGCAGTAATAAACAGCGATGACTGTTGGTCAGTTTCATGACTGTTTTGGAATTCTCTACAAACAGCACAGCCCTTGTCAGCTGCATGAGGGTGGACCACTCACTCTGCAGGTCCTGTGTGTGCCACTGCTTGTCCCATTCAGAAGTAAGGAGAGGCAGGTCAGGCATGTCAAATAACCCTCCAAAGTTCATTTTAGAGGCTGCAAATCTAGGACTTCTGACTCCAACTCCAGTATTTTCTTACTACACTTCCTCTACCACTAAGACAGGACAGTTAGAACTTCTTCAAAATACAGTACTTGAATAATGATGGTGTATTTCTTGAACATTCAAAAATAGTTATTACCTAACTCTTACAAAATTCTAATCTAAAGCAGAGTCAAACCCTTACAATACAACAAACACTATTCTGAATTTTGCCCTGTCTCCCTTGGGGTCAAAAACACTAGGGAGATCACCTCTCACCTCTGCCTGTCTGGTCAGTCACCAAGCCCTGTTGATTCTACCTTCTAAATGTTGCCCACCCCAGCCCATCTCACTAAGGGTCTAACCTCACCAACTAACTCAAGTGTCTCTGACCTTCCCCTCACTGGTTTCTTCCCCTAAGTATTTAAATGTGCTTATCACAAGCAGAATGAAAGCAAACATCCCTGTTCCTTATCCTTTAGCTTGCTGTCACTCCTTGCTTCAACATTTAAGTTTCTAAATTTTCTACTCTCCACTCATTGTGTACATTTTCTCACCTTCTGTTTGCTATTCAACTCTAAGTCTGGTTTCTGTTTCACTACTCCTTGACCTGACTGTCAGGTCTGTCTCCACAAGGTTTATGCAATCTATGGTGGGTGCTGCTGCTTGCTACCTGCAGGCAAATATATTATAGTAGGAATGCTCACCCGCTTGGTGCTGAGCTCACCCACAGAGCCACTCAGTGAAGCTCTCAAAGCCTTCAGGCTGGGATCCAGTCCTGCCATTGTATGAATCCGGGTCCATCTTTCTTTCTCTATGAACTTGCATTGCTTATTGCTTCAAGTCCCCCAAATTCCATGAGTTGGGTCACCCTTCTCAAAACTCTCAAAAGTCACAAATTGCATAATGTTCTTCCTTAAGACAACATTTCTCATACTTCAATATGTGTATGAATCATCTGTGAACCTTAAAATGCAGATTCTCATCCAGTTGGCCTGGGGGGAGAAGTTCTATCAAATCCCCAGGTGATGCTAATACTGCTAAGTAGGAGGGCTACATTGTAACAGCAAAACTTACTGGCAAATCTATTCTAATTACTTGTTTGGATCCAGGTTTTACAGGTGAGTTCCCCTTTATCTCGTGACTTCTTTTAGCTCTGAAATACATGAGAATCCTGTTTTCAGGTAAAAGACAGAGATGACTTCAAGAGCACAGGTGGCTTTCTTGAGGAGAGCCTGGGAACGTTACCTTCCTCTCTCCACTGAAGACAAAAATATAAGGCTCATTAACACTCTCTCTTTCTCTCTCTCTCTCTCTCTCTCTCTCTCTCTCTCTCTCTCTCTCCAGACAAGCTTTGTGCCCTTTAACTGCTTCTTAGTTTTTACTACTCCCTAGCATTCCATCCATGGTTTCTTTCTTCATTTGATATTCTGTCCCTAAGCTGTCACACCATGGTTTTCTCTCTGTGGAGAGACTGATAACTCCCAAATCTCTAAATCCTGAGGTTCAGAGCTACAGTGCAGATTCACTACTGTAGAAGGAGCCCCTCTTCCCATATCCTCTATCCCCTAACTTGGTAACAGGCACCACCAACTAATAAGCTAGGAATCAGGAGCTAATCCTTGGCTCCTCATAATACACGTTTGGGCCTCTCTGTTGGTGCTCATGAGGTGGATGTCTGCAGATGTGACCAATATCATTCCTTTCCCTTTCTTTTATCAACAACACTGTCCTTTTCCTTTGGGAAACTACGCATCTCCTGTATGTGGTCCTGCTGGGACTGCCAGGAAACCAGCACAGAACCTCTCCCCAGGACCTGGGATCTTGAGAAAGGACATGAGGTCTGAAAACTGACTGAAACTGAAAGATGAGGTGCCCTGAGGAGAACATCCTCAATTAGTTCTGGCGCTCTCTACCCACAAATTTCTCTTGTTCTGGGGTTCAGAATCTTAAGGCAGGTTTAGATTCTGGAGCCCATCCTCAGGAATACTGGTAGTCTGCTAGGAAATCCTTATTTTAACAAGCCCACCACATCAGTGGTTCTCAAAGTGTGGTCCTTGGACCAGCATCATCACCACCACCCATTCAAACTCGTGGGCACTACCCCAGACCTACATCATCTGACACTCTGGGATTGAGGCCCAGTCCAGTCACTTGTGTTTTAATACACGTCCAGGAGATTGTGTTGCATGTTTTAAGTTTGAGAACCACTGGTTTGCATTATTCTGCCCCTCAAGTTTTTAAGGTTTCCGGATGAGGGCTGTTTCTCACTTCAGGTTCTAGATTCCTTTCCTACCTGCATATGCCAACACACCCCCATGGGAAACAAAGTCCCCTCACGAAGGCCTCCCCTAGGACGCCTGGTCCTGACAGGAGAGACTGACAACTGGGCTTTGATTTTTCTGGTCCATCATATATGCGGGCCGGTCTCGTTCCGGAGGAGGTCGACCAGGCTGGCACTCTGAATCTCAAACCAATGGCTGGGTAACCTAGGGAAAGGCGGTGTCAGGGGCCGGCTTTTCTGGGGTACTGGACTGGCGTCCCGCCCCGCGCTCCTGCGTAAACACGCGGTTCCCTCGGCAACGCCTGGAACTCACGTCAAAGGCTCCGCCGGGTCCCCAGCGACCGTCACCCCTCCAGCCCAGCCCGACTCCCCGCAGCGGCCGCTCCCCGGCCCGAGCCACCTCTCCGGCCCAGCAGCCGCCTCCCGGGTGCGGGATGAACAGATCCGCGGCCGCCGCGGGGCCCCATGGAGGAGCATCCGCGGCCGCCGCCGGCCCGCCCACCAGTGAGCATGGCCTTGCCGGGCACCCCACACCCCGGCGCCCCCTCCGCGGCCAGCTCGCCTGGCGGGACTTCCTCCGCCGCAACAGCGGCCGTGCTCTCCTTCAGCACTGTGGCGACCGCGGCGGCCGCGGCTCTGGGGAACCAGAGCGACGCCAGCGGGGGAGGCAGCGCTGCCGCTCTAGGTGGCGGCGACGACGGCGGCAGGCCCGGGGCGGCTGGGGCGGTGCGGGTGGCGGCGGCGGCGGCGAGGCCAGCGCTGGGCCCGGAGGCGGCGCCGCTGCTGTCGCACGGGGCGGCGGTGGCAGCGCAGGCGCTCGTCCTGCTGCTCATCTTCCTGCTGTCTAGCCTGGGCAACTGCGCGGTCATGGGGGTGATCGTGAAGCACCGGCAGCTCCGCACCGTCACCAATGCCTTCATCCTGTCTCTGTCCCTGTCGGATCTGCTCACCGCGCTCCTCTGCCTGCCCGCCGCCTTCCTGGACCTCTTCACGCCGCCGGGAGGCTCGGCGCCCGAGGTCGCCGCGGGGCCTTGGCGCGGCTTCTGCGCAGCCAGCCGCTTCTTCAGCTCGTGCTTCGGCATCGTGTCCACGTTCAGCGTGGCCCTCATTTCGCTAGACCGCTACTGCGCGATTGTGCGGCCGCCCCGGGAGAAGATCGGCCGGCGCCGCGCGCTGCAGCTCCTGGCCGGCGCCTGGCTGGTGGCTCTAGGCTTCTCCTTGCCCTGGGAGCTGTTTGGGGCGTCCCGGGAGCTCTCCGCAGTGCAGAGCTTCCACGGCTGCCTTTACCGGACCTCCCCAGACCCCGCGCAGCTGGGCGCGGCCTACAGCGTGGGGCTGGTGGTGGCCTGCTACTTGCTGCCCTTCCTGCTCATGTGCTTCTGCCACTATCACATCTGCAAGACCGTGCGCCTGTCGGACGTGCGCGTTCGGCCGATGACCACCTACGCGCGTGTGCTGCGCTTCTTCAGCGAGGTGCGCACTGCCACCACCGTGCTCATCATGATTGTCTTCGTCATCTGCTGCTGGGGTCCCTACTGCTTCCTGGTGCTGCTGGCCGCGACCCGGCAGGCCCAGGCCGCGCAGGCCCCTTCGCTCCTCAACGTAGTGGCTGTCTGGTTGACCTGGGCAAATGGGGCCATCAACCCTGTCATCTATGCCATCCGCAACCCCAACATTTCTATGCTTCTAGGGCGCAACCGCGAAGAGGGGTACCGGACTAGAAATGTGGACGCTTTCCTACCCAGTCAGGGCCAGGGTCTGCAGGCCAGAAGCCGTAATCGCCTTCGAAACCGCTATGCCAACCGTCTGGGGGGTTGCAGTAGGATGTCCTCCTCCAACCCAGTCAGTGGGGCAGGAGGTGACGTGGCCATGTGGGCCCGCAAAAACCCAGTTGTGCTTTTCTGCAGGGAGGGACCACCAGAACCTGTGACCGCAATAGCCAAACAGCCTAAATCCAAAACCGGGGATACCAGCCTCTAAAAGGGTTGGGATGGACAGCTTGTCAAGGCGAACTTCCACCCCTTCATTGAATGATAAAGAATTCCAGGGAGAATCTTGGATTTCATGCCAAACATTGAAAACTAAAGAGAGGGGGAGGGTTGCCACTTTCCCCAAACAACATAAAAACAATGTTCCCTTCTTCAGAAAGTGCCAAAAGGAATGCAAAATGCAAAATTAAAACAATCTAAGCCACACAACCAAGCATTGTGAACTTAAGTGCCAAAAATAAAAATGACATAAATAAAATTCACAATTACCGAAAAGCTCATATTACAGGAATCACACTGTGAAACAAAGCAAAAATCACTGAAGGCAACCAGTATTTGTTCAATACATAGTTACAGGTATGACTGGAGACCCTCAGAACTGCTTGAAGGCCCCTCTAAATCACCAGCATTGAACAAAAATCTTTAGTTTCTAGAACTTGCACCTCTGACACATGCTTAGGTGCTGGGGGGTGCTTAGGTTTGGGAGTAGAACATTCTTATCCTACACAAATTGGTGCACTTCTCCCCATCCTTGTACTCTCGCGTGGGAAATTTTAAATTCAGATCTTATTTTGAAACCATTTTGGAATTTCGAAAAGTTGGTTTATTACTACATAAAAGTTAAACATCTGAAGGGTGAATAACATAAAGAAATATGACTGTTTTTAAAAGTATTCCAAGATTATTCATAAAAATTAATGTCCCTTCCACCCTCATTCCCATGCCCCCACGACCCCGGTCACGTCCCAGGTCATGTCCCAAATATCTGTCTTGGGAAACTTGGAAGCTTACCCTTACTCTAACCTGCTTACTCTAGTTTATGATAACTTTAGGATGCCACTTTCAGAAGACTTTCACATTTTAAAAAGATAATAACTTTCATAGTAGAAAATCTTTTGTATTTTAACAAAAATCTGATTTTCTTTTGGTACAGCCAAAACTGTAATTTGAAGTCAAATTGATTGAATAAGGTGAGTGATGCTATTAAGTAACAAGACTGGGTTTACCATATGGTATTTAACTAATTGAAGATAATTCCAAAGAGGAATTCTAAAAATTGTTTAAGAAGTGACCACATTCCTGGAATAGTCAACAGAGCTTTCTAAGAGGTTCACGCTTTCCTACTTTGAACATTTGGGCATATATTTAAAAAAAAAAAAACAAAGTAGTCGATTGCCGCTTTATAGACAGTAAAATATCATTGTCTTTATTAGAAAGGAAGAATAGGTGTGAAACTATTATATGAAAGAAGGTATTAAAAACAAAGGTGTACATTTGGAGAGGTACCTCAAGCCTATTGCGGATGTCTTCAGAAATATGTGAGAACTGAGATACTTTTTACAATAATTCGAAAGCACAATTTAGGATTTATCTATATGAAATTTCTTACATTGAATGTCACTGTACACAGAATCATTTCCTCAGAATTTTAAAAGATGTTTTTCTGTTTTTTCTCTTTCCTTCTCTCCATCCTGCTCCTCTTTTCTTCAATATTTTGCAGCCTTAACTGATTTAACCTGGTATGAAAAGACATCAACTCACTATGAAGATTTCAATGTGAAATAGCCAGCAATTTTTCTTGTAAAGTATTTAAAGGTGTTTATTAGTGTTTAAGTCTTTGTGTGACTTTTGTAATCAAAGTTGGAAATACATGATTCCTGTCAGAGCAAAAACATGTTTTAATTTTTTTCCTGCTTCTCCGAGTATCATCACGATCAGAGGTTTATAAATTATCTGCATATATTTTGCTACACTCAATGTAGAACAAAGTAGATGAGTGTACATTGCTACACTCAATGTAGAACTAGGAATTTATTATCATAAAATATATACAGAGTTAATGCCACAGGGCGAGCATTTAACATGTATCTGTAGCATTGCTTGTTAAAGGAAAAAAAAAAAAGTGGGTATTTTTGGCATCATGTGAAAATAGAAGTCATTTATGGGATTTAGGGAGAAATGATAACGTGTTCCAATTATAAAACATACTATTGAAGAGGAATCAGCCACTATGAACAAAGAGCAGAAAGAGAGTAAGAGACCTTAGGAGGTGGCATGGTGTAAAGTAAGGTCTTGCCTGAGAAGAAAGGAAAGAAACAAACAAAAACAAACATGATGTGGAATAATCCTGCCTGGTCAATACAGGGAAAAATCCAAGACTGGGCATTCCAAGGTGTTAGCATGAAGGACTTCAAGGAAAAAAATTGTTTCCCCCTACTTCTTCAGTAGAAGGGAGTTTTAAGGAAGGAATGGGTTGTGAAGGAGACCATTCTGTTAGTGGCTCCAAGAATCTTGGTCAGCAATAATGGGAGGGAA
Source organism: Sciurus carolinensis (assembly GCF_902686445.1). NCBI lineage: Eukaryota > Metazoa > Chordata > Mammalia > Rodentia > Sciuridae > Sciurus > Sciurus carolinensis. The sequence continues at coordinate 159,285,515 of NC_062214.1, read as the reverse complement.
GGAGAACATTGCTAGTAAGTTACTGAACAATTTACAATGTTAGTGTGTGTCTATCTTTTCATTTGAAGCTATGCAACTCTTCGGTGGCAGAACCAGAATTTTCACTGCAGTCTTAGTTGGGCCTCAAAGTGCCATGTTCCCTTATCTACCTTCTGGTCCCCCTTGAAAGACTATAGGCAGGGAAAGAAGGATGAGAATTTATGGTACCATCATCATCATCAATTACCATTTTGTTTTCAACTCTACATAAGTCAGTTTCCTCTGAGCTAAGGTTACTAAAGGACAGAAATCACAGTACCAGCCTGCAGAATGTTTACAGCCCAGCTGAGGACTTAGTGCTTTATAAGAATCATCCCTAATCAGAATTCCTAATTACTTCTGGGGAAGAAAAGGTACATTTTCAGAATAGGTTTTTAAAGAAGGACATGAATTTGTAAGCAAAAGATACTTAAATAAAGGTCAGCAACAAATCCCATGGAACCAATCCAGTTTCATATCTTGAATAAAAGGAGAGAGAATGATTCTCAAATAAATCTGAGACTTAGGCCTTTCCTCATGTCTACTATGAATGTGCAATTAATATGTGACTTCGTGTGAGAAGGAGAAAAAGAAGCTATGAAATATAGGGATGCATTAATTATTGCCAGAATATAATCCTTTATGTCTTATTCTGTTCTGGTTTGAGTATTTTCTTTGGGCTGCAAAAAATAATAGACACAAGTAATACTCAGCATAATGTGTACATTAGTTAATTTAGTCATTAGAGCAACTTTATAAATGGGGTATTGCTATATTATCCTTTCTCCCATTTTACTGATGAGAAAGTTGAGGCACAGAGGTATTAGGTTATTTGCCTAAAGACACACAGCTAGTAAGTGCTAAAAGTAAGATTTGTTCCTAGGAGATAGTTGCAAGAAGTCATCCTTAATTACTATACTGTGCACTCTCTCTTGTTTGTAAAATATAGTAGGAAACCTGGAAAAGAGTCAGAGAATGTAAAAACAACTACCAAAAGGATGGGAAAATAGATATCATAAAATTTTTATTTAATTTGGAAAATAACCATAGCTATATAAGATATGTGCCTTTTTTTTTTTTTTTTTTTTTTTTGTACCAAGGATTGAACCCAGGGGTGCTTAGCTACTGAGTCACATTCCCAGCCCTTTTTAATTTTTATTTTGAGACAGGACTTCACTAAGTTGCTAAGGCTGGCTTGGAGTTTGCAATCCTCCTGCCTCAGCCTCCTGAGTTCCCAGGATTACAGGCATGCACCACTATGCCTGGCTCAATATGTGTGCTTTTTAAAAAGGTTCTGAGCAGTTGCTTTCTAGAATAATCCCAACCCTTTGGATGATGATCCCAATATTCCATCTTCTCCATTCCTGCTTGGAGCATCTGAACACAGCTAGAGAAAAATTATAGAGTCATATCAATTATTACCACCTGCACTTAAAATCCATAGTTTGCCAGACTCTGCCACCATGCCCAGCAATTTGAATCTTTCCACTTGTCAACTCACTTTTTTTGCCCACTTTGGTGACCTTCAGACATTCTCCACTCAAACATTTAACAGATCCTATCCTCTTGGAAGATGACCTTTGCTCCTACTTTGCCAAGAAAATAGAAGCCATCAGACTTGTGTATAGCCTCATATTTTAGGCACCAACCCTAAAAAATCTAACCTTCCCCTGGTATCCTCAACCTTCCTGCTGAACTGAATCCCTTTTGTGAGCATTAAACATGCCCTAATCTCTTGAGTGGAACAAAATCTTTCCTATATCTAACCCCCTTTCTCTCCCTCAGCTCCCTTCTTTCAACCATAATCACCACAGGAATTATACATACTTTTAGTTGATATAAGTCCTGATCCACCATTTTAGAAGCATAAGAAAGTCATTATTTTTCTGCAACTCATTTTTTTCCCAATCCCTTATTCTGCCAGATAGAAAAAAAAATTTAAGACAGCAGCATCTGGGGTCTGAGGACTGGTTTAAGGCCAAGGTTTTGGTGAACATGAGACCTCAATGGTCATCTGTCCATACTGGTTTCCATCCAGGCATCCATCAATCTGTCTATAGACTGACATCCACAGTTTGATGCATAATTGTTTCCCACTTCAGCCCAAGAGGATCCAGTTGCAGCAAGCACTCCAAAGCTCCTCTCTGGACACAGTAAGATTGTTGCTCCACCTTAGCACACAGAGGATTGTGACCACAACCATAAGGCTATCTCAGACTGCTTTTTGAAATTTATTTTAAAGTATTTTGTATTATTGGACATGCTTTTATATTGTCAGATCAATAAATCAAAGTGATATGTAAGACAGACATTGAAAATTTCCCTTCTGGAATGACAGTGACAGGCTTAGTGGACTTAGTCCACAGTGAAATGACTGTAACTAATGAAGATTATTGAAAAAACAACCAGTTGAAATCTCTTGGAGTTGACCAAAGGGCACACAGAAAAAATGAAGGAATATTTATTCAAGAAAAATCTACCAAAACTCAGTCATGAATAGTAAATCTGAAGCATTTGAATTATATCCACCACTCCTTCCCTGCTTCCCCACTCAGTATGACAGAAATTCCACTCCAGGTATGGATAGCCAAGAGCATAGACCTGCCTCTTTCCCCAGCACCCAGTTGAAGACTATGGTATTTTTCAGGAAAAGGCAGGTCATGAGAACTTCTCATCTCTCCAGTTGCATGTCGCAGAAAGAGGTGAACGTAGCCAAGAAATTAGGGGTACTCTTCTTCCTCCTAGCCCTACTCATGTGACAGATGTTTTATCCCAGTTTTGCTATGCTAAGAATATTGAGGTCATGCCTACCCTGAACCCAGTTCATTTGTAGGACTGAGGCTCTGTAACAGGATAGGTAAGCTGAGAAGACCAGGGACTACTGCCCTCCCAATTCAGTGCCCTGCTTCTAAAGCAAAGTGCCACTTGAAAAGAGGTGGGTCATTGTCCCTGCCCCTGACTTTAGAGTTTCAGCTTAGAGAGTATGCCCAGCTATAGAGATAGACCTTTAACAAAAAGTTCTGAAGTTTTCCTCAAAGAAACTAATTTTATTTGAAGCACAGAATGAGAAAGTGCAAGTCTAAAGTCATTCTCAAAAACAATGGAATTTTGATGATTAAGTAATTAAGAACTTCCTGAGATATAAAAGCTAAATCATAGACCATCTAGATTATCAAGGAGGACCAGGAGAAGGAAAAGTTAGGAAGAACTTCTGTGGGCTAACACCAACCCCAGAAACTAGCCATGTCATTGGATCAGACTCAGGAGCAATTTATGCCTCAGAGTATTGTCAATAGCAATGGAACAATTAACTAAGAATTAGTGACATCTAACCATTAGATGTCATGAGGAAAAAAGATTCCTACTAAAACTGTGATCTTGAGGGTGACTATGGGCATATGCAAGGCTGTGCTGAGAAACAACACCAGGGGCATCACACTGCACCAATTAGTCCAGCCACTATATCACTAAACAGACAGGCAAACCATGTGACAAGCCCCAGAGAAAGAGCAGTGGGAACCTGTATCCAGAGCTTTTACAGTTTCTCCAGAAGGACTTTTCCCGGCCCTCTCTCTCCTTGGTTCTCTCTCTATAAAATGTCCAATATACAGCAACAACAACAATAGCAACAAAAAAGTGTGAAAGACATAAACAGAAATAAAAATGTGTATGAGGCCCCCCGCCGGGGCAGTGACTGAGAACTGCTTATGGGAGGAAACAGATGTCAGATTTTTTAGAAACTTCAAAGTTGTGATTATAAATATGTTCAAATAAATTTTAAAAACCTATGCTTAAAGAAGTGAAAGAAGGTATGTTAACAATGTCTTATCAATAGAGATAAGGAACAACAACAACAAAAAAAAGACACATGAAAATTTTGGAGTTGGAAAGTATAATAACTAAAATTTAAAATTTACTTGAAGAAGTTTACTCAAATTTACTCAGTAAATTTGAACTGGCAGAAAAAATGAGTGACATTGAGAATAGTTCAAAGAGGTAATGCAACATGAAGAACAAAGAGAAGAAGAATGAAGAAAAATAAATGGAGCTTCAAAGACCTGAAGGACGTCATTAAGTGCACCAATGTATGCCTAATGTGACTTTCAGGTGAAGAGGAGAGAGGAAAAAAAGACTGGAAAAAATACTTGAAATAATGGCTATAAATGTCCCAAATTTGATTTTCAAAAGAATTATTCTTTACATTCAGAAAACTCAATGAACTTCAGGTAAGATAACTACAAAGAGATACACAGAGGCACATCACAATAAAAATGCTGAAAGAAAAAAAATGGAAAAGAAATTCTTGAAAGTAGAAAAACTATCACATACAAGGAAATTCCAATAAGATTAATAGCTGACTTCTCATCAGAAACAATGGAAGGCAGAAGGCAGTGGGATGACATTTCTAAGTGCTGAAAGAACACTGTCAACCAAGAACCCTATATTAAGTCATACTATCCTTCAACAAATATACCTTGAAAGTTACTATTTTGGTCAACTTTTTAGTCACTGTGATGGAAAGGCTTGACAACAATAACTTAAGAGAAAGAAGTTTATTTTGACTCACAGTTTCAGAAGCCATGGACAGCAGTTTCCATGGTTCTAAATGCAAGGTGATGCAGAACATGATGGTGGAAGTGCATGGCAGAGGAAAGCAGCTCAAGATATGGCAATCAGAAAGCAGAGTGCAAGCTCTGCCCACTAAGATCAAAGTATAAACCCTAAAGTCACACATCCAGTGATCTGCTTCCGCAAGCCACACCCTGGTTAGTTTCAACAGTTACAACCCAGGTAATCCATCCACTGGTTGGGCCATACCTCATAAGCTAATCATTTTACCTCTGAACATTCTTGCATTGTCTCACACATGAGCTTTTAGGGAACACCTCATGTCTAAATAGCCACAGTTAATTTTTGCAAATTTGTGTTATGCAAACAAAGACATATTTTCTTAATTTTCTCCCTTTTGTACACAAAAGTTAGCCAACTATAAACTCTTCTGCACATTGCTGTTCTCATTTACAATGTGTCCTGGAAATTCTTCCATATGATATGTTGAAAACTTCCTATTCCCTTTTTAAACATCTTTTTAAAAATAGCTACATGGTATTAGGTATTTTAGGGCATGGTCTTAAATGAATGCCTGAGGTTCTCAAGGAGATCTCTCCTCCCTGGCTGGACTATAATCCCAACATTATCCTGCCAAGTGTGATTATTCAAGGATGTCTGTTCATCTCTCTGCCCTACTGTAGCCTCTCTCCTGTAGGTCTCACGGTGATTTATTCCACACCTGTGCAACCCAAAATTTTATACCAAAGAAAAAGAGCAAGCCCCCACACAGATTTGTGTTCCCCATCATCACATGATCTCCATTCTAATATCCTGGTGCACAAATTCCAGTCACTTCAGCTGTCTTTTCAACTTGAGAAGACAACCTTCCATTACCAAGGTCTGAGAAAACAGCCCTAAGAAGAAAGATGGAATAACTTACATAATACATATGCACATAAAGCTCTTAGCACCACGCTTGTGTAAACAGTCAATAAATGCTGGGTTTTATTCTGTAAATCTGTTTGTTGATATGAAATTTTACCTATAATATTTTATAAAAATCTGTTATCAAATAATGATAGAGCAACCTCATTTTTGAGAATAAACTTTCATTAAAATAAATCTGGGCAAATATCTACCAAATAACATCACTACCAAATATTTATTTATTTATTTGGTACTGGGGAGTGAATCCAGGGGCACTTAACCACCGAGCCACATCCCAGTCCTTTTTTTGTATTTTATTTAGAGACAGAGTCTCACTGAGTCACTTAGGGTCTTGCTATGTTGCTGAGGCTGGCTTTAAACTCATGATCCTCTTGCCTCAATCTCCCAAGTTGCTGGGATTATAGTCATGTGCCACCACACCAGGTTCAAATAATAATATTTTAACTAAACAAAATTTAACCAAATGTTATAATTATTGCTAACAATTTTCTTCATTATATTTTCATAATAAGGACATATTACTTTTTAAAAATGTATGATAAAGATAAATCATAAGAGTATTTTGAAGGTGTGTGTTGAAGAATAGAAGGGCAAGTCACTCTTTTTTGTCTAGGAGGGACTGGAATCATTTGCCTATTTGCTGAATGAAGTGGACCCTGGATTTTGGTTGACTGTTGGCTAGAGGTTCTGCCTTTTCTGCCTTGTAACCTCTGAAGGAGGCCCGAGTTACTATAGGAAGCCTTCTGAGTTGTGTATTTAACTAGTTAGAAAAAATCCTGAAAAAATTTTTGGTTGCGTTATAAGCCAGGTCTGTTTATTTTTAATCATTTTGTTATATGATCCCTCTTTCTTGGATTCAGATCATTTTTGCACCCAATATTCTGTCTTACAGATATGAGTGAAGGAGTGTCAGGGGCGGGCTCTGAGGGCCCCAGAGCCGCACCGTGGCCTGATTGCTAAGATGGCGCCTGGCAGCTTGCCAGACTTAGCTGCACTCATAAATAAGTTTTAGGAAGTAACTCTGGTTGGCTGTTGTACATGAGGCGATCCTGGTATCTGCCTGGAGACTGTTCCTTGATAGGCTGACTTTCCTGGTAGTCTACTCTCTGATAGGCTGATGTTCTTGATATAAGTCTGAAACTTGGGGAATAAACTGCTTTTGGTTCCTGTGATCAAGAAGAGCGTACGCGTTGTGATCATCCCCGCGGGCGGTGGGTGATCATAAAGGAGTAGAGCATAATCTCATTATATCACTTATTGCATCGTACTGACTCCTCTGCAGCTCAGGCTTCCTGTATCTTTAGTTAAGAAAGCAGAAACCATCAGATACTAATATTTGTTATCATGTTCACTGACAGATTGAGCTGGCTCATCTAGATGCCTAGTATCTGTCTCCCTCCCAAAGCATTCTGCTTTGTTAAATAAGGCTACCTTTCTTAGAAGATCACACCCTCTGGTTAAAAGTAGAAAAATGACTTCACAAGATGAAAGAAAAAATGTATTTTCCAAATTTAATATGTTCAAGGGTTCTGCTACATGAGACAGTTCAAAAGTAGAAGCAATTGTGAGTCCCCTTTTTTCTCTCTGAAGAACATATACTCAATGAATGAAAAAAAAATAACAATGTTTTATCTTTAGTTAAGGACAACAAACCAAACATGAGAGCACAGAGTTCCCCACATCCTGATGGTCCTTAAGTTCCTGCTGATTTCTGGATGTCAGGGATCCACAGATAAGTATATATTTTCTACTGTACAACTTGCATTTTGAAAGCCTGAAATGCTGCTAGTTCTCCACAAGGAGGCACCATTATCAAGCACAACAATTATCTAAGAGGACAACATGGAACTATTTTTAAAAGCAGAGCAACTGGTGTGTTAAACTTTCAATGCTTTGACATTCTTATTGATAACAATTTAACTTTGATTATCATACAAAATAGTGTATCACCTTAGTGCTATGCAAAGCTGACACGTATCATATATTAAATTTACAATTTAAGCTGGGAATGCAGAACAAGACAGTTTTTTTTTTAGTGGGGGAGGAAAGGTATAAGTAGGTAATTATAATAAAAACAACTTTTCTTGTGTTTCAGTTGTTACATCTAATCCACAAGCCATACCATAAGGTCAGCTTTGACTTTCCAACTCAAATAAAAAAGATTAACCTTGGCTAAAAATTTCTACCTATAAAGCAAAACGCAATTAGTTATTTAGTAGCTTTTTTTCCTAATCCAAAATACACAGAGTCATAGCTTTAATATAATTCTTTAAAATTAAAGCAATGAGTACTATGTATTGGATTATGTAAAATCTTAAATATTGATACTAGCATTTCTGAGTAGTTATGTTTTTTAAGTATTTAAATAGGAAATAAGGCTAACTATATACATAAAAATTTGTTATAATTAAAATATCTCCCAATGTATAATGTTAATACTAGAAATTTTTTTCTTCCTTAACTTTTGAAAAAAATCTTAAAATAAATGAGTTTAGTGCTATGAACATTCAATGAAATTTTCATTTAAATTGCTTACTTCATATGTAATGTGTAGATGGGATATGTCAAGGTAACTGAGAAAATCAGGCAAATTTTTTACATTTGGAAAATAAAATTGGGTTTGAAATTTAGAGTTTTATTCTTATAATATTTTCTTCTTTGGGGAGTGGAATTTTGGTTGTAACAGAGTTTAATGAGTGCTTTCATTAGGTCCTTTTCTTGGATTATTCCATTTCATATGTGGGCTAGTTGCTACTTTCCCCGCTGTCCTTTAGAAGAAGAAATTGAGACTCAAAGAAATAACTTGTTCAAGATCACTTGTCCAACTAAGCCATGGCAGGACAGGGATGGGAAGCCATCACAGTAGGGATGCAGGGAAAGCAGCTGCAGATGGAAGTCCAGGACACTGAGAGTGAGGAGGCGACAGGAGAGAAAGTAACGTCCTGTCTGGGAGCTCACCAGAGTCATTTCTATCTGTTAGCTTGCTTCCCTCATCCTTACCAACAGCTGTGCTGCTAGACGAATCTCTATTCTTCCAGTCAGTTTGAATTTAAGCATCAGTCTGATGTTTGAAAAGAAGAAGTGAAAAGGGCCTCCCATGATAATTTTTTAAATGATTTCTGGGAACCTGGGCAACCAGTTCCTCCATGCTTCATTGCCCTTAGTAAAGGCTGAGACTACACCTGCTGGTCCTACTGATGCCAGTGATGAGAGTCAATCAGGGCTGAATTGTTTCCCCAGATGTGAAAATTGAACACCTGAGAAATGCCAAGGCAAGGCGAGCGAAGACAGCAAGTTTTATTTAAAGAATAGAACTGAGGCAGACTTCTCCTGGGAGTAAGAAGGGGATCCAGAGCTGGCATCCAAAGAAGTGGGGGTGTCTTGCCCCTCTTACACATTTTAGATTTCCTTTGTTCTCATGACTCTCTTCCCCCGTCCTGCAGGTGTGACTAGTGACCATGAGGTGGGTCAAAATGTGGAGTGATCCTGGGCAGGAAGGGAGCAGCCCAGGAGGCATTAATTAACAACTCCTTCGGAGGCAGGTCACCTTGGCAACAGGTTGAAGGAGGAAGGAGAAGGGATTTGGAGATATCAGCATTTTATTTTTTTTTCCTCTTGAGTCAGCCCCAATCTCCCCGATGTGACCTGATTATCTATTTCCTACACTGACTGTCACTACTGATAGACATAGTGGCCATCTCCCTTGGCAGCCTAGGCAAGTAGCCATAAACTCACAGACTCTGATCTCCCAGTGCATCTGAAGAACCCAGTTCCCTAAGGGGTGTTCAGTCTGACTGAATAACTTCACCCCCACCCCTCTGCCAGTGTACCAGCTACCCTGCCGACACTGGTGAAAACCTGCAACCTCTTCTGCCCCTTCTCTCTGGGGAACCCCACCTCTCTTTCCCGTGAGAAGGACAGGAAATTGCATTAAGCTTGCTTGGGTTGCTCTCAACTTGCATACAGACCCACCTCTTTAGAGGAAAGAGAAAAGTTTCCCAGTTCTGTCTTTGTAAATGGGAAGTTAGTCTTACAGTCTTATGTTAACTCTAATGCAGAGAGATATCCATCACTGGGGACTTGGGAAAGGTCGGATCCTCTTAGAAATCATACCCAGTGAGACAGGGACAGGATGAGAATGTTTTCAGTTGTGGATTCCTTGTTTTAATTCATGAGACACCCTTGTAACAGGGTAATACCTTTTAAAAATATTAAGCCAAGTCATGTAGTCAGGATTTCCTGGATTTTTATGAAAAAAAAATTTTTTTAAAGAGGGGAGGAATAGAAAATGTGATTGTGTGAAAAACTTTTGCTCTCTATTGCCACAAACTACTTTCTAATGAGTGTCTCCTAAACTACTTCCTATGATCTACCCTGAAGGGAGAAGAGGAGAAGGGAGGGAAGAACAGAAGAAACTGAAAACAAAGAGACAGAAGATGCTGCGAAGGGTGGGAAAAGGAGAAAGAGAATAACAAAAAAAAAAAAAAGAAAGAAAGAAAGAAAAAAGGGAAGAAGGAGACAAGAAATCAGTTGCAAAGTGGAGTACCAGATAAGCAATGAAAACTTTCTACATTCTTAAGTTTGACATATATTTCTGGGGCATCTTTGTACCAGGCTCTCAGACTTTAGTGGAAGTCAGAAACAGAGACTTATTTTGTCTTATGGAGCATATACATTGGGGGAAGCAGAATTTTTATTAAATACAGTAAAGTAGGTTGCAGATAAATTCTTATTTTATTTTCACACCGTTCCTCTCATACCCCATAAGTTTTATCCATAAAGCTAAGTAGAAATGAACTACTCTAGACTAAAAAAATGTATCATTGTCTCAAAAATTATTTTCCAATTTAACTTTTTTTGCTTTCATAAATGAGACAACAGTGGTTATGCATTACTACATATCTACATATTTTTAAAGATCTGATAAAAAGATCATTTCCACATAGGCTACTTGATCAACCTCTGCATTCCGATAACTGTATAGGGAATAAGAGTTCACAGTCAAAAGTGCATTTTGTTTTATATCAATAATTTAGATAGATGCAAGACAAAAATAATCTGAAATTAAACATAGACTTTGGATTTCCCATGCAGTGAATAACCTGGCAGCCTATCTAACAACAACTACAAACAATTTTTTAAAATCCTACTCCTGTGTACCAAAGTATTTAACTCAGTAACAGAGGTGAAATTGAGGTCAATGCCGTCAAATGATTTCTAAATGATTTCCAGATTGGTTCTTTGGTTCCAAAAAAGACAATCAACTGTATATTCATAATTTAGCTTCAAATTTTCAAACTGAAAGTGTGCTAGTCAAAATATTTAACAACCAGTATGGTGTGGACAAAAACATTGGCTTTACACGCTACAGTGTATTTTTCTGACACAACCTGGCTGAATAAATTTCCACCTCAATTATGGGGAAACTGGTAGGTAGTTAAGATGGAATATATCTTCCCTCCTGGTGCATTAAAAATTAAGCTACTCCTTTGGAGAAAATAACATGACTGACTTCTCCTCAAATAACTTAGCTAATATAAAAAGACAGTGCTCCCTGAGCACATTCTCCATTTTTAGAGAACTTCTCAGCATTTCTAAAATTACATGTTGGTTTTCTGGTTGTCAGCACGATACTGAAAAGATGTAGAGGATGCAGTTTGAAAGAAATGTCAGTTTGTTTGATACACACAGAGACATCAGTAGTCATACTGTGAGACACACAGACGAGATGTAGGGCAAAGAGTGGACTCTCAAGTGCTGAGTTCCCCAGATTCGAGAACTAAGCTATGCTATGTGGCTGCATTTCCAACAAGCACAGGTTCTTCCGGAGGCAGGACTCCTGCTCCACAATGGGGACGGAAAGAATAGTTAGCTCCATGCCACCCACTGGGGTCACATTATGCATGGGGGCACCTCTTCGCCTTCTACTTAATTTTAACAGTTCAGAAGCAAAGCAGCACCTTGGCCTGGACCAGACAGAGTGAGCAGGGATTCAGATTGCACAGTATTGAGGGAACGGGTCACCTCTACAGGTAAGCCACCTAGACAAGCCGAGGTTCGAGACAAGGCTCAGCAGAATTCAGAAAGGATAATAGCAAAGGGAGAGGCTGGATATTAGTTGCTGCCACAAGATCAGCTGCAGTAGTGGAGATGGTACTTCATCTTGTTAACTTTCCTCTTGTGAGTTTCTGCAGGAAAAAAGACCAACCAGAAGGAGCTTAGACCCAGCTGGTGTGAACGTTTTATACAAAGCAAATGAATGCAAACTATGTAATGTGGACTGCGGTTGGGACTGTGGTGTCCTGTCCATATACACTCGTCAGGAGCAAGACACCCATTTGCCCAGCTGCCAGAGTATCACTCTTGGCTGACTCATAGCCTAAGAACTGCCCTCAGATTAAAGTAACTTCTTTACCCAAGTCTCTGCCTATTCCTCAGGGGAAAGCCTCATCCGATAGTTGGTCAGAGTGGGAGGGCAAAAATCAGGCCCCCTTGCTGTAATTTAGAACAACTCAGAAAGGTCATCCTAACTCCTTATGGGATTAACTAAAGTATTTTTTGCTTTGTTTTGTTTTGTTTCAATTTGATTCACAGTTTAACTCTGTTTGCCCAAAATTCCTTCCTTAACTCCTCATGATTTTCATTACTGAAACCATTCCACAATAAATTTTCTATGTATGAATCTTTGTTTCTGTATCTTTTTCCTAGGAAATAATGAGATAAGTTTCCTATTAACCACCATTAAAATATGGGAAAAATGTATGTTTGTGACTTAATCAAATATATGATAGAAATATGCTTAACCTTATGTTGAATGATATGGCAACCTCAGCACAACAAATGTAAAGATTTAGCAACAGAATAATACTTGGTAATTAGTTCTAAATCACTGGGCAGGCATTCTAAGCATGCCATTTCTATGACTATGCTTTATTTTTAAGTAATTAAAATTTGTTCAGCCAAATCAAATAAATTGCTTTAGTTCTTATGTTCATAACACTTGAAGTTAATAAAATAAATACCAGTGATGATAAACTTTAATTTCTTCATGTTTTCAATTCATTGAATTTTTAAAACTAAACTTTGTAGTTGTGAAACACATTTGTAAACCTAAGATGATTTTTTGAACCTCATACTTTCAACAGTTTGGCTTAATTTTTCTAATATGACAAGTTTCAAAATTCACTAAAAATTATTTCACTGAAATTTAGTTTCTCTAAATGGGAGGTTCTACATTAGATGTCTTTAAAAGTTCATTTCACAACCACATTGATGTTAATGAGGCCTGAGAGATAGTACATGATAAAGCAGATTTGTAAAAATTTTCTGGTACCGTTCTGGTTTAGATATGAGGTATTCCCCTATAGTTCCTGTGTTAATGCAGGAACGTTCAGAGGTGAAAAGATTGAATTGCGAGAGTTGTGACCTAATCAGCCCACCCTAGTTCCAAGGTGGCATCTATAGCCAGGCACAGCTGGAGTAGGTGAATCACTGAGGGTATGCCCTGTAAGGGTATATCTTCCCTGAAGCCTCTTGCCCACACCCGCTTCTGTTTCCGGGCTGCCATGAGGTAAGCAACTTTCTTCCAGCATACCTTTCTGCCATGATATTCTGCCCACCTCAAGCCCAGAGCAATGGGCTTGGTGAACCACAGACTAAACCTCTGAAACCATGAGCCAAAATAAACTTTCCCCCCTCTAAGTTGATTTTATCAGGTATTTTGGTCACAGCAGTGCAAAGCTGACTAATACAGTATTTTTGTTTTCTATAACAGCTTCAAGGTATCATTCACATACTATACAATTTATCCTTTAAAGTGATTTTCAGTATATTAACAGACTTATGCATCCATTCCCACTGTCTACACCCGAAAAAGAAACCCGTAGTCTCTAGAAATTGCTCTCCCCTCCCCTCTCCTTCTAGCCCCTGGCAGATACTAATCTGTTTTCTGTGTCTTTGAATTGGCCTATGTTGGACATTTCATATAAATGGAATCATATAATATGTGGTCTTCTGCATCTGATTATTTCTGAGATTCATCCATGTTGTAGAATGTATCAGTACTTCTATTGCTGAACTATATTCTATTGTATAGATACACACATTTTATTTATTCATTCATCAGCTAGTGGACATTTGAGTTGTTTCCACTTTTAGTTATAATGAATGGTGTTGCTATGAACATTGTGGTTAAATTTTGCATATATGTTTGTTTTCATTTCTCTTAGGTTAAGGAGTGATATTTCTGGGTCATATGTTAACTCTCTGTTTAACATTTTCAGAAATTGCCAAATAGTTTTCTAAAGTGACTGCACCATCTTACATTTCCACCAGCAATACATAAGAATTCTAATTTCTTTGCATTTCACTAATACTTGTTATGTTTATCATTTAATTTTTAATATCAGTCACCCTAATAGGTGTGACGTGTTATCTTATTATGATATTGACTTGTATTTCTTCACTGATTAATAATGCTGAACATCTTTTTATGTGCTCATTGGCCATTTGTATTTCTTTGGAGAAACATCTATTCAAATCTTTGCCCATTTTAAAATTGGACTAATGTCATTTTATTGTTAACTTGTAAGAAATTTTTTTGGATACAAGTTCCTGACAGATATCTAAATTGTAGCTATTTTATTCCATTTTGTGGAATTTGATAGTGTTGCTGATGTCCCAAATTTTAAAATTTTAATGAAATCCAATCTGTCTATTCCTGTTTGTGTTAGTCAGATTTCATTGCTATGATCAAGATACTTGACAAGAACAACTTAGAGGGGCCTGGAGATACACAGATCAGTGATGGAGTGCTTGCCTAGCATATGCAAGGCCTTGGGTTCAATTCCCAGCACCACCCACACACACAAACCAAAGCAACTTAGAGGAGAAGTTTATTTGGCCAGTTCTGTTGCTCTGGGCCTGAGACAGAATATTGTGTGGAGGGGTGTAACTCTAGTGAAGGAAAGGTGCTCGCTTCATAGCAGCTGGGAAGCAGAGAGAGCACAAGGTTCCAAAGTTCCAGGGACAATATACATAGCCCAAAGCAAAACTTCAATGACCTACTTCCTCCGGTCACACCATACTGCCTATAATTACCACCCACTAATTCATTCAGATTATTAATCTAGCAAATAGATTAATCCACCAAGTAGTTTACAGCTCTCATAATGCAATCATTTTACCTCCTGCATGAACACAGGAACTTTTAGGGGGGCACCTCATATCTAAACCACAAGTTTATTTCATTGCTTATACTTTAATGTCATATCTGAACAGGCCTGCTCCAAGACCTCACTGATTTACATCTGTTTTTTTCCTAAAAGTTTAATATTTTTAACTCTTTTATCCAGGTTTTTTTTTTGAGTTAATTTTTATGTATGGCATGAGATAGAAGTCCAACTTCAATCTTTTGCAGATAGATATTAATTATCACAGTTCCACTTTTGAAGAAGATTATTCTTTCCTCATTGAATTATTTTGAGACTCTCATTGAAAATCAATTGATCGTGAATAAAAGAATTTATTTCTAGACTCTCAATTCTATACTAGGATATAGGTTTATTCTTATGCCAGTATCATGCTATCTTGTTTACTATAGCCTTATAGTAAGTTTGGATATTGAGAAATGTGAGTCTTCCAGTTTTTTATTTTTCTTTTTAAAGATTTTTCATGGGTTTGTTGTATTTCATATGCATTTTATAATTAGTTTTTGTAATATAGCCAGTTGAGATGTTGGTAGGTATTTTATTGACTATATAAATCAATTAAAGGCTATCATCTTAACAATAATATTCAGTTTTCCACTCACCACTTCCACTACTTCTAATGATGGTAATGGTATATCATCCCATTTATTGAATTGTATATTTTTCCCTTCAATTGTGTCAGTTTCTCCTTCATGTATTTGCAGTCTCCATACTTACTCGTACACATTTTATAATAGTTTTATCTTCCTGATGAATTGACCCTCTTATCATTGAATGCCTGAGAAATGAATCAACAGATATGTGATTCATCAGATTATCTACAGGAGTCTGCATTTGTTGAGCCAGATGTTATAGTAATTTTGTTGAAATTGCAATTAGACCAATAGATGGAGTGTAGGAAAGAAACAAGAGTCCAAAAAGATGTTTGTCTCTGTATCTTTGAGGGTCCAAAAATAGACACTATAACTCAAAATGACTTCAACAATAAGCATGACTTACTAGCCCGCCCAACTGGAAATCAAACTGTTTTTACAACCAAAGTTCCTTATCTGAACCACAGAACACAAAAAATGATTTGAGTGACTATTTTCTCAGTTCTCCCAAAGACACAGAACTTAGGAACATTCTAGATGCACCCAAGAGAAGTTAGTTTATTACATACAATGTGTATCTTAGGGCCATGAAGGCTTAATTCTCCTGTGGAAATTTGGTTGAAAACAGCTGGTCCCAAAATAGTGCAAATTTCAGATTGCATTTGATCAGAGACTGTCACCTCCTCCCCCCGCTGCCACCCCAACCCCCACGCGTGAATTAGACACAGCTTTCCCCCTCACAAACAGTGAAAGAGTATCCTGAATTCCACTTTGCTGGTCAATACAAAGTCATATGCCCTCCCTGGTCAACCTATGCGGCAAATCTGAGTCCACCCTGGAGCTGGGAGTGAAATCAACCCCACCCAATACTAAGCTGTACAGAGGGGAAGAGGAAAATGAGAGTGGAGAGGCACCACAATATCTCCAGATTCTTCTCTGGCTCTAAGACCTAGCATTTTAGAAGCTAGTAATTAGTTTTATTAATTGTGACAAATCCCTTAGTGGCATCTTATTTCAATGGTAAGAAAGTAAGCAGATGTCATGTTATACAGAAATAGGATTATTCCCAGCATCATAACCCCAACAAAGTTAATTATTTTAATAATCAGGTGACATAACTACAAATTTATCTTTTGCCACTTGCTGGGAAGACCTTTGTACTACAGAGGCTGCTTTGTGAAATGGGAAGAACCAAAAGTCAAACATGGTGCTGGCCCTGTCATGTTTGAAAGGGACTGGGGGCTAGAGGTTCCCTCTTCCCTCCAGTTGTGTGACCACTGGGTAACTGTCAGGCAGGGAAGTCTCTCTGGGTTCTAGTCTTTTTTAGTTTAGGGTAAATTAAAAGTTTAGGTGATCTTATCCCACAATTTTGAACAGACATAGAGATGTTTTCAGAACTGCTATGTATAATCCTCAAATATATTGGACGACAGTGGGTGCTAGGAAAGCAGCGATGCCTAATTATCATTGCAATTTTCAAAAGGTGAATCCTGTGAGATGATAACTTGTCTTGGAAAAATTCAAGGGCTCATTTGTAAACAGATGGTGGTTGAATATTCAGAGATGAACTTCAGAAAATCAGTGACAGGTCAAGTCATCTTCATTATGAATTGGTTACATGGGGGAGTGCCTCACCTGTAAGGAGCCATGACTGGCACCATGGGAGGTCTCCCATGGTGGCCTTATGAAGAGCATAAAGAAACAGTGGCTCTTTGTTGGACTGTTAGGTGGAGTCACAAAGACAATATCCTAAATGTCTACCTGGAAGGATATCTTTTTTTTTTTTTTAACAGTAGCAAAAAGTTCAGTCCTGTGATAAACTTTTTCTATATGACATTTTCTATGATTGACTTGTTAAAAGACACACAAAGGTTTGTTGTAAATCCTTGCAATAAAGTTATGAAGTTAATGAAATCTCCTGCCACACAAATTAAAATAGAGCATTACCCCTATAACTATTGTAAACAGTTGTGGCCAGATGTGACTAATACATTTTTAAAATGGTTTAGAAAAACTGTAGCAAAGAAGGTGAGTATGGATAGATTTGCCAGGAAAATGTCCTGTGAAGGAGAATCAAGAAAAAAAAATGGATATTTAACTCGGGAAATAAAAGGAAGATTTTGGAAAAATAGCTGTTTTTAAATGTTAGAAAGGCAGAATTTTGCTTGTTATTTACAAATGAACAAAGAGTTTCCGTTAAGTAAAGGCAGAGGTTAGCTCTATATAAATGAAATGCCTAGTGAATATGTTGAATCAGGAGGGAGCCAGCTTCCATTCCCCTTAGATGCTCAGGAGAGCTCTAGAAGGATTCTGTTGGGCTGATCTGGATGACCTCAGAGGGGTACTCTTAGGTGCTGTGGGTTGTATACCTGAATGACAAATTTTAAAAGTATATTATAATTGCTTTTTAAGCCATATACATATAAACTTGGCAAATGTTGTTTCTAATCAAGTTGTTCATCTACTAGTAGGTACTCTGTGAAAACAGTCTTACGACAGTTGGAGCACATAGGTGTGACATATATAGGGACAAAAGAACTTTCTGAAGCCCTCACATTAGGAGACTGCCTATTTTGAGCCTGGTTTAGAAGCCACTTCACTGTTAGCCAGGCTCAGTGGCGCGTGCCTATAATCCCAATGACTTGGGAGGCTGAGGCAGGAGGAGAATCATGAGTTCAAACCCAGCCTCAGCCACTTAGTGAAACCTTAAGCAATTTAGCAAGACCCTAATAAAATAATGTGGCTCGGTGGTTAAGCCACCCCAGGTTCAATCCCTGGTTAAAAAAAAAAAAAAAAAAAAAAAAAAAAAAGCCATTTTGTTGACTTTAAAGGATCACCCATCTTTTTTATAAATGCTCTTAAACACAGATACCATGTTCTGGGACTCACCTTTTTGAAAATCAACCTTTTTTTTTTTTTTTTTTCTCTCTGGTATTGTGGATCCAATCCAGAGCCTTATGCATCCTAGGCAAGCCCTCTACCACTGAGCTACACCCTTAACCCTGAAAACCAGAATCTTCAGTGTTCTTATACATACATTACAAATCAGGGGAGTACTTTAATTCCTATTATATGAATGGATATGTATGTATAAGTATGCATATTTTATATGTATGTATATACATTTCAGTAATTTTTTAATGAATGAATTAATTTGTGGTAAAAAATTAATGTCAGGAAGAGGTTATCAAAATAAAATTGCCTCCAAAAAGAAATAATGCATTCATCACTGATATATAGGAACACATATCCTATTGCTTTGCTGTATTCATTTATTAGTTCTAGAAATTTTCTGGTGGAGTTTTTGGATCTTCTAAATATAAAATATAGAATCATATTGTTGGCAAATAGTGATAGTTTGAATTCTTCTTTTTCTATTTGTATCCCTTTGATTTCCTTCATCTGTCTGATTGCTCTGGCTAGAGTTTCAAGGACTATGTTGAATAGAAGTGGTGAAACAGGGAATCTCTGTCTTGTTCCAGATTTCAGTGGGAATCTTGAGTTATATTCCTACTATCCCTAGTTTTTCTAGTGTTTTGAACATGAGGAGGTGCTGTATTTTGTCAAATACTTTTTCTTCATCTATTGAGATGATCATATGATTCTTGTCTTTAAGTCTATTGATGTGACAAATTATGTTTATTGATTTCTGTATGTTGAACCAACCTTGCCTCCCCGGGAGGAACCCCACTTGATCATGGTGCACTATCTTTTTAATATGTTTTATATGCAATTTGCAGAATTTTATTGAGAATTTTTGCATCTATGTTCATCAGGGATATTGGTCTGAAGTTTTCTTTCCTTGATATGTCTTTGTCTGGTTTTGGTATCAGAGTGATACTAGTCCCATAGAATGAGTTTGGAAGGGTTCTCTCCTTTTTGATTTCATGGAATAATTTAAGGAGTATTGGTGCTAATTCTTCTTTGAAGGTCTTGTAGAACTCAGCTGAGAATCCCTCTGATCCTGGACTTTTCTTGGTTGGTAAGCTTTTGATGGCATTTTCTATTTCATTGCTTGAAATTGATCTGTTTAAATTGTGTATGTCCTCCTAATTCAGTTTAGGTAGGTCATATGTCTCTAGAAATTTGTCAATGTTGTCAAGGTTTTCTATTTTATTGGAGTATAAGTTTTCAAAATAGTTTCTAATTATCTTCTGTATTTCAGTAGTGTCGATCGTGATAGTTCCTTTTTCATTACATTGAAAATCTGCCCCAGTCACTTGGGAATCAATATAAACAAAGAGGTAAAAGACCTCTACAATGAAAACTGCAGAACACTAAAGAAGGAAATTGAAGAAGAGTTTAGAAGATGGAAAGACCTCGCGTGCTCCTGGATAGGCAGAATTAATATTGTCAAAATGGCCACACTACCAAAAGTGCAATTAGTGCAATTCCTATTAAAATTCTAAAGACATTCTTCATAGAACTAGAAAAAGCAGTCATGAAATTCATTTGGAAGAATAAAAGACCCAGAATAACCTAAGCAATCCTTAGCAAGAACAATGAAGCAGGAGGCATCACAATACCAGAACTTAAATTATACTACAGAGTCATAGTAACAAAAATGGCATAGTATTGGCATCAAAGGACATGTAGATCAATGGTACAGAATAGAAGACACAGAGACAAACACACATAAATACAGTTATCTCATACTAGACAAAGGTGCTAAAACCATTCACTAGAGAAAAGGTAACCTATTCAACAAATGGTACTGGGAAATTTGGAAATTCATATGTAATAAAATGAAATCACACCCCTGTCTCTCACCCTGCACAGAACTCAGCTCAAAGTGGATCAAAGACTCAAGCACTAAACAGAGACCCTGCACCTAGTAGAAGAAAAATAGGCCCAAATCTTCATCATGTCAGCTTAGGATCTGTGTTCCTTAACGAGACTCCTAAAGCACAAGAAGTAAAATCAAGAATCAATAAATGGGGGGCTGGGGAGATAGCTCAGTCGGTAGAGTGCTTGCTTTGTAAGCACAAGGCCCTGGGTTTGAACCCCAGCACCCAAAAAAAAAAAAAAAAAGAATCAATAAATGGGATGTAGTCAAACTGAAAAGGAAACAATCAATAACGTGAAGAGAGAGCCTACAGAATGAGAAAACATCTTTACCACATGCGCCTCAGATAGAGCATTAATCTTCAGGATATATAAAGAACTCAAAAAACTTCACACCAAAAAAACAAGTAACCCAATCAATAAACGGGCTAAGGAACTGAACAGACACATCTCAGAAGAAGAAATACAATCAATAAACAAATACATGAAAAAATGTTTAACATCTCTAGTAATTAGAGAAATGCAAATGAAAACTAAAATTTCCTCTTACTCCAACCAGAATGGCAATTATCAAGAATACAAGCAACAATAAATGTTGGTGAGGATGTGGGGAAAAGGTACACTCACACATGCTGGTGGGACTGCAAATTGGTACAACCATTATGGAAAGTGGTATGGAGATTCCTCAGAAAACTTGAAATGGAATCACCATTTGACCCAGTTTATCGCACTCTTTGGTTTATACTCAAAGGACTTAAAATCAGCATACTACAGTGACACAGCCACATAAATGTTTTTAGCAGCTCAACTCACAATAGACAAACTATGGAACCAACCTAGGTGCCCTTTAACAGAAGAATGAATAAAGAAAACGTGGTGTACATATAACACAATGGAATATTACTCAGCCTTAAATAAGAATGAAATGATGGCATTTGCTGGTAATTGAATGGAACTGGAGAATATTGTGCTAAGCAAAATAAATTAGTCCCCCAAAACCAAAGGCCAAATGTTTTCTCTGATATGCAAATGCTAATTCACAATAAAGGGGAGGGGTCAGGAAAGAACAGAGTTACTTTGGATTAGGCAGAAGGGAGTGAAGGGAAGAGAGCGAATATAGGGGTAGGAAGGATAATAGAATGAATTGGACATTATTGCCTAAGTGCATATATGACTACATGACTGGTGTGAATCTACATCATGTACAACCAGAAGAATGAGAAGTTATACTCCATTTATGTATGATGTGTCAAAGTTCATTCTACTGTCATGTATAACTAATTAGAACAAATAAAAAAAGAGAAAGAATAGAGAGATGCATTCAAAGCTCTAACAATTTTGTTTTGTAATTTTGTAATTTATTTACTCTTGGTTTTCCAAAAGAGAAAAAAAGAAAAGGGAGAATGTTGACCTCAACTCTTACTGAGGCTATAATAAATGATAGAAATGCTTCATAAAATTATAAGGAGTTTTTTTTACTAGCAGAGTTCAAAAAAATTAATTTTTAGAGATAGTGTAATGTTTTATTATGAGAGTTGTTTTGTTTAATTTTGTTTTATGCTTTCAAGTGCACAGTGTATATAGTTTATAACAAATAAGTCTTACTTGCTAATTAATATTTTGATAAAATTAAACAGAAGAGGGAGTAAGCTCATTGTCTTATTTCTCTTTTCTCCTCCTTTAATAGCTTCACATACACCTATTGCTGCTGTAACAGATGACCACAAACTGATGATTGAAGACGACACACGTTTCTTCCCTCACAGTCCTGGAGGTCAGAACTGAATCTTACAGGGCTAAACACTTGTTGTCTGTGAGGCTGATTCCTTTTGAAGACTTCAGAAGCAAATCCATTCCTTGTCTCTTCTGGATTCCAGAGGCTGTTGGTATTTCTTCCCTTATGGTCCGATCATTCCTTTCTTTTTCATTTTTGAATTTCCTTGTCCTATTTCTAACCTCCTCCCCACCTTTTGCAAGAATCCTCATGATTACCTCAGGTGCACCTGGATAATCCAGGATTATTGCCCATCTCAAGATCCTTAATTTAATCACATCCTCAAAGTTCCTCTTACAATGAAAGGTAGCATAACATATTCACAGGTCCTGGGGATAAAGATGTGGACTTATTTGGGGTACCATAATTCAGCTCACTACAGTAAATAACACATATTTAAAAAATGATATCCTAAATCTTTTTTGAAATGAGGGAGATCCATGTCACCAAACAACCAATCATCTCTCATTGATATTATTTACCTCTTACTTATTTTGCTATCTTTTTTTTCTTTTTTCTTTTTTATTGTTGGCACCATGGATTAAACCTGGGGATGCTTAACCCCTGGTCACATCCTCAATCCTTTTTTTTTTTTTTAAATTAAATTTTGAGACAGGGCCTTGCTAAGTTGCTGAGGTTGGCTTTGAACTTGAGATCCTCAGTCTCCCAAACCACTGGGATTACAGGCGTGAGCCCCCATACCCAGTTTATTTTTACTGTCTTGTCACCTAAATACCTATCCAATTGAGAGAAGATATGAACTGAAAAAAAAAAAAAAAAAAAAAAAAACATGAGGCTCATCTCTAGCACTAAATCCTGCATTGATTCATGATTTCAAGTGAAGTAAGAGTTTGGGGCCAGAGTGGAAGGAAGAAAATTGAGCTTAATCTGGAATCTGGCATTTGCCTGAGGGGACGTGCTGGCTATCTCTAGAGTAATATGTCCCTCCAGAATAAGAATGACAGAATAAAATTATCGGCAAGTGATATCCCCAAATTATAGCTATATGGGGTTACTCAGAATCATAGACAAGATTTAGAGAGTTTTTTTATGCTTTATTTAAATCATTAAAGTTTTTATTCTAAGAAAATTGCAGATTTCCACACAGTTATCTCAGAGTCTCCATGTGCTTCTCACCCAATTTTCCCCAATAACATCATCTTGCAAAACTGCAGTGCAGTGTTAGAGCTGGATGATAATGTTGATATAGACAAGATACAGGCCATTTTTGTCACCAGCAGAATCTCTCAGGTTGCTTTTTTGTAGCTACACCCTGTTCCTCCCACATCCTTAAGCCTGCCAAACATGAATCTTTTCTCCGTTTCTGTAATTTAGTCATTTCAAGAATGTTATATATGGTCTAACACAGCATGTAATCTTTTGGCATTGACTTTATTCATACAGCATAATTCTATAGCTATTCATCTAAGTGGTTAGATGCATTAATAATTGACTTCTTTTTATTGCTGGGTAGCATTCTGTCACATGTATGTACCATGATTTGTTTGACTATTCATCTGTGGAAAGATATCCAGGTTGTTTCCACTTGGGAGCTATTACAAATACAGCTTAGGTGAACATTTGTGTATAGGTTTCTGTGTGATCATATGTTGTCATTTCACTGGGAAAAATGCCCAGGAGTGTCCTTGTAAAGTTTCATAGCATTTTGAGAGACTGCCGACCCATTTTCCAGAATGGCTGTACCACTTTATATTCTTACCAGAGTGCATGAGTGACCAGGTTTCTCCTTATCCTTGTCAGTATTTGGTATTGCCACCCTTTTTTATTTTAGCTCTTCTAATTGGTATGCAGTGATATCTCATTGTAGTTTTGAATTTGAATTTCCCTAATGGCTAATGATGGTAGACATATTGGCAATAGGTCATTTTCTTTTTTAAACTTATTTAAACACCTTTTGTGTAATGATGTGGCAGACATGACAGCCAAGAGAAGGGTCTCAAGGTCTTTCCACCAAAATGGCCCTACAGATTCATGTTTCTCTTGTTAAAGAATATGTGAACCCCACTTTATCTATTTTACAGGTTATTTTTTAGGTAATAATAACTTTCCACAATCCTAGACAAAAATAATATGTATTTAGAATTATAAATCAATACCTCCAAATATACTTATATAAAACTATATTCAAAAGACAACTAGTTAAGCCAATATACTTTTCTTTATTTATTTCTTTATAGTGAATGATGCAAGCTGCCTCTAATTTCTAAAAATGGAAATTGAACTTTTCAGTAATTTAAAAATGGCTCCAACATCTTTCATCAAGAGTCTGCAATAGTTTCCTTTCCTGAGGATATCAGTATTCCCAGTGCTGCCAGGAAGCAGGTACAATGTGTGGAGGAATTAAAAAGTAAATAGAAGTTTTCTGAGGAATCTCCATACTGCTTACCATAATGGTTGCACCATTTTGCATTCCCACCAGCAATGTATGAGGGTACCTTTTTCTCCATATCCTCGCCAACATTTGTTATTGCTTGTATTCTTGATAATTGCCATTCTGATTGGAGTGAGAGGAAATCTTAGAGTTGTTTTGATTTGCATTTCTCTAATTGCTAGAGATGTAGAACATGTTTTCACATATGTATTGATGGATTATATTTCTTCTTCTGTGAAGCGTCCTTCACTTCACAGTTCCTTAGTCCATTTATTAATTGGGTTACTTGTTTTTATGGTGTAAAGTTTTTTGAGTTCTTTATGTATTCTACAGATTAGTGCTTTATCTGAGGTGTATGTGGTAAAGATTTTCTCCCATTCTGTAGGCTCTCTCTTTACATTATCGATTATTTATTTTGTTGAGAAGAAGCTTTTTAGTTTGAGTTCATCCCATTTATTGATTCTTGATTTAACTTCTTGTTATCTGACTCCTCAGTTTATACCCAAAGGACTTAAAATCAGCATACTACAGTGACACAGCCACACCAATGTTTATAGCAGCTCAATTTGCCATAGCTAAAATATGGAACCAACCTAGATGCCCATCAACAGATGAATGGATAAAGAAAATGTGGTATATAAATACAATGGAATATTACTCAGCTTTAAAGAAGAATGAAATTATGGCATTTTTTGGGAAATGGATGGAGTTAGAGAATATCATGCTAAGTGAAATAAACCAAACCAAAAAAAAAAAAAACAAAAACAAAAAACAAATGTTTTTTCTGATATGCAGATGGTAATTCACAATAAGTAGTGGGTGGAATAGGGAAGAATAGAGTTACTTTATATAAGGTAGAGGGGAGTGAAGGGAGGAGAAGGGACATGGGGGTAGAAATCATAGTAGAGTGAAACCTTATTACTTCATGTACCTATATGACTGCATGACCAATGTGATCCTACAATATGTACAATCAGAAAAATGAGAGCTTATGCTCCATTTATGTATGATCTATCAAAATGTATAAATGCATTCTACTGTCAGGTACAAGAAATTAGAACAAATAAAAAATTAAAATAAAATCAAATTAAATTAAAAAAATGAAAAGTAAGTAGAGACACTCATACTTTGAGGTAATACCTTAAATATCAATATTACATTTCAGTAATGTGATAAGAATGATGAAGAATACATGCAAAATGCTTGCATACAGTTGAATTTTATGATTGTATAGTTTGGGTATCTGAATAGAAACTCTTGTTGGCCATGAGTCACTGCAATGTTGTATTCCTTTGGATTGAAGTTTGTCCTAGAGACACTAATATTTTAGCCTTTCTTCTTATTCAGGCTCTCGTGTTTTTTGTTTGTTTCTTTTTTCCTTAAGAAGAAATGCTTTTCAGGCAAGACTTAAAAAACTTATCAGGTTAAAAAAAGTGTGGTCCCTCCTATGCTCTTTTCCTAATGATTATTACTAGCCCAATAGAGTCAGAATCTTATTGCTCCTTGAGGGGACATGCCAAAGGCATTATGTAGGCAAGTCGTGACTAATTTGAAAGTGGCTCCATTTGCCTCCATGAGGCCATCTGAGGTGACAGCCTGCAGCAGGCAATGAGCCAGTGTGAGCTGTATCCTCCCAGGGACCCGAAAGGCAGAGGTCACTTCACCCCAGCTCCCAGGGGGTTAGCAAGGCCTCCCCATTCTCTCTGTAGCCAGCTGGGGCCCTCTGCTACTCGCGCACGTGCACACAAGCGGCTCTCTCGGCAGGAACGCAAATGGGCCACAGTGGAACATTTTTCTCCCATGTTATCATCCACCCCAGTTCCTCTGGTGGGAAGTCTGTGAAAAGTCAAGTATAGGTCTGGTGAAAAGAAAATCAAAACAAAATATTCATGCATCTTCGTTCTGCATACGCACCTTCCCCAAATGTTACTATCCCCATAGCTACATTTGAGGGCTTCGTACATGGTGGTCAGAAGGCTCTCCAGAGAAGCTCCATACGATTGGCTTGTGTGTGATTTCCTTTTCTCCATGTGTGGTAGAAGTAATTAGTAGGGGTAGGAGTGATCTCTTTTGGAATAATGTTTTATGTTCCCATTGGAGTTTGGGTTCAAAAGCACAAATAAATGTGTAGGAGGAGCATGTGCCTCGAGGTAGACCTGCAGCTCACTGGCTGACTGGACCCTGGAGAAGGACTTGGGCTGCCTCAGCTCATGCTTCAGTGGATTTCTCTCTCCAGGCTCAGCCAGGACCCCAGCAAAACTGGAAGGCAAAAACAGAGTGTTGGCCAATTCCCTCTTTCCCATGAACAGCTCATGGCATTCCCACTAAACTCTTTGGAACACCAATCAGAGGCAAAGCATTCTCACACTAGGACTGGCAAAGATTCACTCTTCTTCCTAGAGGAAATAGAAGGCCCTAGTGCCTAAGAAAATATAAGGCTTGCACCCATCCCCAGAGAATTATGGAATCAAGGCAAGTCTTGTATCCATCTGGTCTTAGCCCTTCTACAATAAATATAGCTGAGAGTTGTAGCTTAAAGGCAGTGTTGTTCTAAAATAATATACTATCAATTCGTGCCATGGTTTCAACATAATCTGCATGTACCAACAATCAGAGAAGTAGATGAGACACTGTGAAAAGAATGATTACAAACCAGGATTGGGTTTTTACATACATCATCTCATTTAATTCCATACCCACTGATCAGGAAGGCACTATTATAAGTTCTAGTTTATATATGTAGGAAGGTGGGGGCAGCAGTAAATAACTCCAGGATCGCACAGACAGCAAGATGAAGGGCAGGGCATCGAAAATACAGTTTGGCTCCAGGTCTCTCACTCTTTACCACTCAGCAATACCACGCACACACACACATAAAACCCACCACGAGTGGTATGGAGTCTCTTGAGAGAGGCATTAACAGAATAGAATATGGGGGGTGAAGGACTGAGACAGAGAGAAGCTTCCTAGGAGTCAAAACTTGTGCTCGGTCTTGAAGGATAGAAAGGAGAGTGGCAAATGGGTCAGAGGTGGGAAATGAGAGGATTAATACGGAAAGGGCTGTGATGTGTGCAAATTAGCCAGAGGAAAGGGAAGGATACTTGGGTGGGAAAGCTGAGTGGTGCAGTGCGCTTGGGTCGCTGAATTCGCCTTGCCCTGAAGAAAGGGACAGGGGCAGAAATAGAGGGAAGAAGAGCAGAGAGGTTTCTAAGTTGTGCCAGAGACTGTGTAATTTTACAATTCAGAGACGCTAAGAAAGGATTTTAAGCAGAGAGGAGGGTGATATGATTTGCATTTCAGAAAGATTACATTATTTGTATACGGAACCACTGGCAGGAAACTAGAGCCCAGGGTATGGCAACAGAGGAAAATGTGAGAGAGGGAGACTAGATAGGAGCTGAGGACTTCACCCAGTAAGCGACGAGGAGGGTGTAGAATATGAGAGGCAATGGAAAGGGAAAGGAGGGAATTGCCTCCAGTGGGATGTCACTACAGGGCATCCAAGTAAATGTCCCCAGAGAGGATAGGCTAAATGAGTCTGGGGCTCACGGGAGGGGCCGGGCTAAGGAAACAGGTGTGTGAATCCTTCAGTGGTATCTGATGCGGGAGGCCGCGTATGAATCGTGGGTTCGTTTGAGCCATCGCAAGGCAGGGGTGTTGCTTTTCTGGAACTCCTGGTGCAGATTGCTCAGATGAAAGCTGACACCTACCTCAGCTCACAGCCCTAGGTTCGAACGCAGCCCCCAGATGTGGGCGTGACCCCCCCAGCCCCAAACAACGTGTTCTTCCCCTCTTTATCCTGTTTTCCTCAATAAGCCTGCCACACTGAAACCTTAAATAAAGAATGTGGGCCTTTTTCCTTGCGCAGTTCCAGTTCCTGCCAGGACTGGAAAACTCACCAGGCCCCAGCTTTGAATATTTTCTGCCTTCTGTCTTTTGTTCCTTATTGATTATTTTCAGACTTTTTAATTTTCCCAGTGGGTTCACACCTCCAAGCAGGACCAGAGCGCTGGTAACCCCGACCAATCTGAGGCTATGGGGTTGCACCAATTGTTATCTCTTTCTCCAAATTCACTGTCTATGATCTCCTTCTGAGGCTGGTGCAAGGGCCTGTAGACCATATTCTGCGTTGACAGTTGGCTGCTTCTTAGGCGCTGCTAATAGAGAGAGCCGGTAGGACTGGAGGAGGGAGTGGGCACAGGTGTCCCCCAGTCTTGTTCTTCACATGGCAGCTGCAGCTCATTCCAGGAGCAGTGATTGAGTCCAGGGTTAGAAACACACTGGCAGAATCAGCTTCCTCTTGCCTCCACTTAGAGACACGAGCAGCGGTCAGCTCACAGGGACCGGCCTGGCTCCTCCCCTGAGGACTGCGTCCTGCCCCTCAGGGTCTCTTCTCTAAGTTATAGTTTTCGTAATTCCAGGCAGTTCCTATGTCCCTTCAGTATTGGAAGTAGAATTGCTTCCTGAAGAAGGCACTTAGCCTTATCTTAGAATTTTCAACTTCTCAGTTATCAGATTAAAAACTTTTTACCTAGTTAAACATTTGTTATATTAAATTATCTCAGTTAAAATAACTGGTATGGTCAGGCAAGGTGGTACACATCTGTAATCCCAGTGGTTTGGGAGGCTGAGGCAACAGGATCATAAGTTCAAAGCCAGCCTCAGCAAAATTGAGGTGCTGAGCGACTCAGTGAGACCCTGTCTCTAAATAACATACAAAATGTGGCTCAGTGTTCGAGTACCCCTGAGTTCAATCCCCAGAATTAAAAAAAAAAAAAAACCCAAAAAACTTGGTATGGTTACATCACCTGATTAAGAGATGACTTATCACAGGTTGAATATGGGGACACTGTCGAGGAATGGGTCATGAAATCCAGCACCATCTGTATCAATAAAGGAAAGAATCAAAGGAGAAGGAGAAAGAATAGTGGGGACCAAGGAGATGATAATTAATGGAACAAGACTCTGGAGGAAGGTGGTGGGAGGGGCCTTGTCCCCTGAAATGGAGGAAAAGGGATGAAGAGGGAGGAAGAGCAGACACCCCTGCAAGTGGGGAGCCCACTGAGAACCCAGGATGTAGGGAGGCCTGCGATAGCCTCTGGAGAGGGTGGAGGAGAAGGCAGATCCCAGGCAGTCAGTGGGACTGAACTTGTAGTAGCTCCCACCCATGTGACTGCTTGTGGTTTCTCTCCATGTTACCTTTGGGACATAGCAGTCCTTGGTGGAGTACTAAAAAAATCAGACAGTGGGATTAATCCAGGGAAGCAATGTTTTAGATGCTTAAAGCATAGTATCAGTGAGAGCAGGATCAGCATAGAAGAACCCGAGACTAGGAAGGCCATAGTGTGGAGTGATGCCCACATGGGATGATATGCACAAGCACACAGCTCTACGGGTGCTCAAGAGGGTTGTGTAGGGTCTAACTCTCTTCTTTATCTAGAGTAATGATGGTAATAAAATCTTGTACCGCTATGAAATATACTAAATGCCCAGGCTTCCAAACTTTTCTGACTGTTCTCTTATAAATGCATTTGTTCACGGGTAGTTTTCCCTTAGGAGAGAACATACTTTTTAAAACTTGCATTCACTGCAGCTCTATAAATTACTGTTTCCCTTTAATGTTGGCAAGTAGTAATTGGTTTTAATAAAACTGCAGATCTCACTAGGCATGCTTTACTGTGTATGTACTTTCCTAGGGCAAATGAGTTTTCTAGCATACTGTTTGGAGAAAGCATGAAATTAAAACTGTCAATTATATAAAAATATATATAATATATAAATTCTTAGTTTATTCTGATTTATCTATATTTTGTATAAAACGGCTGTTATAGTTGCATTATCTGCGGGCAATTAAACTATACAATTTTTACTAATTTTTACACGTCAAGAATAGAGCTTTATTTATTGTTCTTAAATGCTTTCAGATTTATACTTGTCACTTCTGCAGTCCTGATTGTGAAAAGGCATTTATGTAATGTTATATATAAATATTTCAAAGGCACTAATGTAGATTCGTCTTTTCATTGACATAGAATTTAATTCTTCATCCTTCCTGGATTTGTCTAAGAAGGACATAGAAAAAATAATTAGGCTTAAATGGGTGTACTTTTCTGCAAAGCAATCTTAGAGGCATTTGAGGATAAAGGATATGCAGGGAAATATATGGAATGGTAAATTTAGCATAAGTGGTGAAGTGCTAAATGGTTTAATTAGAATAAAATTTGGTGCCTTGAATTACCACTTCTGCATCCCCTGGAGCCCGGGACTGCGTTGGGGACTGTGGTGGTAAACATCAGTAGCAATCTTCACAAAGCCAACAGAAAGAAGTTATTTGGTACAAAAACGGTCAGACAAATACTGGCTCAGCTTTTAGCTCTGTCACTTATGCTTTTGACCCTGGTCAACTTAACTTTTCTTAGTAACAGTTTCCTTGTCTGAAAAGTGGAATAAAAGTAAATATCTCCCAAGGCCCTTGTGAAAAACTGTTAGGATTACCGAGGTGAAGTGTTGACAGGCTCTGGGAAGTTTGGTACATCCTGACCTCTTTCCTGGGGCCTCAGGTTCTGGCTTCCCAAATGACCATCTGGGGAGATATCAGGTAAGATTTTGTGAGAACTTAAGGGGCAAGTGCCACCAAGAGGCCATCTTCCTTCGAGTGATTATAAATGTTAAAATGCAGAACTGTCTGCACTGTCACCACCTGATGTCAAGAATGTGATGGGAGAAAAATAATTTGCTCCTGTTCCATCAAAGAAGAGGACAGTAGATGGCACCATTGGTCCCTGTACCAGGGCCTTGCCAGAGAAGTCCCCAGGGTTTAGTTAATTTGGAAAAATGGCCGAAAGTTCTGACTCAAAAAGCAGTTGGAATAATCAGGAAAGTTGGAATGACCAACACAGTTATGTGAAGCATATGAGAGTTAATTTTCTTGTCAAAAAAGCTTGGCTTAATGAGTCCTTTCCCATCACATTCTAGCCAAGAACTAGCCGTGTGAGTGTTTCATTTGACTGTTTATCAGAACCATCAAAAAAAATCACAGTTGTATTGTTGGTTCAGGAAAGGACTCCCAGCAGCCTCTGCTACGGCACCTGTTCAATTCCTGTTTCTCATCAATTCAAGGCTCCGCAGTGCTTGACAGCTCGTGAAGGATTTCCTATTGTTAACCTTGTTAGACACGCAGGGCTGGTCTCGACTTCTCAGTTTTGTTTCTCTTCTTCTTTATGGCAGTCTTGACTCTCCTGAGAAGATCTCTGTCACTCAGCATTTCTAGCAGAAATGCCAGTGTCCCTTCCATGCTGCGGCCCTCATTTCCAACTGTCTGCTAGACATCTTCACACAGTCACCTCCCAGATAGCTCCCTCCTCAGAGCCAAAGCGTTGGGGGTCTTCCCTCTTCCTGGTGAATGACAGACAGTACTCTTCTTGCAGCTGAACAAACTCAAAAGCTTTGCCTTCTCTTTTGCCTCCAAAATTTAAGCAGTTGCTGTATATTTTCTATAGTTCCCATTTATAGAGCCTTTTGAATAGATTCCTCATTTTAATTTTTATACTTTCTGCCTTACTTCCTGAAGATTACTTCAATGACCTTCTAAAGATTAACCCAATTTCACCCCATCTCACTTGCTCCTGCTCAAGCACAGCTCCAAGGAGGTTGCAATTCCTTTTTGCAGGTGGATCTAAATTGCAACTTCACATTCCACTTGAGGCTCTATGCATTATGGGTCCAATTTACATTTTGCTTTCTTTCATTTCTACCTGTGTTACAACCAAAACCATGGAACCAACATTTTATCGAGCACTTACTAAGTTTTAGGCACTGGGATGAATATTTTAAATATATTATCTGTTAATCCTTCAAGCATATGGTATTATTTTGCCTGTTTTAGAATTAAGGAACGTGTCTAAGAAAATGCTGGTAAATTGCCAAAGTATTATGATCAACAAGCAGCACAGAAGGAATTTAAATCGGAACTCCTCAAATTGGCCCTTTACTTTCTTCTCTGCCCTTATTCATGTCTTTCATGTGCCATTCTGCAATATCCTCCCACATAATTTACATATCAAAATCTAATAATCTGCCAAGACATATGTTGAAAGTCACTTCTTTGTTGGGATCTCTCCTGATGTCCTCAACTGGTGGAACATTTTTCATCATCTGAATAGCTACACAGAAAGCCTGCCTGGCATTAAAGATTGGTGGGCTTGTCCTGTCTCATCTTTTTACTGGTTTGGGTCCTTTGTGAGGAAAGTGATCATGTCTTAGTGGTATTTTTTTACCCTCCTCAATGAACCTAAAGCCTGGCTCATTATAGATGCTCGATGTCGAAATGAAGTATCTCACAAGCAGAGAAGGTGCAACATCAGAGTTGGCAAGCAGGAACTCCTTCTATTACAGTCCCTGTGCCTTCCCTGCAAATCATGGTGCCCGATCTTCCTACTAAACACTTAAATATGACACAAAGAGGAGAGTATGTTTTACTGAAGTTTGACTTTGGACATTGAATACCTTGTGTGGTTTGCACACTCAAATAACATAGATGCTTCCTTAGATTATGAGTGGAAACGGTCACTAATAGATTTGATGCTTCTGTACATCAGAGATCATCACCAGAACAGCACTCACTTATTGCTTTGTACAAAAGAAGACTGTAGTGATGTTAACAACAAAATGGACTCTTTTCTAAGCCATGAGGGCAATATTGACCAATACCTTTCTTTGTGTTCATCAATTATAAAATCTGGGGGTGTCCTTGGAAAACCAATCAAAATGTTATGACCCAACACTTCTACCCCATGAGGAATGTATGAAAACATGTCTACACAAAACTTGTGCAGCATTACTCCTATAAGGCAAAAAGCAGAGAAAAATCCAAATGCCCATTAACTGATGAATGGATAAACAAAAGTGTACAATGGAGGGTTATTCAGCAATAAAAAGGAATAAAATATTGAAATCTACTGCAGAGTGGATCAACTGTGAAAATATTATATTGAGAGAAGTCAACCACAAAAGACCACATAATTCATGATTCCATTTTCACTGAATGTCCAAATCAGGCAAATCTATAGACACAGAAAGTAGATTTGTGGTTGTCGAGGGCTCGAGGGGAGGGGGATGGGGAATGGAGAGTGATTGCTAATGGATGTGGGATTTCTTTTTGGGGTGATGAAAACATTATGAAATTGTGATGATGCTCGCGCAGTTTTGTGAATGTGAAAAATGCCATTGAATTGTACACTTTAAATGAGTGACTTGTATGATATATGAATTATATTTCAATAACGTTATTTTTAAAGGCAGTTGGTATCAAGTATGATTACAGGATGAGGAGATTTACAAGTCAACAGTTACAGAAGTTGTTAAAAATTCTGTTTGAAAAAGGTAATTTAACATTTAAAGAAGAACTTACCAAATTTTCTCCTTCTCAAAACAGTTTAGAAGGAAGCAAAAGAAAGGAATAGAAAAAAGGTCTTTTGCTTCTTGCTCAGTCCCTAGGACATTTTCCTTTTTATCGAAGACTATATTTTGACTTAGAACAGTCAGGAAATATTCTTTCCAAACTATTTCTTTACTCTTCTATATCTTGAAAAGGCAAAAATGAATATTTTATCATTTGGCTAG
The DNA here is from genome assembly GCF_902686445.1 of Sciurus carolinensis. Classification (NCBI taxonomy): domain Eukaryota; kingdom Metazoa; phylum Chordata; class Mammalia; order Rodentia; family Sciuridae; genus Sciurus; species Sciurus carolinensis. Next base: position 159,251,624 of record NC_062214.1, on the reverse strand, counting down.
GGGAGAACTTTTATTTTTAGCTTTGAGATGAATTTTGAAAGGCACTTAACACAAATGAGCATTTTTCCCCCCAATTAGATATGTGAGTTTTAGTGCAAACAGTTTTCAACTTATCTAAGAGCGCTTAACAACTAGGCCATACATGGAGGATATAAAAAAACAGCTGTGGTGTTAATGGCTGTTATGTGCTGCTGGCCAGCTGGGGCCTGACAGAACACTGGACCACAGAAGCCCCGTAAGTGAGTAACATGGGAAACAGTCTATAAATAGGAAGAAAATCGGTTATTCGCCAAAACACACAGATTCTGGGGTGACCACACAGAAAGGAGGAGGAACCCCATCAGGATTTCTGACGAGCAGAATGAACCCTGGACTCGAAGACAGCAATAAAGATATCATGTTCTTCTGAGCAGATGTGAGGGACTAACTTAAACCTCATTTCTTCCTTTGGTAACTTTCCAGCTCTCCAGAGGGGAAGGCCGGGCCTGGGAAAGTGGGATGGGTGTGGGGACGTTGGCCCTGTGCTGGGCTCCCTGCCTCCTCTTCAAAACCGACACATAGGAGTGGGTTTGGGAGTTCTGGCTGCAGGGACCATCTACTCACTCCAGAGAGGCTGAAAGAGTCTGGGAAACCGGAGGTCCTCCTGGACAAAGTGCGCCACGTGGGGAGTTCTGTCCTGCCTGGCCATCCATGCCCGAACATGGCGCTTGTGGCCGTTTTCCCTCACTGAAGTTCTCACCATTTCCAAATGTACTTCATTTGCCTTGCCTGTCTTTTGGCACACACTATTCCTTTTCGTCAGAATTTCCCTCTTCTTTGTCTGGTAACCTCCTACTCATCCTTTCAAACTCACCTTTTCTGTGAGGCCTCCCCAACTCCCACAGGCGAAATTAGTCATTCCCAACTCAGTACTCTGAAAGCAATCTCCATCATTAAATTATGAGTGATTCTCCCTCCCCAGACAGTGAGAACCTCAAATATAAGGATTACATCTGATACTTTAAAATCTCTATCACTTGGCATGTCTGGTGTACAGTAAGTTCTTAATAAATGCTTGTTGCATTTCACTAGATTGAGATCCTGATATGTGGCCTGAAAAATATAAAGTGGAATCAGCCAGCTGCTCAGGCCAGAATGAGAAAAACAGAGAGAGAGCGAGCGAGAGAGAGCTCGTGTGTGCATTATTACTCGGTAAGAAACTACCAAATTGAGGAGCAAAAGCCACAAACCACTGATCTTTAATGGGAGTATTCCAGGCAGGGAGGTGGACTGGGGAGGGTAGAGGCATACTTGTGTGTGGTGGGAGTTATGGCAACACACGACAGGGGATGTATTAGCTTACTAGTTCTGCCATAACGAAGTACCTTAGACTGGGTGGCTTAAATGACAGAAATTCATTGAGCTTGGTCTTTGGATCTAAGCAATGTTGACAGGGCCCCTTTAAGCACACTGTTAGATGGTAATTGGAATTGGCAAATGTGGAGCCTGAATGCTAAGGCAGACTCTAGCTCTTTTCAGAACTGCACTTGATAGAGAGACCTAGCCTTAGGGGCCTCTCCCAGGATGTCAAAAGGTACCTGACTTTACACACTGTAGTCTGTTTCCTGGGTTACTTTTTGTATCATGAAAAATAAATAAATAAATAAATAAATACATTATATATATATATATAATTCCTATATATATAATAAATTATATATATGTATATGCCATAGGAAGTGCTATGCCGGCGTTTGTTACAGTTGCTTTCTGGTTAGCACCACACAGCACCAAACTGGGTTAGAACTCCACACGAGGCGGGAGAGAGAAAGATGACCACCCAAAGTCTCTGTGTTATCTTCATGAGCTAGAATCATATACAGCTGAAGTTTCCATCCCTGTGCTGGATTGAAAGCAAGAGCAATTGCAGCAGCACATCCCTCAAGGGGTTCTGCCTCCCGCTGCAGAAGTCCACTCCAGAATACAAAAGAAAAGTCATCATAACACTCCAAAACTGCTCAGAGTGAATTCCTCCTGGAAAGAGCAATATTGGAGTAATTTCCTGGAATAAAATAAGTTTATAAGGTTGGCACCCTAGAGACATTTTTTTCTTCCTTTAGCTTTGTATTTCTCTAAGTGAGGTCCTAGGCCACCTGTGTTGGATTCAACTGGGATTCTTAATCAAAATGCCCTGCCTTGTGCCAACTGAGTCAGAATCTCTGGGTGGACCTGAGAATTCTTGTCTTAGGGAGTTCCTATCCATGCTAATGTGTGTGACCCACTGATTTGGTAACTCTGCCTAGAAGTGTAGGAGAGGCACCTCCAGTTCTACTGGACAGTGGCCTCACCATCTACTCAGCCTTCCGGTGGGTGTGGTTCACAGAGGCTCAGGGAGACCAAGGCAGCCCCCAGTGGGTAAGTGGAAGGTTCCATTGACTCAACTCCTGAATCACTCTCCAGGGATCTCCCCACAACTCCATTTTATCTCCCTTCCTTCTTCTGTCCTTTGAAGTCACATCTTGGATAATTCCTCTATGTTTTTAAGCGTCTAGACATTTTTAAATTCTGGTATTACTCAATGTGGATGATGGTGTGGTTCAAAGAAGGGATCTCTCATACCCAGCTGCTGTGCATGTAAACTGGCATCTATGAATTCTGTTTCCAAAAATGAACCCCAAGGGAAAAGTAGAGATTCTGTCAAAGATTTATATTCAAGAATATTCATCAGAACCTTGTTTATGAGAGTGATAATGTTCAATAGATAGGTAATTTGTTAAGTTCATAAATGGAGAAAAACTGAAAGCATTCCCTCTTAAAACTGAAAAAAGACAGGGATGCCCTCTTTCACCACTTCTATTCAATATAGTCCTTGAAACACTAGCCAGAGCAATTAGACCAAAGAAATTAAAGGGATACGAATAGGAAAAGAAGAACTCAAACCATCACTGTTTGCTGACAACATGATTCTAGATGTAGAGGATCCAAAAAACTCCACCAGAAAACTTCTAGAACTAATAAATGAATTCAGTAAAGTAGCAGGATATAAAATCAGCACACATAGATCTAATACTTTCTATTCATAAGTGATGAATCCTCTGAAAGAGAAATTAGGAAAACTACCCCATTCACAATAGCCTAAAAAAAAATACTTAGGAATCAATATAACAAAAGAGGTGAAAGACTCTACAATGAAAACTACAGAACACTAATGAAAGAAATTAAAGAAAACCTTGGAAGGTGGAAAGATCTCCCATGTTCTTGAATAGGCAGAATTAATATTGTCAAAATGGCCATACTACCTAAAGCACTATACAGATTCAATGCAATTCCAATTGAAATTCCAATGAAATAGATAAATCAATCATGAAATTCATTTGGAAGAATAAGAGACCCAGAATAGTCAAAGAAATCCTTAGCAGGAAGAGTGATGCAGAAGGTATCATAATACTAGATCTTAAACTGTACTACAGAGCAATAGTAAGAAAAACAGCATGGTATTGGCACCAAAATAGACAAGTTCGACCAATGGTATGGAATAGAAGACACAGAGACAATCCCACATAAGTACAGTTTATCTCATACTAGACAAAGGAGCCAAAAACATACAATGGAGAAAAGAGAGCCTCTTCAACAAGTGGTGCTGGCAAAACTGGAAATCCATATGTATTAAAATGAAATTAAATCTCTATCTCTCACCCACCCTGCATAAAACTCAACTCAAAATGGATCAAGGACTTAGAAATCAGACCAGAGACCCTGCATCAAATAGAAGAAAAAGTAGGCCCAAATCTTCATCATGTTGACTTAGGACCAGACTTCCTTAACAAGACTCCCAAAGTGCTAGAAATCAAAGCAAGAATCAATGAATGGGATGAATTCAAACTAAAAAGCATTTTCTCAGCAAAGGAAACAAGCAATAATGTGAAAAGAGAGCTTACAGAGTGAGAGAAAATCTTTTCCACACGCACTTTAGACAGAGCACTAATCTCCAAACTTTATAAAGAACTTACAAAACTTTACACCAAAAATACAAAGAACCCAATCAATAAATGGGCTGAGGAACTGAGCAGACACTTCACAGAAGAAGATATACAGGCGATCAACAAATATATGAAAAAGTGTTCAACATCTCTAGTAATTAGAGAACTGCAAATCAAAACACCACCCTAAGATTTCATCCATCTCCAATTAGAATGGCTATTATCAAGAACACAAGCAATAATAAGAGTTGGCATGGATGTGAGGAAAATAGCACACTCATACATTGCTGGTGGAGTTGCAAATTGGTGTAGCCACTCTGGAAAGCAGTGTGGAGATTCCTCAGAAAACAGAATAGACCCACCATTTGACCCAGTTATCCCACTCCTCAGTTTTTACCCAAAGGACTTAAAATTAGCATACTACAATAATGCAGCCACATCAATGTTTATAGCAGTTCAATTCACAATATCTAGATTGTGGAACGAAACTAGATGTCCTTCAATAGATGAATGGATAAAGAAATTGTGGTATATATACAATGAAATATTATTCAGTCATGAAGAAGAATAAAATTATGGCATTTGCAGGCAAATGGATGAAGCTGGAGAATATCATGCTAAGCCAATCCCAAAACACCAAAGTCTGAATGGTTTCTCTGATAAGTGAATGCTGATACATAACGGGGGGTAGGGGAGGGGATAAGGAAAGAATGGAGGAAATTTGGAGTGTGTAGAGGGAAATGAGGGGAGGGGGTGGGGGGAGGAAAGATAGTGGACTGAGGCAGACATTGTTACCCTATGTACATGTATGATTACATGAATGGTGTGAATCTATAGCATGTACAACCACAGAAATGAAAAGTTGTACCCCATTTGTGTACAATAAATCAAAATGCATTCTGTAAAAATAAAATAAATAAAATAAAATTTATTGTCACAAAATACCTAATAGGTCAGAAAAATATATCTCATTAAGTTAAAAAAAAGTAAGGTGAAAATCTCTATAATAATACCATTTCCCCCCCAAAATTGTCTCTAACTGAAGAAAAATATATCTAGTTTTTAAAAATGATTTCATTAGGTTGAGGGTTTCCATGGGGGGGGGGGGGAAGAGCAAGAACCCTGAGGCTGTCATAACATAAATTGTCAGAAAAATCACATTAATTCTGGGCTTTCTCTTCTCTCGAACTGAGCTTAGCCAACTTTAGTGATGAGAAATCTGGATTTGGGCAAAGGTGAAAAAAGGGGGTTAGAAATAAAATCACTCAGGGCAGTAGTTCTCAAACCTCAGATTTTCAAAAGAATCACCTAGGGAATTGGTTAAAATGCAGTCTGTGGCCCCACTTCTAGAAATAGAAGCCCCACTTAAGAGATGGGGCTCAGTCACCTTCACTTTAATAAGCTTCCGGGTTAATTTTGCTTCTGGTGACCCAAGGATAGTAGTACCTGAGGTAAACACAGCCTGAGAACCCCAGAGAAGACCAAGGAGAGCAAAGGAGTCTTGAAAGCCAGGATGAGGGGCAAAGAGAGAGGTGTCCCTTTCTTTTTCATGTACACCTTTGCTAGGACTATTAGCATAGTATTATCTGAAAGTCTTTGGTAGGCTGAATTTGAACATGTTTTCCAGTGGAACTCATATTTCGAGTTTTAAATAGCAATCCTATTTGAACTTTTGGAATTCAGTTTGTTCCCATGTTGGTAACTATCTGTTATACCCAGCATGCTGTAAGAATTTCAACTGGATTATGGGAACCCCACACCAGCCCCAACTCTGTTTGAAAACCTTCAATTTTCTCATGACGTTAGCTCATTTATTAAATATAAACTTAATTTTGAGAAGAGCGGACAGGTGTCTTCTGTTAAATATTGAATTACATTCAAGCTCAAGCCAAAAAGCTACACATCAAATGTGCATGTCTACTTCATAAAGAGCTTTGGATTCTTGAAGGACAGTGTGAGAAATAACCAGTATATCTCAGGAGTTCTGGTCAGCCTTGTTAGATTTAGTTGGTCTGCTAAAAGTTTACAAATTTATATTGAACAAACCTCCTTTGACAGACATGGAATGGAAAATAATGAAAATTACTAATATTGAAGATGTGCACAGAAGAATGTGCCATTGTCCATTTAAACTTTGTGATAGTAATAAGTAGTTTAAAGAAAAGTTCAGATGTGCTTTGGAACACAAAAAAGAGGTTGGAAAAAATGATCAGCAGAAAGTGAATTGGGATGGCAGTTGTCTCCAAGTCTCTCTCTTGATTGGGTACAAGAGAACTTTTAGGTGCTATCTTCTCCTTCTTGCATTTCAATTAGATTCCAAAATAAATTAGTATGCAAACCTCAATGAAAGACTCTACGAACTGGTATGGATAGTCACAACTTGAGCTAATCAAGACTTAGAGTTCCTGCTGGACTAGTGCTATTTCATATTTTTCTTTAATGACAAGACCTTCTGTTCAGTGTCCTTTGTTCTTAACCAGAAATAGAGGACTAGCTCCTAATTTGTCTGGCTCCTCGGCCTCATAAAGATCCCAGATTAAACATTTGCATCAGTTAGGATTGTTCATTTGCAAGCAACAGAATCTGACTGCTGGTTTTCAGAATTGCTAGGAAAACTAATGAACTAAACTTCAGAAAGGAAGGCAGATCCAAGGAATCTGTTGGGTTCTATTTAGATGGGTCTAAAAGAGCTGTCTTTCTTGTCATGGGGACCAGATTTGGTGTTTACTCAGCTCTGATTGCCTTGCCTGGACCACATGTTTATTCTTGATCTGGGAACATTTTGACCAACCATCAAAATGGTCAGGGGGAGAATGGATAACAGAAGAGGAAATCCATTTCAGGAAATTAAACAGCGCATGTCCACTCACATGCCTTGAGGTCTCCTCTGGCCTGAGGATTCTATGACTATTCTGTTGTTCTATCATTGCATTATTAGAGAATTTCCAGGTGCAAACCAAAGTGATGCGTTGGTTCCAGAGAACAAGGGGCAGATTCTGTGTCATTTCCAAGTTTAAACTTGACCATAGCATCAACATGGAAGACAAGAAAGTAGGAGGATAATGACAGTTTTGGTTGGATTCTGGGTGAATTCTATGTGACTTTGGTTACATTTCTTAATTTTCCTGAGATTCAGTTTTTCCATCTGTAAAATATAAGCAAAAATACTTCATCTTTTTTTTTTTTTTAATTAGATTGTTCCATGGGAAATGTTTGTAACAGTGTCTGGCCTTAGTAAATGGTAGTTATTGTTAGTGTTCTGAATGGGAATTCCCTGTCAAATGTTAATTACGGAAATTTATATGACCATATTTTAGTGAGCTCATTTTTATAAACTCATTAAACCTTGGAGATATGGTGAGCAGATAGATATTCCTGGATTCTCAACAACCAAATCCAAGAGACTAATAAAATTAATGGTGGCAACTCACTGAAACTACAGATTTGTGCTCCCTGAATCCAAAGACATGTCATAGGGATCCTGTCCAGGTACATAGCTGGCATTTATATCTGACAGCAACTGGGCAACATTGTAGAAAGAACATTACAAATGATCACTCTGAAAATTTACCCTGGCTTTTCCTGAAAATGTTTCCTCCCTGGTGATTTCCACATAATAGCATAAAATACCGTATTTCTGTAGGATTTTGATTATATCCTCTCTTGTGTTCTTTAGCAAAGTGAGGCAGTTGCTATGACTCTGGTACATCAAGTAATGACTAAAATAAAATTACAAATGAGTTTCAGGCCAACAACATGTACTGGGAATTATGAAACCACAAGCTTCCGGAGGTGACTTGCTAAAAAAGGATTTTAAAACAGAGTGACTGAAGTTTGGGGAGGGGACACCACTCACTTAGTTTATCATGAGCACTTTATTAGGATTGGGAAATGGGGAAAGGAACCATTTCTAATTTCGATTTACACGTTATCCTGGTGTGACCAGAGTTATATCTGAGAGGGGGAGATTCCTGCCCCTGGGTCAATGGGACATCCTTCCTTCCTGTTGAGATGGTCAGCTGGGAAGTTTATCCTTCCCTGCCAGAAACACATGCCAGGGGCTGGGGAGATAGCTCAGTCGGTAGAGTGCTTGCCTTGCAAGCACAAGGCCCTGGGTTCGATCCCCAGCACCCAAAAAAAAAAAAAAAAAAAAAAAAAGACACACATGCCAGCACTCAAAACCTCAGAGTCATCCCTCCGGAAGTATCTCATCTCCGTGTTTCGAAGATGAATGACTCAAAAGCATTTATTGACTGCCTACCTGCATTTTTATTCACCATGCTGCCTGCTTGAGCTCTTGGAAGAAAAGGGTGATTCTGTCACTTATAGGTCGTGTATTTGATGTGGGAAGAGAAGATGCAAGCACATGAAATACGAAGACCAAGATGAAATCAGTTTGAAATGAGAACTCATCCCTGTGGCTCCTGGCCTCAGTGGGACTGGACAGCTGGAAAAAAAAGAAAAAGAAAAAGAAAAAGTAAAAAAAGGTCTTGCTCAGCTGGAGGAGATTTCAATCAGCGTGCTTATCCGCACCTACAGGAACAGAGTCCAGATTTGTCACCAGGTCCTATTTGAAGGAACACACAATTTGTTGAAGTCATTTTGGATGCAGGAAATCCTGTGTTTATTACTCTAGGAAATACTACATAAAAATTCGGATATTTTTCCCCTTGTAATGCTCTTTTGAATCGAAAATTGGCAATGGAGCCACTGTTAAGAAGAACAGAACGTTGCTCAGGAAATGACGACATGGTGATAGCAGATCATGCACAATAGGCCTTACTTCTTTGTTTTTGCTGGTTCCCAAAATTGGTTGATAGAATTGCTTCTTTCAGGGAGTCCAGACACTCGCAGGGCCATCCCAAGTCCATGTCTTGGTGCTAATGGCTTCAGATAGGCATTGCCATCGCCCTGAGGATGTCTCAAACACAGGTGAGAGAAAGGCCTTGAAAATGCTGGAGTCACCTCTAAAAGCATAGGAGCACCATGAGTACCAGGGACCGCGAAACCCTGTAGGTCCTAGTGTATCTAAGTCAACTAAATGGGCACAGAATAGGCCCTTTCTAAAACCATCCACCTTAGCTGTAATGTCTGTAGAGGGCACTGAAGAGCTCCCTCTAGCCAGAAGATGAGGGGATGTGTACAACATCTGGCTGTCTTTTCAGAGCATGACGAAGACGTGCGATAATGTATATAAAGGAAGAGGACATCAACACCGCACCTGAGGAGTGAGCAGCACTGTCCACGAACATGGGACTTTGAGGTTCATCGTCAGCCTTCTGTTATTACTAGAGCAAGCAGGGTTCCTCCTTCAAAGAATGTTAGCTGTGAGCAATTCCTTTAGATTTAGGTATTTGATTTTCTTCGCCTTATTTGTTGTTTGCTAGTTTGTTTTGTTGTTGCTAAACATTTGGTTCATTTCTAGTCATTTCTCTTTTTAAGAAATGAAGTTGTTGGCAAGGATTCCTTTGCTGAGAGTGCAGTGGGCTGTTTTCTATGCATGGTGGTTATATATATATTTATTTTTATTGTAAACAAATGGGATACATGTTGTTTCTCTGTTTGTACATGGCGTAAAGGCATACCATTTGTGTAATCATAAATTTACATAGGGTAATGTTGTTTGATTCATTCTGTTATTTTTTTCCTTCCCCCCCACCCCTCCCACCCCTCCCACCCCTCTTTTCCCTCTATACAGTCCTTCCTTCCTCCATTCTTGCCCCCCTCCCTAACCCTAACCCTAAACCTAACCCTAACCCTAACACTAACGCCTCCCACCCCCCATTATGTGTCATCATCCGCTTAACAGTGAGATCATTCATCCTTTGGTTTTTTGAGATTGGCTTATCTCACTTAGCATGATATTCTCCAATTTCATCCATTTGCCTGCAAATGCCATAATTTTATCATTCTTTGTGACTGAGTAATATTCCATTGTATATATATACCACAGTTTCTTTATCCATTCATCAATTGAAGGACATCTAGGTTAGTTCCACAATCTGGCTATTGTGAATTGAGCAGCTATGAACATCGATGTGGCTGTATCCCTGTAGTAAAAAAATATGGAACGCTTCACGAATTTGCGTATGGTCCTTGTGCAGGGGCCATACTAATCTTCTCTGTATCGTTCCAATTTTAGTATATGTGCTGCCAAAGTGAGCACTGTGTGGTGGTTATATTTTTACATGTAGCAAACCTACAGTCATTATTTTATAAATTGAAGTAGTCAGATTCAGCAAATAAAAACGTAAAATTCTCAGTTAAATTAGAATTTAAAACAGATAAATTTTAGTTTAATTATGTCCCAAATATTGCATGGAACATACTTAAACAAACAAAAAAAAATTGCTTAACTTTTATCTGAAAATCAAACTTAACTAAGTTCCTGTGTTTTGTCTGTCCATCCTATAAAATAGAACTAAATGTAGTTTTGGTTAACTTTTAGCACAATATTTTTGGAGGGTCTTCCTCCCAATTGACTTTTTTGTGATCTTTTTTGTTTAAACTTTTCTTACTACATTTTGTCCTTTTTGTGGATGTGTGGCTTCACTTTAGGAATAACCGTGGCTGCGTGATCTCACCTGGGAGGATTTACCATCGAGGGCGCTTGCCACTGTTTTGGGTTGTCACGGTTTAGGGGAGTAGAATATTGATGCACTGACATGAAATCTGTAGAGGCAGCGAGGCTGCTTCCATCCTACAATGCACGTGAAAGGCCCCCAACAAAAATTATTTATACAACACACAATAACTGCTGCTGAGGAAATCTACCCTAAACATTTGAATAGAGAGGTTTATCTTTCCAAATACATCTTCATTTAAAATCAATTATTGAGTCAACATCTTCAATCACATTGTTCATATCCTCTGTATTGGGGGTAGGGAGTGTTGGGGATCAAACCCAGGGCCATTTGCATGCTAGGCAAATTCTCTACCGTGGTTACATGCCCACACCCTTCAATTTTTTTTTTTTTTTTTCATTTTTTGGGGGAGGGAGGTACCAGGGATTGAACTCGGGGACACTTGACTACTGAGCCACATCCCCAGCCCTCTTCTGTATTTTATTTAGAGACAGGATCTCACTGAGTTGCTTAGCACCTCACCATTGCTGAGACTGGCTTTGAACTCTTGATCCTCCTGCCTTAGCCTCCCAAGCTGCTGGGTACTTTTTTCATATTTGACCGATCAAAGAAATGACTGATATACTGAAGCCATTTATTCAGTTTAACAAATGTTTAATGAGATTCCTTAGTACGTCAGAGTTTGTTCCAAGTGCTGGGAATGAATACTCAGTGAACAAAACGGGCAAATATATATTTTTTTAACTCCAAGGATCTTATATTCTAATGAATGGAACTGGATTAGGAAACAATTAACAAATTATGTGCAAAACGCATAATGATCCTTGTTACGCGAAATATATAGAGAATAGAATGGGTTCTGGGATGGGCGTGAGTTGTAATTATGAACTGGGTGGTGGGGAAGTCATTACTGAGGAAGTTAATTTAGAACAAAGACCTGGAGGAGATGACAGAGAAAGTTATGTGATGTCTAAGAGAAGAGTGTCTCAGGCAAAGGAAACGAAAGTGCAAAGACTGATGTGGGTCAGTGTGTTCAAGGAAGAAAAGGAAGCCAGTGTGGCTGGAGCAAAGGGAGGAGGAGAGAGATTTGTAGGGATGAGGTCAGAGGGTGACGGGGCTGGGCCAGTGTCCAGGTCATTAGGGTCAAGGAAGCCATTGTGAGAACTGTGGCATTTACTTCTAAGCGAGCTGGGAAACCTCTGGAGAGTTCAGGCAGAGTCATGTGACTTTCTACACATTTTGAAAGCATGGTGTTGGCTGTTGTGATGAGAACACTGTGGGTGCCAAGGAACTGGGGATCAGTAAAGTGGCCATTGCAAAACTCCAGGAGGTGGATGATGACTTGCTGACCAGGGTGGCAGCTGTGGAGATTATGAGAACAAATCAAATTCTGCACAAAATTTTTTTAATATCTTTTTGTATTTTTAATGATCTGGTTTGCTTTGTCTTTTTTTTATTGTAAACGAAGGGGATACATGTTGTTTCTCTGTTTGTACATGGCGTAAAGGCATACCATTTGTGTAATCATACATTTACATAGGGTAATGGTGTTTGATTCATTGTTATTTTTTTCCTTCCCCCCCACCCCTCCCACCCCTCTTTTCCCTCTATACAGTCCTTCCTTCCTCCATTCTTGCCCCCCTCCTTAACCCTAACCCTAACCCTAACACTAACCCCTCCCACCCCCCATTATGTGTCATCATCCACTTATTAGCGATATCATTCGTCCTTTGGTTTTTTGAGATTGGCTTATCTCACTTAGCATGATATTCTCCAATTTCATCCATTTGCCTGCAAATGCCATAATTTTATCATTCTTTATGGCGGAGTAATATTCTGCACAAATTTTGAAGGGAAAGCCTGCAGGAGTTGCTATAGGAGTGGGTCTGAGTGGCGTGACAAGGGAAGGAGACAAAGTTGCTACCATTTGAGATGTAAGAGTAGATAGAGCAGGAGTGAGTTTAAAACAGAAGATTAGTTCAGTTTTGGAGTGCTGGATTTGGGAAATCTACTAGACTTCCAAGGGAAGAAACTGAGCGGGAAGCTGGATGCAAGAACCTATGGCCTGAACTAAATACATAAATGTGTGAGATTTAAACATATATCCGTATGTTTAAACATATATAAATTTAAAGTTTTTATATTAGTAGAGTTTAAAATAAGTATGTATATTTGAAAAATATTTGAATCTCTATTTGTATTAGTCAGTTTTGCATTATTATGACCAAAATACCTGACAATAATAACTTAGGGGAGAGAAAGTTTACTTTGGTTCACAATTTCAGAGATTTCGTCCATAGTAGATCAACTCCTTTACTCTGGGCTCAACATTAAGCAGAAAAACATGGCGGCAGGGTGTAAAGGAGAAGCATTGCTACGTTCATGCTGGCCAGGAAGCACAGAGAGAGGAAGAGGTAGAGGCTGCCGGGAAGAAGCACTCTTCTGGGACTCACTCCCAGTGACCCACCTACTCCAGCCACACCTCATGGAGTTACCCCCCTAGTTAGTCCATTCAAACGAGGGTGGACAGATTAGGATACAACTCTCATAACCCTTTGTCTCTGAATATTCCTGAAGTAACACAGGAGATTTTGGGGGACACCTCACATCCATAGCACTAATTGAAAGAGAAATGAGAGGCTATCCCCATCACTGCTCTATGAAAGACTGGGAAATTGCCTTGCATTCACTTACCTCGATCCTCATGGAAACCAGGAGAGGGGAAAATTCTTCCTTGAAAAAGGCTCGTACTCTCCGAGCTCTTGAGTTTGCATAATCGAGTACCAAGTCAGAGTGATTTACAGCTTCCTGTTGGGCTCCAAATTCTGTTCCTTCTTCCCAGGGGAAGAAGACTGGGAAGAGAACTGGCAGGATATTTAGAATTGCTTTAGGGCATGATTCTTTATAGAATTCATTTATAAAGGGTTAGGTATCGAGGAGTATAATACTTACTTGAATTTACTAGGGGTTAAATGCTAAGACATAAAGGGCCTTTGAATATATTTGTTTCTATCAGTTGGCAGTCATATTTCTGTTGTCAGATGTATTGGTCAGCTTCCCATCATGCTAATAAAATACCCGAGGCAAGCTACTTATGAAATAAATTGAGATTAACCCTGGTTTATTGTTTTGGAGGTTCAAGTCCAAAAGCAGGCAGCCTGTGGGTTTGAGCCTCTTGTGATGGTCGCACAGCATGGCAGGAGTGCCCAGTGGAGCAATCCACTTAAATCTCCAACTAGGAAGCAAAGAGAGAGGACAGGTCAGAGTCCCACAATCCCCTTCGGGGGATTTAGGTCCACAGCACTCCCAGTATTGCCACCCTGGGCAACAAGCCTTCAACACGGACCCTTGAAACACTCGTCCAAACCACAGCACCAGCTAAGTCTCTTCCTCCATCCCACTCTTCCCTCCCCTCTCTTCTCTCCTCCCTACGGCATTCATTCTCACTCTCCCACTTCCCATCCCCCTTCTTTGGGGGACCCTGTCCTACAAACATCCTGTAGTAGTGAAAGAATCAAGAAGCAGCCTGGAGATTTACTATTCCACCCCATAATCTTTGTCATTCCCATAAGTCACCTACACACACACACACACACACACACACACACACACACACACTCTTTAAGTAAAATTAGTGTTTGCTCTTCATTTATTCAAGCATTCATGAATTCCTTTCACACATATGTGCTGAGGATGTACACTTACTGGGTACTTTTTCCAAATACTCGATATTTCTGCAAACAAAGTAGTTAAAATACCTGCCCTTGAGTATCTTATACTCTCATGTGGATGGGGAGTGGACAGATAATACATAAAATAAATAGGTTGTATTAATGTATTGGAAAGTGATACATTTTCTAGAAAAATAGTTATGGATATGAACAATTAAGATTTTGAGGTAGAAGAACTTTAAGGGGGGTGACCGGAGCAGAACAGGCCTTGAGGCCCTTCTGTGAGAAAAGATTCCTTACGTGAAGACCAGGGGTGAAGAAGAGAGCCAGAAGATACCTACGGGAAGAACGGTGCAGCAGCTCTGAGGTTCAGGAGACAGCAGGAGGCTATGTGGCTGGTATTCATTGCCCGAACAGAAAGGGCTCTGGGAAGACTTGGAAGGCGATGTGGAGCAGGGCATTAGATCATGTAGAGTGGTGTTCCAGTCCCTTATAAAAAAATATTTTATTTAGAGACAGGGCCTTGCAGAGTTGCTGAGTCTGGCTTTAAGCTCCTGACTCTCCTGCCTTAGCCTCCTGGGCCACCGGGATTGCGAGCATGCACTGCTGTACCTGGCTAAACTCTCTAAGTCCGAATCTCTCTTTATTAACTTTACCTCTAGCTCAGTGAGACTTTTTAAAATGTAAAGACTTGGGTCTCTCTTTCATTCTATAGTAGGAAGAATAATGGCCTCTCAAAGATATCCATGCCTGCAAACCTGTACATAAGTTATTTTCCATGGCAAAAGGGTCTTCGCAGATGTGATGGAGGGTATGACTTTGAGATAGGCTGAGTCTTCCTGGTTTATTGGATGGATCCGATTTAATGACACAGGTATTTAAAAATGAATATTCCCTGGCTGTGGTTAGAGAGAGATCACAATGGGAGAAAGGTCAAAGAACTGCACCAGGAGAAGAACTCAACCTGTCATTGGTGGCTTTGAAAATGGAGAAAAGGAGGTCACAAGCCAAGAAATAGAGGTAGCCTTGGAAAACGGGGAACATATTCTCCCCTAGAATCTTCAGAAAGGAATGCAGCCCTCCTGTCACCCAGGATTTATCCCAGTAAGACCCATTCGGACTTCTGACCTACAAGCAATTTTTTGGTGTGTGTGAAATTATTTCCAAATAAAAAGTTTTTTCTAAAAAATCATCTATCTGAACTACCACAAAGTTCCGAACTTCAGACAATGTCCCCAATTTGACAGATGGCCACCCTGTCTTTGGGCATCCAGCCTACAGGTCTGAATACCTTGAAGGAAGTGGATGCTCAGTACCCGAGTCTGCCCATTCAATTGTTGGTTAATTTCAGGAGTTTGAAAGTTCTCTCTGGGTTGGGGAAAATGAAATCAATCTGTTGGTGACTTCCCCCTGCTAGTGGAAGCCCTGCCTTCCGGTGAAATATAGAATGAGTTTTCTCTCTCTTTACGTATTGGAGGGCAGCTGTCATACTTCTTAATAACTTGTGTTTCAGGACAAAAAGTTTCTTATCAGTGGATGCTTACAAGTCAGTCTGTGAGTCTCCTCCCTGGGGTGCATTTTCACTTGACAGTGTTCTTTTGAAGTGCAGCAATCATAAGCACTCTAGCGAAGAGAGCAGAGGCCCATCCATTTAGTTGATTAGCTCCTTCCCCCTCTTCCAACTTTTCTCTTCCTAGGTCACCACAGTGGCATTTATGGGGAAAATCATGTTGATGATATGCATTGATTTTACAATGAAATCAATGCATGTGACTTTGGTGCATCCTGGATGGGGCCCCAAGGCCACATTACCACAGCGACCTAGTAAAGGAAATCCCTGGGATGAGCTCTGTTACTGCTAAAATGCAGTGTGCTCTCAGCAATTGCCCTTTGACCTTTCCCCTTCCCAAACAGACAAGGCAAAAGCTCAGTTTCTTGGCTGTCACTGATAAACAGTGCAATCAGGAGAGTTTGTTTAATAATGTAAGTTGGCTGCTAGGAATCCCCAGTGCCCATGGGCTGAGGTCCTCAGAGGCAGGATTACAGAATCCTGATGGAAAGTTTTAGAACTACTCTCTCCAGTTTCAAAATAGGAAGCAAAGATGTTTGAGAGACTGAGCTAGGGTCACTGCTCATGTCTGACAGCAGTAGTGACAACTCTGAAACTCAGAGTTCTTGGGTCCCATGTGTTGCTCAGATGTTGGTTTAAGGGAAGGGAACAGGCAGATTGGAACTTGGGAGTGGTCTGCTCTGCTGGGCACTTTAATGACTAAGTAGTTTTAGGATGGGTCAGGGTGTCCTTTGCCATAGTCCAGTGAGGGACAAACCAATGCCAGTTGCCCTAGAGGTGTCATTTCCCCAGGTTATGACTGAGGATTCATTCAGCATCGCATTCATCCTTCAGCAGAGAGTTGGGTGCTCTAGGGTTTTGCATGACCCTGTAGCTAGCAGTGCCCCTGGCAGACTTTGGAAGGCCCAGCTCTTAGTGTGAACTCACCAACCATAAAACTGTCAGGTCACGGAACAGCTGCTGCTTTTCAGGTCAACTAGCTCACATTCAAGGCAGTTTTCTGCAAAAGGCATTTTAACAGGATCCCTAAGAATGAAGTCTTTTCATGTGGCATGCTTAATGAAGTTGGTTTGGGGTAAGGAAACAAGGGAGGGAGGGAAAGAGGAAGGTGAGGAGGGAGGGAAGCTTTTCCTGTGAACATAACCATCTTAAACTGTAGACCTTAAAGGTTTATAAGCCCAACTCCCTGAGAGTGATTAACTCACTAGTGACCAGCTATTCCTTTTATTTTTCCCTCTAGCTCCCGAAGAGTTAACGAATGGACACTAGTCTAAGAGTTAATCTGGAAGTTTAGGGACTGGGCCAGAATCTTGGAGAGTGGCTGTCTGAGAAGTCCAAAGAAGTATTAAGAAAAATTACCCAGTTGGGCATTTTTCCCCCCTTAAATAGACATACCCAGATATAAATAAACTGGGTAAGTCAAAAGGGCATGAAAAGTTACCAAAGGGGGTTTCACTAAGGGGCTAAGGGTAGTTGGGTATGCGTGAGGGAGTGGGATGACTTAGCCTGATGTAGTGGGGAAGTTTCTTGACCATGTGCACGGGGACTTTTCTTTTTAAAGTACACGTTGAATTTTAGCACTTGAAGGCTTATAGCAAAATTGAGAGGAAGGCACAGAGATTTCCCATGTATCCCCCAGGCCTTCTATATGCACAGCCTCCCCCATTATTGACATCACCCACCAGATGGCACATTTGCTACAATTGATGAGCCTACATTGACACATCGCTGTCATACGAAGTCCATAGTTTACATTAGGGTTCATTCTTGGTGTTATGTATTTTACTGGTTTAGACAAATGTATAACGACATTATACTACCACACAGAGTATTTTCACTGCCCCTTAAATTCTCTGTGCTCCACCTATTCATCTCTCTATTCCCCCTCCTCCTGGCAACCATTGATTTTTTTATTAGCTCCTCAGCAGTTTTGCCTTTTTCCTGTCATACAAATGGAATCATGCAGCATGTAGCCTTTTGAGATTGGCTTCCTTCACTTAATAATATGCACTTAAGTTTCCTCTATGTCTTTTCACAGCTTGATAGCTCATTTCTTTTTAGCACTGAATAATATTCCATTATTGGGAGGTATAATTGCTTATTTGTTTATTCAACTACTGAAGGACATCTTGGTTGCTTCTGAGTTTTGGCAATTATGAATACAGCTGCTATAATAATCTGTGTGCAGGTTTTTATTTATTGGTTTATTTTACTTTGGTACTGAGTCATATCCCCAGACCCTTTTATTTTATCGTTTTGAGACAGGGTCTCACCAAGTTGCTTAGGGTCTAAGTTGCTGAGGTTGGCTTTGAACTTGAGATCCTCCTGCCTCAGACTCCTTAAGCCCCTGGGATTAAAGGGGTATGCCACTGTGCCCAGTTTTGTGTGCAGGTTTTTGTGTGGACGTATTTTCAACTCATTCGGGTAAATTGCTAGATTGCATGGTAAGAGTATTTTTAGTTTTGTAAGAAATGTAGAAACTATCCAAGGTGGCTGTATCATTTTGTATTTCCACCAGCAATGAATGATAGTTCCTAGTGCTCCACCTCCTTGTCAGCATTTAGTGTTGTCAGTGTTCTGGATTTTGGCCACTCTCACAGGTGTATAGTGGTATCTCATTGCTGTTTTAATTTGCATTTCCTTCATGACATGTGGTGTGGATCATGCAGAGCATCTTCTCATATACTATTTTCATCTTGGATCTTTGATGAAGTTTGTTCAGGTCTTTGGCTCATCTTTTTAATAGAGTCATTTATGTTTTTACTGTTGAGATTTAAGGGTTCTTTGTGTATTTTGGATAATATTCCTTCATCTGTCTTTTGAAAATACTTTTTCCCAGTCATATATTGTCTTCTTCATTCTCTTGGTAGTGTCTCTTGCAGAGAAGAATTTTTAAAATTTTTCATAAAGTCCAGCTAGTCAATTTTTTCTTTTATTGTCTTTGGTGTTGGATCTATCTTAAACAATTATCACCAAACCCAGGTCATCCAGATTTTCTCCTATCTTAGCTCTAGAAGTCTTGGAGTTTATGTTTTACAATTAGGTCTGTGATTCATTTTGAGCTGGTTAGGGTCTGTGCCTAGGCTTATTTCTATTATTTTATTTTTGCATGTGAATGTCTAGTTGTTCCAACATTATTTTTTGAAAAAACAATTTTCGCTTCATTGTATTTTGATACCTTTTCTTCTTTGTCAAAGAGTAGTTGGCTACTGTGGCTCTACAGTCCACTGATCTGTTTCTTTCAATAATGTCTTACAGTTGTATGATGTCAGTCTTCCAACTTTGTTCTTCTTCAATATTGTGTTGGCTATTCTGGGCCTTCTGCCTCTCAATATAAAACTTAGAATCAGTTTGTTGACAAAACAAAACAACTAGCTGTGACTTTGGGATCACACCGAGTCTATAGTTTATCAACTTGGGAAGAATGGATGTCTTAACAATATTGAGTCTTCCTGACCGTGAACATGAAATATCTTGCTTGACATTTATTTGGCTTACTTCTTACATCAAAGTTTTGCAGTTTTCCTTTTGTAGATCTTATAAATATTTTGCTAGACTTATATGTAAGTATAGTATTTCACTTTTGGTGTACGCTAATGTGAATGGTCTTCTGTTTAAACTTCAAATTCTACTTCTTCATTGCTAGTAAATAGGAAAGTGATTAACTTCTGTGTATTTTTAACCTTGTATTCTGAAGCCTGATTTTCCTTTTTAAAGCAGTGGACAGTCACCTCCTTCTCTTTCCTGTCTTCCCAAATCATTGCTGAGCATCAGTGGGAGCATCCCTTGCTGAGCACCCCCTCTTATCCTAGAAGAGTCAAGTCAGCCCCCAACCTGATCACACAGGAAACTTTCTCTAATCTGGAAGTGGGGGTGCAGACATTTACAAGAAATGCTCATCTAATGAGGGACTGCAGATTCCTTTCCCACAAAAATGTTCCTACGTGACCACAATAGGTACAAAAGAAATGGGAGGATGGTAATGAAAATCAGGATTTTCTTTTTTCCTTCTCCTGGAGAAAGGAACCATAGACAGAGAAGCATAGAAAAAGAGATGCTTTATTGAAATGACATAGGAAAAAAAAAATAACACCTAGGAAACTCTTTTTCCCCTGAGAAGTCAAAACACATTAAGGTTTGATCAAAATAAAGATCTTCTTTGTCTGAAAATCCTGGTGTGCAGCCCTGTGCTCATGCTGTTTGTTTGGTACCATGGAAACACACAGTGGATAGCAGCAGATAAAAGCATGTCAGGGAAGAGACCAAAGGGCAGGTCTCATGTTTTCCTCACAAGCCAGACAAAAAACAATTCTGATTGGTATTTGCTATGGAAAACACTAAAGTCCTTATAAACAAGAAACCTTTTCCTCCAGGGACCCTAAACTTTCTCTAAGAAAAATAATTCATAGATGTTTAGTTATCCCTCAATTATAGACACACAGGTTTTTATATTTGAGTGGAGTTCGTATTATCAGGGGGGAAGAGGGATATAAAGACTTAAAGAATGGATAGACCACACAGAGAAAATGAGCAATAACTCAATATAGTGATGGTTTATAAAGACCCTGAGGCAAGAACCCCAAGACCCCTGACTTTAAATCTATCCACACACAGTCCAGCAGTTCTCAAGACTGGTGTTTGCGGAACTAGGTGGTAGCAAGGAGCTAATAAGCTTTGAGAATTCTTTATTTATGTGTTCCACTTGATAGGAAACAGCTGACATTGTTTATATTAAAAAGGTCTCAGAATGTTTTTGCATCCAAAACATGACTTTTGGAATGATTGTGTGCAAACGAGTTAAGTAAAGGTCATTAATTTACCTCATGTAAACTTCCATTAAGTTACAGAAAAGGAGCAAGGTTCTGGGTGGCTCATGTAACTTCACCCTGCTACAGAAGAACATTTTCCCTATTAATGATATGTTTGGGGTAATTTAAGACTGTTAACTTAAGGGTAGTGATCTGAAAGTTTTGAATTTCCCCCCATTTCTATCAATACACCAAGGGCAACCGAGGATCTAGGTGGTTCAGTACATAGCTCCACACTCAGATACACAAATAGGAAATGGAGCAGTGTGGGGGATGGAATAAACATCTGACTGACATGAGGAAAAGTCTATTCTACCTGAACGTCAGCTTCAGAGAACAATGTGGTCTTTGGATACTATAGAGCTATCCAGTGACTTGGTGGAAAATAAGATGACCAACAGTTGTAAGAACATTGTGAGTCCATTCCAAAGATCAAAAGGGTTACTGTATGGAGTGCTTGGACAGTTTGTTTTCAGTTTGACTTCAAGCTGGGTTGAGAGTGGCTAAACAGCCAGCATAATGTAGGACCGATGGAAAGCCCCCAACTTTCAGAGCACAGTTAAAAAACACATTTCTTGATCCATACAGGTGACAGTTCCCATACAGACTTACAGCAAAAATTAATTTTTTAAAAGGAAATGCTTCAAAATCAAAAACAGGGTTATCATTCTGGTGATCTCAGATTCTTTTCTGTACTCCCAGCAGAATAATTTCACCAGTAGTCCCACCACATGTAACACAAAAACGTTCAATTCACACATAAGCCACATATAGAAAGAGGTAGCTATGATAGCCTGGATGTACTGATTGCTGTCCCAATAGAGAAACTACACTCTTCTAGATCCAGCATGTACAAGTTTAAAGGTATGTATGTATCTCTGATTTAGTGAACAATTTCCAATATTTAATTCAATGGTGGAAAGCACAAAGAAGTTATATGATGTCATTTTAATAATTCATAGAAAGCATATATGTACACCCAATGAAGTCATCTTTATTGCATATTGCTATTTAAAAAAATGTACAGTCTCATAACACATACGACATTTTTTTTCTTGGTACTGTAACAACAGTCTTGCACCTAGAGACTAAGTGGTTCCAACTACTAAGCTAATAAGATACAAGACATATAATTAAGTTTACAAATTATAATGCTTTTTCTTTTTGGCATTAATTTAAAAAAACAAACAAAAAACTTTAAAATACACACCCAAGAGAGAAAAGTGGCTACTTACACCAGCACCAATCTAAAAAGTAGTTTTTTGTTTTGTTTTGTTTTCAACAATGGCACATGGAATTACCTGCACACAGTTTTCAGGGAAAGAAACCAAAAAATGGAAATGGCAAAGGAGGCCTACCAGGATGGCCATATTAAAATGAGGGTGATTACCAAAGGCAAGAGGGACATGCTACACAAACTTGCTCCTTTTGTGACTCTCCTTCCACTTGTTCATTCCTTAAACTGTAAGACAAAGCCATTTTCAAAATACAGTTCCAAAATTGAGCCAGACCAAATTTCTCCTACTATAAATAGAAAAAAATATACATAGAGGCACTTTAGTTAAGGAACAGAGAAAACCATCATCCTATCCCACTCCTCCTCTCCAAGCCTGTTTGAGCCTAGTCTCCAACTGCACCTTTAACGTGGTGTATTTGCAGACCTTGGTTAACTAGGAGCTGGGGGAGTGTAACCTCTGCTTTGTATTTATAACTTTTAACTGCAAGAGTCATTTGCTTCCATAGAATGGGTGGAAAGTCGCTAAGTTTGCAATGAGGGAAAAATGTAAAACCACAGCTCTTGACAACTCTTAGAGCATTATTTCACAGCTTTCGTACAGCACAGATACCTCGCCATCTGCACTAAGCATTATAGTTTATACAAATCATTTTTAAATAGTATGAGTCCTGTACAGCACGCACATTGATTTTTTATTCATCCCTGAATATTCCCATTAGAACGTAAGCTCCTTGTGGGCAGGGACTCTGTCTTGCTCACCACTACAGCTCTACCATGCCTGGTACATAGTAGATACTTAATAAATATTTGTTAGTTGACTGAAGAACTCAATTTAGTGAGTAAATAATGTTCTAGTGCAACAGGAAAAACTACTCTCTCCACAGGAAACCCAACCACGACAGGATAGATGGAAAGAAAAGAAAAAAACATCAGCCCCACCCCCCCTCCCACCCCACTACAAATAAATAAAGCAAAAAAAAAAGAAAAAAGAAAAAAAGTAACAGTCCTCTTTATATATCATATAATTTAAGGATATTGAAAGTTGGTAGGTTAATGGTAAGCATCTATATTTTATTTTCTAATGTTCATTGTTTTTATTCATTTCTCCCTGAGAGCTTTATTTTTTTGGACTGAAATTTTACAGGTAGCTTTACTGACACACAATTTAAAATGATAACATATAACATCAAACCACTTTAAATATACTTAGATATAAATAGATCTGGGCATCTCTATTGATGTTGATATTTTGTGACACTCTAAGTGCCCTTTAGTCCAGACCTATATTTACAGAAGATGCAGCTTGTCCTACAAAACAGAAAATAGAAAAAGACGAAAAAAAAAAAAAAAAAGGCACCCCATTAAAATTTTTCTTAAAATAATCTTTATCCCTTCAGAGAATTCTTCCTTTAAGTCTTGGGTGGAAATTTTTAAGATTTATATATCTATATTGTTAGAATAACAAGTACATTCTGGCAATCTTGTTCTTTAACAAGGGTATGGGTTGCATTTAGATACTGGTTTTTTTTTTTTTTTTTCCAAAAGCAATTTAAAGAAATCATCAAGAGCACTTGGCAGGAAACTTGATGAAATTAGAGGAGGAGAAAAGAAACTAATGTTTAAGCTTTAAATATACAAAAAGAATTTTGATTGACATTCTACATAATACAAATTGTGTGCAAGATGTTCTTGAAAAACACAGACTGTATCCCCAAATCAACATCAGAAATTTTAAGCTGATCCCATCAATTACTGGTATGATGCCTGAGCATCACATTGTCAATATCAAAAACCATTTTAAATCTATATTCTTCCAACTCCATTTTCACCAATGAAAATAGTTTCAAAGTACAGCAAGCTTGGAAACTGTAAAATATTTCACAAGCCTTTTTCTTTCTCTCTCTCTTTTTTTTTTTTTTTCTTTTTCTTTTTTATGCTTAGGGAATGTCTGTCATCTCTTTTAGGAGATAGTATTGTGCTTCTGAACAGTCATGGTGTTCAGGGAAAGAAAATGAGCCACACTCAATATGAATGCATACGCAAAGGGTTTCTGAGCACGTACGTTAACAGAAAATTTTTATCCATACATAGAGGTCTCCAGACGATACTCAGACTTCTATATACATTTTTAATATACATATACACATACATTTACATACACACACATTCACACACACTCACAGATGAAGGAGGAAATTGCCACTGTTTGGATTGCAAGGCAGTGTAATGGAACGGTCTAGTCACTTCAAAGGGCTGCTACTGAGCTTTTTAGAAAAGTATCCAGGAAAACTAAAAATTCAGTTTCGTGACCGGTCTCTCTCGGCTGCTGTCCGTCACCTGGTTGGAGATGCGTTTGCGATTCCGTTTCAGTTTAGAAAGGTCTTTGTCAAACACTTCTCCTGAGCGTAAAGCTGAAACGAGGTCATCAAACTCTCCGCTTTCCTCACTATTCTCTTTAGCTTTTCTCATTTTCCGCTCCCTTTCCCTTTGTTCTTTGAGCTGTGAATAGAAAGACACCTCTTAGAAAAGGGTTAAGATGCTGTGTTTTGTTTTCGGTGGGGATGAAGTCTGCGACATATGGTAATGATTCAGTCACACCAAGCTAGGTTCATTTAAGCTCCTAAGCTCCCCGGATGACACGAGAAAGGGGTAACTGGGACTTGAGGTCTCATGGCAGATACATGATAAATGGTGAAAAACAATGACCCTCACCATCATTATGTTCTTGTTTAAAAAGAATAATTAGGCAATTCATGTTTCTGTAATGGAAAAACAAAGTTTGCACTATTAAATAGACCCCCAAACATTGGTTTCTTTAGGGTACAGAGAGCCTACAGCAAATGATCATGGCCACTCCTCATATCGATGCTTAGTCTGCATCTGCCATGGAAGTGTGGAGCAGGTTGCTGTTATTAAAAGTCACACAACACACAGATAATATAGAAAAATTTGATAATTGAGATACAAAGCATTCTTTATTCTGCTACCATGAGATAAACACTGTGAACCTTTTGGGGCTTTATACTACCATGGTAATTTTCTATATTAACATTTATTTTATAAACAAAATACAACAAAAATGATTTCATGTCGAAATCATTTTGTAAGTTTTTCTGAATGAATGATTAAATATTCTTTGAAGGCATGTTTTTTAAAGACTGCACAAATATTCTTCTATGTTGCTACTACATCTACAATATTCCACTGTGTGTCTATTAGGACCAATGCCCTTTTGGTAAACATTTAGATTGTTTTCAGTTTAGGACTAGTATTTAAAAATGTTGATTTTTTTGTGTGCAAATTTGTGACTATTTCTTTAGGGTAATTTCTAAGAAGTAGAGTTCCAGATCAAAGGATGCTGGATATATTTTTAAAGTTTTTGGTGATACACTCTCAAATTGCCCAAGAGAAACCTGATGAAGTCCTAAGAACTTTCTAGAGAGCACAGCCATGCCCACCTTCTTGCCAGCCCAGCAGGGCATCTAAAGAGCAACGCAGTTGAGAACTTCCGGGCTGGACCTGGCCAGTTGAGGATGCCCCCTCACCTGTGCTTCCATGCGAGCTCGCCGCTCTTCCTCCTCCTTCCTCTTTCTCATGTTCTCATTCTCTTGCTTGGCTTCTGACACAGCTTGAAGGAACTGGTCAAAAATGCCAAAGAACTCATCCGGCTGTATTTTGCCAGAGTCCTCCCCAAAGTGCTTCACTGCTTTAGTGAACTGGAGAAAAGAAGATTTTAAGAAGCTCAGTCTTTTAGGAGAATTTCATGATCAAATGGAAATTTCCCTAGAAGGACAAAGGCTCAAATGGAGTCACACATAACTGAATAGATTTTAGCAGTCCTGTTTTACCTTCAGCAGTTGAACGTGTCTGTTAATCACTTGTAAAGTGAGAATTTTAACATGCCTCAACTTTTGAAACCATTTATTCCTTTCCACCTCATTTCAGCTTAACATCTAAGACTACCTCCTATGACTTTTTATTAACTAAACAACAGTAAAAACAAGAAAGCAAAATATTGTAGGGCAGAACACCCAAGACACAAAAACTAATAGCAAACTCAGCAGGGGTAGGAAACCTTGTACTTTTAACTTGTCTTTGAAGTAGTTTAATATCATTTATTGGTGCCATATGGTGACTATTGAAAGCAAACGGGATCCAGTGCTTCTTAGCTGCTTTCCCTAATCAAAAATAATGTTAGAATTGTTATGATATTTCCTGAGTCCTAATTAGAAAACAATAACTGATTAGGAAGTCATTCTTGAAACCCCCAACTTTTAACTGAGAAAAAATAATTTTATTCCAGCCCTTTGTCTCAGAAATCCTAGTGTCAAATCTCAAGCTGTCCAAAATGTATAATATTAAGGGAGAACTTTAAACATTTAAATAAAAATATAGAGTAACAAAAGAAGAACATCTAGTTTCTTTCTAAAAGTTTCAACTGTTTCTGTTTGCAGTTCTTCCAGTGGTTATCTTCATAACTCAGGACAATACACTTTTAACCATCTGCATTATGATAACCACATTCAGTTGAGTCGGACTGTGCTTCTTCTGTAAGGGTCTGATGCTGCTAGGTCTCAACTACCAAGGACAGTGCTCCCAGCTTCAAAGTCAAATGAATTCTCTTTCTTTATGCCTAATCGCCCACTTAAAATTTCCCAGACTTTATTTTCAGCATATTTAGATCATGACAGGTTTTTGTAGTTTGTTTGAACTCAAAAGTTTCTCATTGATTTTATTTTTTCTTACATTACTTGCCTTTACTGTATTGTTAAGTTTTTCAGATATTTTGGTAATACTATAGACCTTAAAGGAAAAGTTTTCAATATTCTTAAAAAAAAAATTCAACTAGTTATACACCTATCTAGATAGAAATATTTATAACATTTTATAATTAATATTCCATTTTTTAAAATATGTAGTATTTTAAAACCACTTTTCTTTTTACTGTGGAGTTGTTTTCAATGTTTTACTTATTTGGAAATATTCTATTATAAAAAAGGGCCCTTCAGGGGAAAAACATAACATTCTTCATGCACCACATTACAGTGCTCCAGCTTGCTCCATGGTTTTATAAGCTAATTTCTAAAAGTTCTGGTATGAACAAAATTGCAATAAACAGTCCACAACTGAGTTTCTAAAACATTCAAGTTCATGCACTTCAAAGCATCCTGAATGATCTTGTTATCTAGGAATTCTAGTGATGATGAAATCATATATATTTTAGTCTCAGAAATCTGAAAGAAACTAGGGCCAGATTAAAGTCCCCCCCCCACACACAAAGTAGGTTTTATGCGTGTGCACGGCTGTGGATGTGTTTAAATAAAAACTAGTTATCCAGTTTTCTCTTACAAACATGTTTGAGCTCTGTGAAGAGACAGGTTCTTTGTTGGGCTATTAGGGCAAGAGGTGACTCTTCCTTCACAGAGGGCACACTCCAAAGTGGTGAGCCCCACACATATGAATGGGGGCTTCCACAGTCGGGGTTCGAACCACAGCTGTTGATATCACTTGACTGATTTCCACTGCGGGATGTGAGAGGTTGCACCTCAGAGAAGAGCAGTCACTTGACCATGTATTGTCTTCTCATTTATTTCATGAGGCTGGAGAGTGAGTTTACTGTTGAGATTAGCTGAGGCTTGTGAACACAGTCTACTTCTGAACGTGAACTAGTGTATGCACACCCTTATGTGACCAATCAGCCACACCTACAACAGTGACCACAGAAAGATGACACTCACTACTCAAGTTCTGAAGGAAAGATTCAAGTAAAACAGGAACATGGTAGCAACTGAGAGATGGGCTGAGCAGAAGAACTCCATGGAGTGTAGTAGGGGCTTAACATCACTTAAAAACATGAGAAGTGAAGAGAAAAAGAGAACATGTACCTGTGTCTCTTTTTATACCTGTGTTTCTTATTATAGAAAAAATAATGGCGGGGTCAACAAGGGTGTCAAGGGGGCGATATTTAAAAGTCTTGGTTGTTATCTGCTAATGAAAATTTTTTCTCCACAGGAAAATAAAATTTTAAATAGCAAGAATCATAAAAAGAAATGTCTTGCTAAAATTCAAAAAAAATAAAAAATAAAACAAAAACAAAAACAAAAAACAACAACAAAAAACAACCTCTTGTGATAAGACTGTGAACTAAAATGCATCTCATTGAATGAGTTTTGTTAGTAGTGTCCTGTCTTCTTCAGGTTCTCTCAGAAAAGTATATGCCTAAAGAGGTCTGAGGCAAGTAGCCTTAGTTCTATCTGCTCCTGTTCATCATCTATTCTAGTTTCCAGAGATAAGCACATCAATCCAAGAAAAAGCAAGAGAAAACTGTCAGTATTTATGGGTCTTACACCATCCCAAGCCTTCAAAATCTTGCTAAAATAAAAGTAACAGGTCAGTTAGGCAACGAGGGTGTGTTTCCATGAATCACAGTCCTGGAGATTAAAATACGCCCACACTATGCACAACAATGGAATCTGGAAAATAATTATCTGCTACTTTATTTCCTAAACCATGGTGTTTGGATCCCATTTCTGCTGTTTCCCAAATAGCATCATATCTGAAAGTAACCAGTGAAAGCCCAGTCCAGTCAAACAGCATGCAAGAGGGAAATTTACCAGGTCTTTAGCTTCTGCTAGAAGATCTTCAACATCGGAGAAGCTGAAGCTGGCTACGGTGATGAACTGGCTGACAACAGAAACAAACTTATCTCCAGGCTGTGGGGGCTGAGTCTTCTGATATTCCAGTTCCTTAAACACAGGAAATGGATAATGACAACATAGGCTTCAAATACAGGCACACCTTGTCTCTTATCCTATATGCCTCAAATTTAATAACTCAGCATAGCTAACACATCTAAAACATTTTGTAATTCTCTAGCTTCCCCTACCTTTGCTTATACCATGCCAGAGCCAGGTCCTATATATGTTCAATTTAACAATTATTTAAATACATTTTCAGTGCAATCTCTTATTCTAACTTTAGAAGGTAAGCAAATTAGCGCACGGATAAAACTAACAGAAGTTAAACAAATAACAAATAAGCAAATTGGATTCAAAGGGTTTGTGAGGGAGAGTAAAAGACTTTGATGATTGATATTCTGTGCTCAGAATTCTAGTGGCATGATTTTTTTTTCTTTTTCCTCTTCTGCCAAGTCTACTTACTTCCTAAACCATGGTGTCTAGGTCAGTAGAATTTCAGATATAGACTCAGGCACCAAAATCACCTACCATTTGTTCTCCTGTCCATACATTAGATTTTTGTGAATAGGCAGGCAGAATAATTAGTCTCATTAATTTTCCATATTCTCCATTATCGTGTTAATGAACACACAGGTGATTCAAATCAAATTTCAATAATTGATTCCCACCATTGCAAGAGGCCCTTTTTTACTTGATGCCTACAACTCCTCTATGAATAAGGAATCTTTATTTCCATTAAAGTTTAGAGGAATTTAATTCTTTGCCTAAAGTCAAGTAGAGGCATAATGTGAACTTAGGTCTGCTGCCTCTAGAGTCTTGGCAATGACTATGCAGTGCACCTACTGACTAAACAGGAAGGATCCCCTTATTTTTTTGGCACCTGCTTTGGCAAAGAGACTAAGAAGCAGGAACATGGGGTCACAGGCTGTGAATTCTGACTTAGCTCTACCCTGACTTAGTTCTTACCAATGGCAAGCTGCTCTGGGTCTCAGTGGCTTCATTTTTCAAATGACGGCAGTATCCACATCAACATGAGGATCAAATGAAATAATGGAAGTGAAAACTTATAAAGTATGGAGCTGACTGACTGGAAGAGACTGCCACCTTTCTAGTACTGTAGCTACTGTAGTGTGTTTCACTAATGTACTATTTCATAAGAATTCCATTTCTGGTACCTTTAAACAATAGAATCAATTAGGGTAAAGCACAATTAGGACACATGAATGTTTGGGCAGGCCAAGCTCTACCTCCCAATGTTTTCTTTCAAGGTTACGCCTTGACATTTAAGCTACCAGGGGGAACAGAAGGCTTCTGCAGCCCCTTTTCTATGCAGAGTGTGATGCAGTACATATGACCCAGAGAATGCAGAGATTCAGAAAACCTCTTCTTTAAAAAGCCAAAACCAGGACTTCCTTGGAACACCCCTCCTCCCTGCCCCGCCTGGCCTTGGTCTGAGCTAGCTCAGGTACAAGGGTCAGAAAGTCATTATCAGGCTTAGGGCTGTCACAACTGCCATGCTAGTCTCAAGAAAGCCTCCATGGGGAGGAAAAGGCAACTGAGTGAAGGCTATCAAACATGCCTCACCCAAAGGGCCCTGATCCAACCTGGCCTTCTCTGAAAGTTGGGGAGGACTGTCCATGTGTTTTATGACTCTGGGCCAATTGCACAGGGGCTAAGAGAAAGAGTTTACTCAATTCCTTCAGTATCCCCACCCCTGAAAAAACAAAAGAAAACAAACCCTTACATGCTCCTAAATTCATAGAAGCAAAAAAATCAGATGTTATGATTTTAATTTTTATAAGCAGTATGCCTTTAATGAATTCAGTACTCGATGGCATAATTTTGTGATATAAAAAAAGAAGGGCGGGTGCTCACAGCGTTATGATAAATGGTCTGGAAGGTATTTAAGAGAGGGGCACCTTTCCAAGTTGCCTGTGGATTGGTCTCCTTCACCAAGTGCAGGCCAGAGCTATGTGTCTTCTCCCAAGAGAGCTTGCCAGTGAGCCCCCTTTCCTGTCTGATTCCCATCCCTGGCCTTTCCCTCAGTGGTAGCTGCATTTGCAAAGTACCCGCCTGGCGCTCTGCTAATGGTCGTGCTTCACTCCTTCCACTCCCCTCTGCCTGTGAGACCAGGGTCCAGGTTGTCTCACGTACCCGGCACAGCCTCCCTCCTGTGCATCTTGCCCCATAGTCCTTCTGATCTGTGCTAGTCCACAAACCTCTAGCCTACTCCCAATCCAGTCCTTTCCTTAAGGCACTGCTGTAATCATTGTTTTTATCTGGACGTGATATTCTGTGGGGAACTGGCTTCTCTTAATGACCGCAACACCGGAGAGGGCAAGGATCCCAAATCCTTATGCTCCTTTCCCCTTGAGCATGGCCAGCGCACCCGAGTGTCTGCCTGGTAAATACTCTGCCAAGGAATGCTCAAGAGGCAGCAGAGAAGTTCTACTGCTCTACCGAAGATAAGCATCAGAGGTTGAAAGGACTTGGACGCTGAGAGGGTCCTTGAAGATTGTCTAGCCCAGCTTATTCATCTGAACAAGACTTGCCTCCCAGGTAAATTGGTGGCACTACAGGTCTACTTTCAGCTCCCGCTATAGTGACCCACCCACTACCCACAATTGAGGCACCATGCTGGACACAAGATGAAACCCATCTTTGCTTCTTGTTGATTGCTCTTTTTTTCTTTTTTACCAGGAAACGTTTGTCCTGGGCCACAAGCCAAGGTAACCCACAGATCCTGTGCGGAAAGTCACCAGCACCAATGATGGCAAAGACACTGGAACTCAGAGTGGGAAGCAAATACTCACTGTCTCCACTGCTTTCAAGCCACTTCTCAAGGTACTGATTTCCTTGTCCAGCTCAGTCATGCTGTTGTAAATGGTAACATTTTAGTAATCAGCATGCAATTTAGATGGATTAAATATATAGCAGCTTTAAATATTTCACACTTAGAAGTGCATACCAGTTTATTTTAAATGTTTAAAAAAATTCCCTTCCTTGTTTGGATCTCACAGAAGGACCGCATCTTAAATTTCTGGAATTTAGGTACAGAATTATGTTTTCTGTTTTCCACAGCCAGCAGGTATATTTTACTGGTTAAAAATAGCAAAAGAGAAATGTCTCCCATGTGTACAAAAGTATTTTATGCTTCAGTGTCAAAAAATTCTCTCTCCAGTGAGTTACTATATGTAGAAATACATTTCTTGCCATACTTGGCTCTCTTTAAGAAAGCAAAAGAAACTGGCTTACCCACAATCACATCCATCAATAGAATACTTTTCACCAAGGCTCTGGTAATGTGAGTATTACAAAATAATGTTGCATTTCAGTCAGCAATGACTTTTCTTAAGGTTGTACTAGCTTGTTTTATTTTCACTGCCTTTTACTTTTTATTAGAGACAGATTCCTGAGCTTCTCCTGAAAGGCTTTCTATGTCAAAGCTTTTAAACAACAGACACTGAAGCTTAATTCTCACAGATATTTCACATCAAAGAAACTCACCAATACTTCATTTACTTTTCAAAAAAATTTTTTTAGTTGTAGATGGACACAGTACCTTCATTTTATTTATTTTTATGTGATGCTTAGGATCAAACCCAGTGCCTCACACATGCTGAGTGAGCGTTCTGCCACTGAGCCACAACCCCAGCCCACTTCATTTACTTTAATGTTTTAATTTCGTGGTGTATTTATATGGTATATTTCTACCCGATTCTACAGAGGGAATAGATTAGCCTGCTTATCATACTTTTCAAAGTCATAGTAAAAGGAAAAAATAAAAAAGATGCAGTTCATATGTAAGTATGTAAAAAAGAAAGTCAAAAGTGGGAGGGAAGAACCGTAAGGAAAATGGCCTGCTCTCCAGTCTCTGAAACATGGTGTAAAGTTTCTGGTGAAAGTTTGGCAACTTCCCATTTTATTTTTAGTTTCTTGCTCTGCATATAGACTGCTTCCCATTAAAGTGTTGCCTTGGTTTCAGGGAGTGTGCTCATACGTAAAAATTACTAGCAACACCCTTACATGTAAGTCTCCGTTTGCCTAACCATGCATCCTCATTCAACTTAGGTGCTCCTTCCTGTGTAGATAATAGATAAGATAATAAGAACTGCATTTTATAGGCATTAGTGAAACCATATTCTTTTCCTATACTCTTAATAACTCAGAATATTAGGTTACATGGATCTAGAAAAATTTATATTCAAATACTTGTTGTTACAAGCATATTTGAATGATTTGGATATAATTGAAACTTTATTTCATATCATGTTCAGAGGAAAACAAATAGAAGGACCCAAGTCATGCAGTTTACTTCATGCAATGCCAGGTCCCCTCAATGGCTAACCTACAGTCCAAGTGATTTACAGAACTGCAATAATTCACTAAGAGTACTTACTTTACTTTTGCCGCTTGAGGAATATCCCGCAATTCTTCATTTAGATTGAGAACCTTGGGGTATTTATTTTCCACAATAGTTATTAGATAGTGCAAAAGGGTAATGTTCCTACAATTAAAGAAAGGAAGAGCATTCAACATAATTAATCTATATATGATTTATATGCTCAAGTGGCAGCACCCACAATTATTTTAAATTCTTCCACAAACTTTATAATATGGAGGTTCTGGTAAGGCAGGGGCTCTCAAAAGAAAAGGAGAATGAGAGAGCCTAAAAAGGAATGGTTAGGAAAAGAATTATATTTCTGTTCTATAATGAGCATCCTTCAAAATCTGGGTAATTCTTGGTGGCAAAAGTGAATCTGAACCACTGCCAGTGGAGAGAAGATTAAGTTTACCTTTATAGAGTACCCGTTCCCAAATAGGGTGTACCTTACAAATTCAAAGCAGAATTGGATGGGTTGGGGTCAGAAGTGAGAGATGTTTAACCCACTGAAGAGAGTAGCTATTTTCCAGTCTAAAAGTACTTGAAATACTTTTCAAGTCTAAGAACCAACTCACTGATAACCATTATTACTCAAGATTCCATCTGAAGGGCAGTCAGAAAGTCAGAAAGTCCCCTATTCCAGGGCTGAACCTGGAAGCGGGCCAGAACCGTGCCATCACATGTATGACGTCCTTGCAGCTGTGAATACAGTTCTACTTTTAGCAACAATTCAGCTCTTAACTGCATAACCCTTAGTACTTAAAACGGCTGGCTGTGCCAGCTCCCTCTCTAGCGGTGAGGGTGGTGACAGGGCTGAACCCTGACTGACCTGGATTGGAAAGGGGGGGTGTCTGATAACACTATCAGGCAAAGCTGTGTTACTCTGGTCCCGCTGTCACCGACTCTGCTGCACATTACAATCACCTGGGATCCAGATGCCTGGGCCAATCCCAAAGGCTCATTTAATTGGAATAAGGTGGGGCCAGGCATGGATATTTGTTAAAATTCCCTGTTGAGTCTAACCTGCAGCTAGCATCAAGAACTACTAATCTACTGCAGTTACCATAAACAAGAGGTACGAATGCATTTCTCTAGAAGCATTTCCATAATATGCGTAGTTTGCTCATTTTCAACACTAAGTCACAAGATTCCTGCCCACATCTAGCCAAGTGAATCACAATTGCCATTTTCTTTCCTATAACCCTAAAAAGCATTTCTGGTTATCCTTGCAGCTTCATACAGATAATACATTCCTATCCCTGAATCAAGGACTCACATTTTTTTAAAAATTCCTTTATTTTTCTTCAGTAATTAGAAAACAATTGTCCAGCAAATCAAAACAGTGGCCAATAATTTTGGCCACTCAGGATTTCAGCATTTAGCTGTGTCTTTCCACTTGAGTTCTGCTGTTCACAGGACCTACCTATCTGCCCTGGTGCCTCTTACCTAAGGAATAAAGGGAGGGAACGAAGAGCCAGGGGCCATCACAGGAAAGCTAATGCTACTTTTCTCCATTATCATAGAGAAATGCTTAGTTATTTAGAGCAATTTAGATAACTTTAACTCTATGTACCTTTCTAATTGCAGAAAGCCTAGAAACCAGCTCAGACATTTCACATTTGTTTGCCATTCAAATAACACCCCATTTGACTAAACACAAATTCTTGAAGAATGAACAACTAAACAGCCATGCATTTGACTACTCCCTGGTGGTCACCAGGAGCTTGAGCCTTCCCTGATGACTGTGCCACCATTAAGCAGTTTGGTGATACCCAGTTGAAGAAGTGTTGAATGTGGGTGCTGCATTAGGCTCTGTGGGTACAGACACACTGGTGCTACATTTGGAGACCAAATATTCACAGGCAGAAAAAGAGGAAGAAGAAAGGTCAGAAAATATTTAATTCTTTGACAAGATTTGTACATTAGATAAATTCTGTAGTAAACTCAATAAGCCAATAATTACATAAGCCCAAGGTTACTGGTGAGTGTGTGTGCTCTGCCTCTGTGTATGTGTGCAGGGGCAGCTGAAGAGAACACTCTTTCTTGGAAAGGTCACTGCTCCTTATATGCAAATCAGAGGCTGCCAGTCCCTGGCTCAGCCTCCAAATAAGATCCATCTGTTGGCAAGGGTAGAACTATAGCCAGACCAACAGAACAGGTGTTAAATACCTGTGAGGCCAAATACCTTGCTTGGTGTGACCTCAGGCAAGCATTTTATCTGACAATAGGTGATAACAGATTTGGCTTGTGAACTTCACAGGCTGTTGTGACCATCACATGTGAAAGTGCTCTGAAAAGGATCAAGTCCTCACATTCTAAACACCATGGCGGGGCTATAATACAACAGCTGCTCTTCATCTCTGGCTCTCTCATGATGCAAAAATGACAGCTTAACACGTTTCTTATTTCTGCTAAGATGGATTGAGAGTTGCCATATGGTATGCTTCACTAACCCTATTGAAAATATAGGGTAAAAAGCCTCATTAGCTAGGAATAATTAGGATGAACAGCCCACACTTCTAAAAAGAATTTGGGTGCAGAGATGCTTACCTTAGAAACAATTGTGCCAGTTCCTTTGAAGTCAGTGAGAACCTCAGAGAAACAAAGATCTCAGGAAAACTAGAGTTAATAGGCGTAATGACCCTACCTGCCAATGACACAACAGCATTTTCACTGGTTTCTAACCAGAGTGTTCACCTAAACTGCAGCACTGTACACTTTCTAGGAAGCATTTTAATGAGTCTTGGGATGAGTGGCTGAATACCAACGGCCAAAATACATTTATGCATCACAAGTTTTTCAGATAGCTGTGAGCTATCTGAATGTGTGAAAGGAAAACAACCTAAAAACCCAACGAGCTTCACCTTCCCAGTATCAACTATCACTTTTTTCCTTCTCTCTGGAATACAGTTCTCTGCAGAGCAGTAGTGACTTTGAGGCTAGGAGGAGACTTCCAGAGAGCTGGTGGTATTCTGCTTCTTGATTTTGGTCATACAAGTGTACTCAGTTTCTCAAAACTCATCGAGATGTACATTTATGCCTACTGACCTCTCTTTAGTATATTATACTATAATTAAAAAAGCTTACAAAAAAAGACAGGGCTAATTAAAAAAAAGATCTGAAATAGATAGTGTCCCCTTACATTGAAAATGGATGAAAGATAACTGGCCCCATGGGAACTTGGGTGATGCCCATGGTTATGAGAGAGCAGAATGGAGTTCATGTCTGAAGAGTACTGAGAAAGAAAGGTTCAAGCTGGAGACTGCAGTGTCATGGAGGCCAAGGAGGACCAGAGAGGGCAACTCGAGTCCTACTTAAGCACTCAGATGCTGCTAGCGTTGGAAGATTCTACACTCACTTGTCAATACTGGATTTTGTGTCAGCAATCTTGTTGAGGCTGGATATCTTGAATCCATAGGCATTTCCTCTTTGGCCTTTATTCATGTAATTTCCAAATGCCAAAACCACCTCCAGCAACTGCTTGAGGGCGCCACTCCTGAATATTTCTTCTGAGCCAGAACGAATTGCTTCAAAACAAAACACATAAAAACACAACTATTACCACCAGCACTTTCAGCGATGCCTATCTTAGATTGACATACCATAACAAATATGGAAGATGAAAAACTAGGTCATTGGACTACCAGGGAGTACTTTCAGAACATCTAAACTCGAAGCAAAGGATACAGGGACACACTAAAGCAGAGAAAGATTCGAGTTGGTTATGGATTCCTCTCCTTTCTCAGTCCTTTTCTGGTCTGACTCATCAACCTTGAGCTTTTAAGAATACATGGAATAGCAATTCCAATTTCAACATTCCTTTGCAAACACTTTCAAGCCTGGTGGAGTCAGTCAGCAGGATTACTGATCAAGTTCACTGATCAAATATGTTACATGTTTTTGTTTGCAGGTGTCAAAACAGGGATTGAAGCTCAAGGAGACTCTGACTTTAGCTCATATTCTGTAACTGTGTTTTCCAGTGGCCTCGCCCACATCTCAAATATTTAAAAACTTAACAGCCTTAAATCTACCTTTAGAAAAATGTACTAAGGCCCTGTTGCAAGAAAGTTATTACAGATTTAATGCTAGTAATGGTCAAATTCATTCCTAAGTTACACCCATGTGGTCAAAAGCCCAGCCCCGCGGTTGAGCTCAGGAGGTATGCCAGGCCAGGACAGCAAGCCAAGTGCTGACCTTAAGTAATTGTCCATTGGATGTTCAAGTTTACTTTCTTTTTTTTTTTTTCTATTAACCAGAGATGTAACTGAGTTACATCTCTAGTCCTCTTTATTTTTTATTTTGAGATAAGGTCTCGCTAAATTTCTGTGGAGAGCCTGGAACTTGTGATCCTCCTGCC
The DNA here is from genome assembly GCF_902686445.1 of Sciurus carolinensis. Taxonomy (NCBI): domain Eukaryota; kingdom Metazoa; phylum Chordata; class Mammalia; order Rodentia; family Sciuridae; genus Sciurus; species Sciurus carolinensis. The sequence goes on along the minus strand of NC_062214.1, from coordinate 159,214,356 downwards.
TAGTCACTGGGATTACAGGTGTGCAACATGGTGCCCAGCTGTCCACTAGATTTCAAAAGAATTCAAGCAACAAAACCACCTCAGGGACCCTGATGACTATGTTCACTTGGATGGAACTTGTAAATGGGCACTTACGACAAACATCACTCCCAAACTAGGTGGCTCTGTTTTACCTTCTACTTTGGGTTTCACTTCTGCCACACGCTCTGCAAACTTCTTTTTGAAGTACAGCGATTGCAGTCTTTGCTGATAATGATTGATTCTGTAAGACCAAGCATGTACTGATCAGCATTCACTAAATACAAGAACCCATTTCTGCACTGGATATTTGGGCCACTGTCCCAGAGCCCTTAGCTCCAACCAAATAAGGCAACTGCTGAAGAAAGGGAGAACCAGCTGCTGTTGCTAAAGCCCTCTTCACTTCCTCAGAGTGCCAAAAGCTCAAACATAGAAGAGATGAAAGGAATAAAGGTGTAGGGCCTCTCCACTTACTGCAAATAAAGGGCAGTTTCCCAAGTTTAACGTTTCACGAAATTTGGCTTTAGGCCAAATTCTAAAGACCTGTCTCCAGCATCCTGCCCTATTATCCTCTCCTCACTCACATTCCCAAACCTTCCTTTTCCTTCACAATTAACTCCTATCTGCTCCCCTCAGGGATGGCAAACTCCACCTTCCCAGAGCAACTAGAGAGGATAGGAGCGCACGCTGGCCTCTGATCACCACCAAGCTGAGCTGTCTTGTTACTGGGGGTTACAGTAGGCCTTCTGAAGTCAGCGCCTAATGCACTTATGCTGGAAGTGCCAGTTCAACAGGACCTGGGATCAGTCCCTCCTCCACTGTACCATATAATCAAACAGACCTGAGTGGGCAGCCTAGTTGCTCCTTGTATTGGGTGACCTTGAACAGGTACTAAAACTCCTCTGAGTCTTGTTTTCCTTATTGGTAGGTGGAATAAAATACCTCTTTCCCTGAGATCTCCCCAGGCAGGGTGAGAATAAGGTTAAATGGGATGATTCCATTTAAATGCAAAGATCTAGATGCTTAACAAGTGGTAGGTATTGCTGATGGTTATTTACTTGGCTATACTGAGGACTGTTGGTTGTACCTGTCAAAATTCCAAAGACATTCTTTGTTTGACAGTAGTACACAAAATGGCAAATCGTGATAGAACGACATGAAAAAATAAGTCTGGACATGGCAGGAATGAAGAGTGAGAGATGTGTTCCCGTTGGCTGCATTTGTAGGTCTTTGGCACTGAGGAGAAGAGCTGCCCTGAGGTTCACAGAGAGTTTCAGGACCACTGCTCCTTCCCTAATGCAGAATCAATTCGCTAGGCCTAGAATGACAAACAGACTCAGCTCGCATGCCAAACCCAATTATGAAGCAGAGACTGCCTCAGGGCTATGTGGAGAAGGGCTTAGAAAGCTTGCCAGCGCTCCGTGGGAAGAGTGCCACGATTGATTAGTGATGTCTGCATGTGTCACAATTTGACATTCAGACCCTGGCCATTCAGTTATGGCAGTTCTGGGTTGACATTAACAGAGTCTGACCATTTTCCTTTTCTATTTTTTAACAATCTTGAGATGCCAAGGTACTAGGGAGCATGAATACTATCCTCAAAACTCAGATTGGTGAGGAGAATGGCACAGACTGGAGCTAGGAAAGTTAAGACTTGATGAGACCAAAGTACATAAGCCAAAGAGGCCCAGAAATAGAGACAGTTGTGAAAAAAACCAACCCTGACCCTGGCTAATCTATGGGCAAGAACTCACATAAACAAAACAATCGAATTCCACACAACTCAGACTTGGAAAGACTTTAGAATCTAAAAAAGCTTTAAGTTAAACCAGGTTAATTGGCCCAAATGATTTAATGTGAATTGCAATTAGTTAGGTAGGGGACATCTTTCATCTTCCGGCATCTTGGAACTCACCGGCTCATCTCAAACAGGAATCGATCAGCCTTGGCCATCCGATCCAATTCATGCTTATGTTCCTCCAACAGGTCAATATCACTTTTTTCAGGAACAAATTTCAAAAGCTAAAAAGTACATGCACATAATAAATCGAAGGTTTATAGCTTAAATCTCTGCAGCAAGTTTTTACCCTTCCAGCTAATTTGTCCCAAGATGAAATTTTAACTTTTGTTCAACATATAAACTCTACTCACAGGTTACTAAGATACAACAGAAATAATTAAATATTTACATTTTTTCTTGAAAGTCATTACATTGGTCTAAGATTAATTTCTGGCACTTTCTTATTCTCTACTGCCTCTCAAGTAGGAACTGTGGAAGTTCTCTATGGACCCACTTTGCATGGGCCATGAGAGGGACCTTAGAGATTCAGCCCTCTCATTGAAACTGAGGACCAGAGAGGTTAAGCAACTTACCTAGCCTACAAAGCAAGTTTGTGTAACTGTCAGAAACAGAACCTAGGTCTCTTTGACTCCTACTTCAATGTTTTTTCCTATTATAACATGATGGAATGAATGATTCTATTTGCAGTTTCCATTCAATTTGCTTATTTTTCTGCTTATCTAATTTCATCTCCTTTAATTATTCCATGTAGTGCTAATGAGAGGAACAAAGTGAGGTCTGATGTTTTTGATTCCATATCTTATTTTGGAAGGAGAAATGATCATGGAATGTGGAAAAATAGCAACAATATTTTAAGTTGAAAAGTACTTCTGTGTCTGATTTCCTCTCAGTTTGTATATATATGTGTAGAACTGTGCAAGCATGCTATTTTCTAGCTTAAATGCTCTTTGATTTTTCTTTCTTTTTTTTTTTTTTTATTACACTGATCCTCTGAACTCTAAGATCTGTAACTTGGTGCTGGCACTGGGTGGTCCCTTTTGTAGGTTTTCAAATGTTTGTTGGATTTAACTGGGAGACTTCAGAAAAAGCAATGAGCCTGGGTGCCACCAGCAGAGAAAGAGAACTGAACTATAGGGAAGGAGGCATGGGAAGTTTTGAGAAGTGGGGTGAGGCTGGACTATGTCCTAGGCAGAGTGCACACCACTGCCAGAGTCAGCATGGCATTCATGCAGGTGGAAGAGCAGCTGTGACGAGGTGATAGGGGGCAGGTAAGGACAACCAGCAGGGAGGGACAAAGGCTTTATAAGAAATCCAGGCTTGCTTTTGGGGTCACTAAGATATACCTCAAAAATCTTATGTCGGAGAGTGAACTAGCATTTTTTTTAAAAAAAGCACTATATTTAGAGTGGAGAAAGAAGTAGGAGGGACCAAAACTCTTAGGGGGTCATGAGGGAATCATTGGTGCAGTAATCCAGGTGAGAGATGGTGGTGGCCTGCATTGGATAGGGCTAGAAGATAGACTTTAGGGCTATTTAGGAAACTTGAATAGTACTATAATGGATGGGCTGTAGTAAAGGAAGGAGGAAGACTCAAGGATGAAGCACAGACTTCTGGCTTAGGCAAAAATATACACAAAGTATAATAAGAAGAAAAGCCAGGAGGTGGCCTGGGGATGAAAAGGTGGGTTCAGGGTTTGTAACACTTGCATGAGAACCAAAGAGGGATTTCTAGGAGGTGGTGGGACAAATGGGTCTGAAACCGTAAAGAGAAGTATTTGGAAGACAAAGTAGTGGCATTGGTTGTACAAAGCTCATGGATGTGAGTGACATAAGTAGAGGAACTGTCCACAGGAAAATAATCAGGGCTGGAGAACAACAATCAAGGGGTGAGCACAAGAGGATGCCTTCAAAGGAAGCAACAGAGGTACAGCTGGAGAAGCCAGTGCAGTTCCACAAGGCCAAGGGAACAGTGTTTCATGGTGGAGCAAGTGGCCACTGGTATCACATGTCACCAAGAAATGAAGGAAGATAAGGACTGCAAAGTGTCCCCTGCCTTTGGCCACAGGGAAGCTGTGAGTGTCCTCATTGAGAACAGCTTTGGGGAGCCGAGGTGGACAGACTGCAGTGGGTGGATGAAGAGTAACCAGGAGGTGAGTATGGACAAGTTGTCCACCCTGGCTGTGTCAGAGAGAGAGCAAACAGTAGCTGGATGGGTGTGTGCACATCCGTGGGTATTAAAGGCAGAAAATTCAACAAGGTAAGAGTTGAGAGGGTGAGGCTGATGATCTAGGGGCAGGGCAGTCAATCCAGCTGGGCCCCTGATTAGAAGGAAGCGACAGGGCCAGAATGGAAGGAAGGTCAGAGGAAAGCTGGTGCCACGGTGTTCACACAGGTCTGGTGGCCAGGAACACGGAGGCATTGCTATGCCAGTGTTCAAAGGGTGACACTAGACAGGACATGCAATTTCTTACTCTTCTTCAGGGAACAGAGGGAAGGAAGGCAGTAGGGAAAGGAGAAAAGAGAAGGAAGAGTGGGGGGGAAGAGATTTGTTTTTCTAATGCTTAGTTTGGAGTTTAACCTACTCAGTTCTAGTCTCTGGGATCCTTTCATCAATTTGCACAGCCTGCTGCCCCAGCTAGTTGTGTTGAGCCCACTGGCCAGTGTTCAGGATAACACAACCACAATGTCCCTTTTGTTACTTACAGGAGCACAATAAGAGACACAAGTTCAAGGACCAGTCCCCTCAAAGGAGAGTCGAGAAACGCACTGCGTGTGGATAGTTTTAAGAGGGGAACGGAGTGCTAGGCAAACACCTGGGAACAAGGAGAAAGATATGCATTCCAAGGAAGACAGTTCATCTGACATCTGAGCTCAGCAGGACTGGAAGGAATGAGTGGGCCCTAATGCAAACCACAAACAGGAGTAAAGAGATAGATGCTGGTATCAACATGTCTCTGAAAAGAGAGGTATATGGAAGAAAAGGGAGCAGAGGTAGAATAGTAAAATATGGAAGAACAGGAAGAGCGTGGGAGCTGACCAGAGAGTGAGGCGCCCATAGAATTATCAGGAGAGACCAGGTCAAAAATATCCTTGGCCAGATTTCTGCGTCAGTAGACAGATTTTCTTACTTGTGTTTATTTGAAGTACGTTCTATTTGCACTGCAAGGTCTTTTGGCAAGATTTTGGAATCCTTTCCCTCAAGGAGGAATTTTGCTGGATGCAATTTCACAGTAAACAGATCTTGTGGAATTTTAAACATATGACCTTGTCGATGGGGGCTTAAGACAGAAGGACTAAAGCAGCTTTACATGTTGCTCTGAACTCTGGGTTAGCAACTCGAAGGCAGAGTCATCTGTGAGCTGGGGAGGGCTGAGGGACGCTCTGCTTTCCACTCCTCGGGCAGAGATGATTTTGATGGGTGTGTGGTGAGGGAGGGAAGACCTCAAAATGAGCTAAGAAAATGGGGAAAGCTTTAAAACTATTCATGTGCAGCGCATCCTGGGAGACTTGAGGACACAGTCATTAATTTATTTTGATAATTAAATCAAACCTCTTGAGGGCAGCATGAAAGTTTTTCTCTGCCAAGTGTGAGGGTTTTTCCCTAAGACAACTCCAGTTGCAGAGGTTGTAGGGGATGCAGGTCCATTTTGGGGTGGGGGGTTGCGCTGTACCCATCACTCCTCCCTCCTGTGTGTCTGAGGCCTTCGAGGACATCAGTGAGGACCACAGAAGATGCACACACAGAGAGAAGAGCGCTCTATCCAGAGTGGCCTTGCCATCCAGGATCACTTTAGTAATGTAAAAGACCCTTTTTCTGTGCCCGTGGAGCTGAGCATGCCTACAGATAAGACCTTTCGTTCAGCTGGAATCATGGTTGCTTGGGCCCACAGTTGACCTTAAGTGGGCCTGGATCTAACAAACATGGACCTCCTGGCCTGAACCAGTTAAAATCTGATCCCCTACCCACCACCGAGGAATGAGGTGGAAAGCTCAAATAATCCTGGAGTATCCTCAGACTATCACTACGAGGCCCAGAAAAACCAAAACCCAGACCAAGGGCAGGAGGAAGAGATAGGGGAAAGACCTGGTGTATGTGTTAGTTCAACAATCTTGACATTTGCAGACAACAAAACAAAGTTGTTGAATAACACATGGTATAGTCAGAGTGGCTAAGTGGAAATGCTATAGAGATACTGCACAGAGAGAGACCAGGTCATCACATGAGACTGGCTGCTTGGCCACAGATAATAAAAATTACATGTATCCACTGTGGGTAAGTCCCACTTGCTAGCCTGGGCATTTGAATTAATTGCCTTTTTTTTTTTTTTTTTTTTACAAAAGAGGGTGCCATATGTGAATAGAGACAAGACCTAGCCCCAAGAAACTGACATTTTACTTAATGACACTGGAATATTTAGAGACAGATGATAGTGCTAGGGGTTTAATAGTGGTTTTTGTGCTTGATGGCATGATGAGCCATGACCAAACATAGATTATATTAAGAATTTAATATAAATCAGTTTACGTAGTATGGTCTGCATAATGCTAGTAAGATTCTCAAGGTCTCATGAAACAGATTTTTCTACTCGAGATAGAAGATTTATATGAGATTTATTATGTTTTAGCAAAGACATAATAACTTAATTGCAGCTTGAGGGACAGAATCTGGTATCGTGGGACCCAGGCATTTGACAAATTTGTGACCTTCGTTCCCATTCATCATTTTGAGGAAAATGAGAGAATGAAGTCATAAAAGAGCCATATGAAACCTTGGTTCAACCTTCTTAATTCAGAAAGGCAGAAAGTATCTACTAGCAACAACCAAATTGTGTAACTATCCTACTCCCTGTGGAAAAGTCAGCTGTCACTGAGACTCCAAGAAGCCGCTGGTGCTCACCTGTTCCAACATGTCCTTGGGCAGATCTTCCTGCTCGTCCATTGTTAGAATTGCCCGTTTGATTTCATCATTGGATAATTTCAACCTGGAGAAGGAAGATTTTATTTTGTTGTTAGCAATACTGGCATGAGCACTAACGTTTAATACACCACAATTCATTTTGCTATTCCAGCTGCTGAGTTTCGAACATGGTTTTTCTCAAAGTCTCTCAGCAAAAGCTTTTTTCCTGACAATATAGGATTTTGAAACTAGAAATAGGGTTTTGAAACTGTTTTAATATTCTTTTGGGGCTGGGTAATACTCTGCCGACACAGAGAACAAAGCGGCTATGTTCTATCTTTTCATTTCCTAAAGAAAGGGATCGGAAGATTAGAAATAGGAAAAATAAGTGCAATCGTTTTCTTTTATATACAGCATCCATGAATTGCAGGTGAGAAGAGAAATCTAAATCCCTGAGTTTGCTGTCAGGTTAAAAATAGATTCTGAGAAGGTTGCAAAGTACACAAACTATAGCTCATCTCTATGCAAAATAAAAATGTATAAGCACTTCATAGTTGAGGAGTTTTTACGTATGTTATTTCATTTGATCCTCAAAATAATTATGGTCTCTTTTTTTTTTAATAGGTGGAGAAACTGAGGCTCAGAATGACCAAGTGATCTGCCCAAAGTCATACAGAGAAAGTAACAGCACCCATAAAGCCCAGCTCTTCTGTGATTGCTTATCTCCAACATTCTTTTCCCTCTAAAAACAAATGTTTCTTGTCTAGTTAACATCTCATAGGGAAGGATTTACACTTTTGCACAAATCTATTTTCTGTTTTTCTATCTACAATAAACTTAAATAATTTACTAATTTAACTAGGGATTTGTATCTTAAGTCAGGATAACAAAATGTTGACTGTAAAATACATGGGACTAAAATATACTATACAAATGTGTTTTTATAATGATCTTCATGGAGGCAAATAATCTTAATGACATTATCATCTGTGACAACAGTCATCTCTTTGCTTTATCTATAAACTTAAGACCCACATTTACTTCTAACGTGCCACTTCCTCACCACCTAGCACATTATTAACATCACCTCACCTGTCCTTTAGTCTATGCTTTTGAATGAGAATCACATTCAAGACTGCAGATAAAGACACAAACACAAACATAGAGCAAGATGTACACATGCCACATATAACTTTAGAAGGTAGGGAGGGGCTTTGGTGTCAGACAGGCTGGGTTCCAGTTCTGGTTCTGACAATTCCTGGTCAGGAGATCTTGAAAAATGTTTTTATTGAGCCTCAGTTTCCTCAGCTGTAAAACAGGGATAATAACCACTACATCAAAAAAAGCATGCACTCACGCATAAGGGTTAAGTGAAATCCACATGAAGAGCTTAGCATAGTTTCTGGTCACAGAAATCTGGACTCAATAAACTGTTTGTATGCCCTACAAGGCACACTCTTCTATGCCAGAAGAGAAGTATCAGAACTCTTGGGACCTTAATATTCACGTGCTCATTAAACAGAGCTTGGTGTGGTTATTCTGAGCACTTCCCAAAGAACTCTCACACCCATATTTCACCTATGTTCTCCCTGTATGAGACAGCATTAGGCCTGGGAGCACTAAAAGGAACTAAGAGATGATCTTTCTCTTAAAGGTAATTATAATCTTTGAGAGAACTGGATGATAAGCAGAAATAGGCAAGACCCGAAGGTGTACAAAGCAGGCACTCCCCTATAAAGGGAAGGTTGGATAGGTGGGGAGGACTCCAAGGCAGTTGAAGGAGCTGAGATCCCCGGGTGAAGCTGCTTGGACACACCACTGTGGACACCTCTGGCGTAGCCTTTCCTTTAGATTTTGATATGATTTTCTTAAAACCATCTACCCAGGTATCTAAACTGCATGGTGTTACATGAGCCAGTAAACAAGAAAAAGAAGGAACAAATATGGACATCCTATCGTACTAACATCTTTTTCTTCTTGTTCATGTTCTCTAATCCAATTATAGTATCTAGGCAAAATGGCAAACCCTCCATTGACAAATAGGACCTCCTCCGAGCTGCAGTGTCATCATGACCCCCATGCTCTGGAGGGCAACCCTGACCCTGGCAGATTCTACAGGCGGTTTCAGTCATTCTAGGGACAATCACTGCTTCATGAACATGTTCACCAGAACATCATGATGGAAAATCCCCATAATTAAATGGAACCATTTAGCTAAGTTGGCCTGAGTAAAGTATACAAGAGGGAAAAACTCTATCATGATATCAAGGTCTCAACGGCGCAGGTTCGGAACAGCCCTGGATTCCAGGACATACACTACAGGCTCAAGTCAGTTTAAATGCAAACACTTCGGTGTGGTCTTGGAAGGTCAAAGGGAGATTGAAACTGCCACTAATGAAAACCAACCAGTCAGGGAAACACTTGTAATCATCATAAGAGAGCTCTGCATATAAGAAAAAAATTAATTAGTTCTGTGTCCTTTTCACACCAAGTTGAAGAAACCATTTTATGGTGTAGTTCTGCTCAGTCCTTCTGTTTTGCATTTAAAAGAAAAGGAGTTGAAAATCAGAGCAAGAACAATACTTGAAGTATCAGATTTGCATTTCATTAGCTCCCCATATGGAGTGCAGAACTTCTTGCTTTTGAAATTGTATATATTTATGCTCCTCAACCCCCAGAGGCTGTCTGGACTAAACACTAGCTCTAATTCATAACAATTCTGGTTTCTCTTAATGTGGCCCACAAAGAGACTCGAGACTTTAATGGAGAGTACTTAAGAAATCTACCTGTCAACATAACGCCATACACGTGGCCTGTTGGATCAGAGAAAGAAACACTACCTTCAGGGAAAGGGGAGAAGGGTTCCCCGCCCTCTGGGATGGTTCTATAGGCTGCAGAGTTCTTAGTATCATCTGTCATCCACAGAATGAGTCTCTAATCTCTGTAATTTAAGGACCCTACCAATTCTAGCCTTTTAATTGCTTTTAAAGCTTGGCAGTGTTCTGGCATGCTGGAGGGTGGCAACCTTAGAGACACCCGCTTCAATGTTCTTTACAAGGTAGGAACAAACCAGGCATCTTAAAACAGTATTTAACTCTACCTTATTCTACTCAAGCATTTCAAAAATTTGCCGAGAGAACTGGAACATCAGGCGTAATTAAAATAAGTTAAGGATGGATAGCTACATCAGCCTTGCTCTGCTTCAGTGGACTGGAGCCAAATCCCCCTACTTTAAAGTAGCTTTTTGTGGTTTACAACACCCTGGCTGCCATGTCAAGTGAGTATCTGGAAAAAAAGAATGGCAGAACACTTCATAAAATTGTATTGTAGGTGGGTTCATTTTGCAGTATAAATCTGCTTCCAAGTTTCTTTCTCTCTCTTCTTTTTTTGAAAGAAGAGGTCTGTTTTGGGGAATGAAACAGTCTGAGTTTCAGATGGCTACATGTCGCCCATATACATGCAATAGAGAAGCTGCTTACTCTGCTGAGGGACTATTGTAGTAATACATGTTCATTAAATTGGATTTTCAGAGACAACCTAACAGATCAAGTTCTTAATGGCTTCTTATTCTGAGGTATATCATGTCCTTTCTGCTCTCCTCCTGAGTTTGTGAAAGGCATGTTCCTGGTTCCCTGAAGCATTCAAACTCACACCTCTCTGAGAGCTTGGCCACTCAAGCTGTAAACAATGGAATGCAGGCCCTACTTATCAGGCATGAGGAGACCTGCCTGCTTGCCTCCAGAGGCGGTCACTTCAGGTTCCTAACCAAGGGATCCCCCCAAAAAGGTAGCATGTGAGGAAGAGCTTTAAAGTATAACCAAACACTGTGGGCACATAGACCCATGAAAATACAACCCACGGAATATGCCAGAGGCTCTCACTCTGGTGGACTTTGTTGCTAACAATTGCTGGGAAATAAATACCTTATCAGTCAGGCAGGAAATAGTGAAGTTCACTAGTCTTTGGGATTGAAATAAATAGGAAAGAGGAAAGACAGTAAACATGGAAAGGTAGGAAAGCTTGAAATCATCTTGGAAATAATCCTAGTCTTTATCCCTAAGTACAAAATCAGAATGGAAGTCCTATCAAGGGTTGTCTTCCTCTCTCTCAATTCTGTCCCTCATCAGGTCTCTCCCATCTCATGGCTCCCCCTGCATCCAGCTCTAGACCCCTTCCAACTCATCCTGCAAAGCCCTAAGATCAAATTTAAAATCTTAATGAAACACATACTATTCTCCTGAACAAACTGCAGTTTCTCGATCCTATGATGTATAAACAGGTCATTAATTGAGCACCTACCACATGTAGACACCCTGCCAGGGACTCCACACACACTCGGGCTAATTCTCACAAGTCCACTACCAAACTACTACTTTCCTGATCTCCATTTTATTGAGGAGGAGGTTATTATGACTTGACCCTGGGATGACTCATGCCCTTATATAGGCTTAAGATGTGAATCCCAGTCTCTTGCTGGGTATCACGTAGTCCAGTCCATGATCCTCTGCTGCCATAGCGGGCCTCTCTTGATTAGTGGCTCCAAGCCTCCATGGAACTGCCTTCCCCGTCTCCTCTATCCATGTTCCTCTACGTTTTCCCTTTGAGACCCACTTCTTCCAGCGAACACTGCTGAAATCCCTCTCATACCTGGTTGAGATCCCGTGGCCCCGGAACCCCAAAATGTTCTCAAGTCTTCTCACATGCATTCAGCCTTGAGCCTTCAAAGGCAGCACCACTAACTTAAGTTTTGGTATATATATCCTCTGGCACCTAGCACAGTGTCAGGCAAAAAAATGCCCCCAAATGGTGACTGTCTAGGAAAAAGGTATGAGGATCCACTTTCATCTATCTCTTCCCTGCTTTAAGGCTTTTCCTAGCTTCCTTTTGGGTACAGGAATAAACTGTCAATGAAAAGGGGAGAATGAAAAAAAATCCAAACTGGCTGAAAAACTAAATATAATACACATTAAAATTAAGTCAGTTTGATTACTTTCATTTGTAGCACAACACATTTAACACGTCAGCCTGTGCTTTACTGATGGGAAAGTAAAACATCTCAGCATGGAGAGAAAAGGAGTGGTACTGAATCCTGTGGGAGAGGAGGTTTTCAACCTAATCAATACGGTACCACTAACAAGGTCAACTGGGACCCAGAATTACTTTGTTAGCCACAAAATACCTTTTAATTGTGCTCATTGTAACAACACATACTCATCAAAGTAGATTTTAATAGATACGCTAACAGATACGAGGCAAGTTCTTTAAAACTGTCTCCCAGAGAGTTTTAGACAATACAGGTTCTAAGTCACTTTCAGCTCTGACACTTTTGAGGTAACAAGGGAATTACACACCACAAATAAGGAATAATTCCTTCAATAATGGAAAGGGAAACTTGCCAGAAAGAGTTGTAACCTTATCTATAACCAGTGTAATTATCCTGGCTGGCACTTAGCATGAAGGATAATCTGTCTACAAGAAACTAGGTCACAGTTTTTACTCTATAAGCAGTTTGACGCTAAAGAAGTTCAGAGTGCTGGCTCCCTTTAGCAAGCTGTTTTAAAGTATTTATCTGAACTGCAAAAGCAAAAAAATACAAGGAAAGAGTCTCACGTTAAACATACATATGCACGTGCACGCACACACACATACATCTTTCCCCAAATCTTCATTTAATTTTGCAATTAAGAATGGGATTTGCAAAAAGATAATAAAACAAACTGTACACACTGTAGAAGAAAAATAAGTACACGCTCAAATTATTTTCAAAGGTGTCCTCTTGAGACAGACAGATTCTTTATCTAACCTAAGCATAGTTCATAAAGGAAAAATTAGAATAAATACACAGTCTGCCCATTTACACAGCTTCCAGCTAGAGCAGAAATGAAATACTAACGGGGTGGTTCATGTTACCTTACAAGTTGCATTAAAATTCAGGGATCTCACTAAGGCTCAATTTCTCTTTCACTGAAAGAAACATTTGCTCCCTAAAGTAACATATATCTGGCCAGCAATCAAGCTTCCATGCTGAAAACCAAGCAGCAGCGTTTTGTGTTAAAAGAAACTCCGTCTAAGGCAATCTAATAAGGACCTCTACATTCCTCCCTCGTTCCCGATAGTCACCTTATACCAGTCTCATGCACATATGCCATTCCTTCCAGAATGTAACTTATCTTTAAAGCCTCACATTCAGCATTCTTTACATCTCCATGCATCTCATAAGCATTAGGTGTCTTTGCTTACTGTGAAGTCCCCTTCAGAGAAAGAAGAAACTAAATACAGAAAAGTTACTTGAAATGCCCAGAACGATCTGACAACTTTGCCCCAAGCTGCAATCAGATTCCAGGCTCCCAAATTTCCTTTCTTCTTTTCAAGTTCCAAGGCTGTGATGGTTCACTAATTTTAAGAAAGATTTCTGAACAGGGCTGAACTGGACAAATTAATATTTCACTGAAGTTTGAGATTTACATAGCTTTTTAGCCACAAAAATGCTCAAAAAGAACATGAAAAGATATGAGCTTGGAATATAAAAAGACATACAGAAAGCAAAATAAAACAAGAAGCCATCGACGTGGCTTCTGATTCTGTGACAGTGTTACTCAAAGACGGCTAAGAAGCATAAAACAATTCAAGTCCACTTTAAAGGAAGAAACCATTGACTTAGGAGACACTTGAATTTAAATTTGAAAGTCTGAAATGAAAAACCTAAGAAAATGGAAATGAAACCCTAAGAGAATTGGCTTCTAGCTCTGACATATTCCACTAGGGAAAGTGACCCAAGAGTCTGCCTCACCCCAAACAGAAGGGAACCTGAAAACCTGTACTCAGCAGGGTACAATTAAAGTGATTCCAATGAATTGACAAACATGTGGTTTTGAGCCACAAAATAGAAAAGTTGGTCCTACTAGAAATGTTTACTCAACCTCAACAATACCTTGACAGCAGGATGTTGCAATTCTGAGCTCTCCGACCATCAATCACTGAAAGTTCTTTGACTTTCAGTTTGGAACTCAGTGTGTCATCAGTGGCATCTGCTTCTTTCTGTAAAGAGCACAAAAGAAATCCATCAAAGTCAGTGACATTCAGACACCAGACTTCACATTTGTGTACACACAGGCGTGCACACACACACACACACACACACACACACACACACTATACACATACACAGATGGACAAGACTGAGATGGTGAGCTGGGGAGTGTAGGGAGGTGGTGGAATTGAAACAAAGGCTACGATCTAGTTAGTTGGTAAAGAGAAATAAGAAAAGCCGACCACCCACATTTGAAAAAGCATTATTTGGAAGAACAGAGTGCTTCCAAGTTGAAGATGTTAAGTGTGCATAAATTATCAGTGAGTGATGTCCTCCTTTTGTCCCCCAAATCCCCACAGACAGCAGACAGAAGAACTGTCATTATGAATCAAGCTCAGCAGAGGCTTGCCATTGCTGGTCCCACCAATTGCAGGGTCCATTCACCCCAGAACCATTTGCATCCTGAGTACTCCAAAAAGATGAACAATAAACCCTCCCAAACTTCTTCATGTGCAATAGGAAGCTCCCAAGGCCAGATGGTACCTTTCATCGCCCTGGAGCCTGATGGACAGTGGGGAGGGGGCAGTTCAAGAAATTAGCTCAGTTACCTAAATTAACAATTAAACACCACTTGCAGATTTTACTGCTGTATTAAGCAGTGAGGGCCTGTTGAAATTATGGTGGAACAGGCATAAAACAATTACATATAAAATGCTATTTGATTAAACTGCACAGCAGAGGTTTAGATAATAATAAAAAGTTCAAGGTGAAGAAAACACAGACAAGCTTGATAAATAGCAAATTTGATTTCATTAGCAATCAAGATCAATTAAAAATGGATTATGGCGTTTTAAAAAATGTAAAGAGACCAAAGAGCCCTGGAACTGTATAACACCTTCGGAAATAAAGGCAATATGGAATCTATAATATGAATCAGCATGAGACCCAAAGCCAGTGTCTGTTGTGCTGAGGCTTCAGGCATACCTCCATATATTCAGGTAAGAGTGGAAAACCAATGTGGAATTACACTATCTAAAACAACAAAACAGGATCACTGAGAAGTTTTGAGCTTACAGTGAGCCAAGAAGTTACATTAAGCAAGGTTTAGGTAGTAGCTCACTTACCTGCTTGGAGTTACTGTTCACAAAGAAATCCTACGGCAATGGCAGAGGCATGGAAAAGGCAAATCAGATACATGCAATTCAGAAATCACAGCAACAAACTGAGGAAAGTCAAAGCAGTCAAGGAAATCGGTGGTGCAGGGTAAAAGATGATCAATGCTCCTGCGATCACCAATGAGAGCTGATGATGTGAGAGTCTGGCTAAAGATACAGCGAGAAGCACAGCACAAAGCACAGGGGTAGAGAAAGATGGTCACCATGTGCTGTCCACAATGCCCAATGTTGGTACATCAAACTTAGAATGGGAAAGGACTTAGAACGCTCCAGAAAGACCCAAGCTATGAAAGGAACAAATTCTTTTAGACACAACCACTGGGCTCCATTCACTTAACATGGCAATTTTTACTTGAAGCAGGAGGATAGCTAATCCATCAATTTGAGGCACCTCTTCCCATTGTTCAGTACCACCAGAAAAATATTCTTTTTGGGTTGTGTGTGGGAATAATCAATAATCTACTATCTTCTTGTATCATAAGTAAAGACTAAGAAGAGACAAGTTGAACAACCTAAGTCTGTGATATTAACCCTCAGTATCCCTAAGAGTCTGAACAATGCCTGTAGGTGCTATGGGTTGGTATAAGGAAAAAGAACATGCAGCCCGGAGGCAATCAGTGGTTCACAGGGTATGAAGCCACTGGTGGCCTATCCTGACTACTTCAGAGCTGATCAAGCACACAATCAATACCTCTTCTTGAAATAGTATTTAGAAAAGACTTGGAGTGATGAAGGGAAAGAAGAAGAGGTAATTGACATGTTGTGAGAAAGTGAGTTTTCATTGCATATTTTTGCGAGTCTGGAATGAAGAAAGCTTTGGTGTGCAAAACACACCCAGCTTTTGGGTGAACAGCTTGCACAACTAGCATTTGCTCAGCAGATTCCTTAGGGTTGCACTGGTCTTGGCAGCACTGCCAAGGCCAATTTTACACTGATGAGCCGTTCACGTAATTCTTGTAGTGGGAAACAGTGTGTCCTCCTCTCGCTCTACCCATACAAGGAGGACTGTTTTTCTAGAAAGGCATTTACAAAATAAGTTCATAACCATAAGAAATTTTTTTTTCTCCTCTGATAACCCAGATTTCTTTTGTCTCTGTTACAACTGCCAACATTTCTACTCAGAAGCAACTCAGGACTCTTCTGTGAAAGCAGTTTCCTTTCAAGGGCAGAAAAGACTATGATGAAATGAACCCCATGAGGTCATCTTAACCCTTCTTTTTTTTCCCACCCTCTTTCTTAAAGAAAAAGTTGCTACTTGAACTTAGATCCTGCTCCATCTGGCCTTCAAAGATGAAACTTTTATGAATTTCTCTGGCAATGCATCCTGCATCTTATGGTCCCTCTCATCAGGAAATTAGGGTTTCTGACCTCTACTGTACTAGTCTACGGAACCAGGCAGCTGTCATTTACTGGGTGTGTGATTTGGGGCTCAGTCTATCTGTAAAATGTGGTCAACAGCTAGATTATTACTGTAAGGATTAAATGTGAGTATGCAGGTAAATTATCACATATAGTACCTCACACACATTTATGAGCTCAATACTAGGAAGGTATCATGTGACATTATTTTATTGTTCAAACTGACAATCAAGTCCATTTTCCCCCCTCTTTGTTCTTTCAGGTGAGCTGCAAAACCACTGTCAAGATTTTCCTTCTGTTAACACCAGCAGCAATAAGTATGCCAGTTAACAGCTATGTCATATATCTTATCTTTTCGGAAGTGATGATGAAAATTTCATGGGAAGGTTTGGCTAATTGCTAGCCTAAAGATTACACTTCTTAAAAAAAGAAAAAAGATATATATATATATATATATATACACACACACACACATATAATATATATACATATATATATTTTAGCTGTCAATGAACTTTTATTTATTTATTTATTTATTTATTTATTTATTTATTTATTTATGGTGCTGAGAATTGAACCCACTGCCTCACACGTCAGGCAAGCGCTGTACCACTGAACCACAACCTCAGCCCAAGATTACACTTCTTTGAAGGTCTGTTAATCAGCATATTATCAAAACAAGTCATAAACCTTATGAGTTTCATTGGGAGGGCATGTTAGAAATAAAGATGCTTCCAGGCCTATTTGAAGGAGTAAGTTAATATTCTTTTTGAAACCTTAAATTATTCACTCAAAAATCAGAAGGGAATATAAAAAGATACTTCTAATTGGCTTGGGTTGAATATGATAAAATCACCTATATTTGGCTCTAACAGGATGTCTGATTTTTTCTGGATGATTTGGTGAAGTGCTTAGGGCTTGGAATATAAATAGAAAGTTGGCACTTGCATTTTCGGGAACCACTGATGATAGAGTGCTCTAAATAGGGATCCATAAAGAAGTAATGACCTAACACTTCATAGACAATGACAATCCTTGTAGGAACAATTCTCAATCTTCTGGAAGTTGAAATATCTTGGTAAAATCTGATTAAAGTTGGGAACCCCTCTCCAGAAAAAAAATGCATCCACTAATACATAAAAACCTGTATCTGGTTAACTTTTACCATGGACTTCAGTTATAAAACCTCTAACCTTACACCCAGACTGCAAAAAACCAGTATTCACAATTTTCTTTTTTGCCTTCATGTGCCAAGGGTAAGGACCAAGATTGCTGAAATAAATATGCTAAATCATAAAATTTTTAGATGTGCAAATTAGAAGTACAGAATAATGACAATTGTAAAACAAAACAAAAAAAAATCTTTGACCATTTATAAACAGTCAGAAGATACTACTGCATGTTTCAGATGGTACCCAAAAAATGATTTATATATTACAAGCTAGCAGTAGAGGTCAGATTCTGAAGACTGGACAGTAGTTATTTTTTGTTCCCTAAATCAGAGTGTAGAGGCTTTGAAATGTTATACCATGTATTGTAATAGGATCCTAAATGAAGGGCTACCTTGGGCAAAGAGTGGAAAGGAAGAGAGTGTGAGTGTTAATATGTTGCTATAGAACCAAGAACTCTCTTCAGGTAAATATAGAACCTTCCACTCATTCTCCTTCTGTTCAACTGCAAGGATAAGGAGAAATTAGTTTATAGCATGTCAGGATGAAATTTTCCCATAAAACAGACATGAATATTGCTTAATTGTATCTGAAATAATAATACTAAGCAATGGGCTATATAATATGTACAAGCCTCTTGTAGCTGACTTGGAAATTATGTATTAATGTAGTTTCAGTGAGGAAAAAGAGGCCCTGAAATTCAAGAAATTGACTTTCAAATGAACTTTTGGAATGTGAACAGGAGAATAACTACATGCTTTTAAATTCCATTTCATGTGCACCTAAGCTTACATAATCAGCTCTGCACACCTTTGATTAAATGCACTGAAAAAAAAAAAAAAAAACCTGAGTAGGAGTGGTCTTGTTCTTAAAACTGGAGTTAAAGAAAATCCTCTACCAAGTCTGGTATTCATAATGAATAAAGCCATGGTTTAAGAAGAAAGTGAAACTGAGAACTATGCCACTTTGTAGTCCTGACTGCCACCTGTTGGGACACTGAATACATACTAAACTGCATTTTCAGTATCTATAATAAAGGAATAATATCCTCCTCATGGAGTTAAGGGTAAGTATTAAATAAGAAAATAAACAAAGAGCTCTTTGGGAGTTAAATTTTAGGGTTGACAAGATTAAGAACTGTGTACTCAGCACCAGAAATGTAATGAATACTTAATAGCAATTATTATCTTTATTAAAAGGTTTTCTCACCTCTGCTTTTAACTGTATGTTGCACTGTGGACCTGGGCAAAGGTTGAACACATTTCAATCTTTTGAAGTACTTCATAGACAAAGCAGATAATATGAATACCTGATTTTAATTATAAAATATTTCTCAAATCAACTAGATGTTTTAAATACATGTGTTTACATGATGTTTTATATATACATATACATTTATGTATACAAGTAAATGTATATGTAAATGTGTCTATATTCTATAGGTATGTATTCCTTAAGTGTCATTCCTCATTCATCTGAATGAACTAATCCAATATTCCCGAGATTTCTCAAATTCTTACTCTGAGCAGGGCCTTATTGCATGCATGCAGGTAATAGTATGTATGTGTTCTTCTGCCTCTCTGAAGTATTTATCTAGCCAAACAACTGGTTGTGGTCCAGAGTTTGACCGGGGTTTCATAACTCAGCAGGGAGGAAAGAGGAGACACCATGGAAAAAATAGGTTTCCAGTATTCATTTGGGAGTAGAAAAGAGAGCAGTTTAAATGTGGTGATAATTATATAATGTACTGCCAAGACTGAAATGAAAATGCATAGTTCTTTGATGTTGCCATCATGAGATCAGGGGACATTCAATGACAGGAACTCTGTTTCCTTTACTCTGTACGACATATTCCAATCGGAAGGTCTGTATCTTCTGATTTTTCTGGCCCTCAATGTTCAATAAATTCAATAAAATGGCTCAATTTTTTTTTTTTTTTTTACCCTCATTTGGAAAACATATTTGTGGCTTAAAAATTCTCATATATAGTTCTTATGTCAAAAGGTGTTGAAATTTTTCTTCAGGAAGTGTTGCTGAAAATATGGTCACAACTCATTCTACTTACCAATCTACTTAGTGTTAAGTCCAACTAACATGTTCTGGTCTATCCTGACTGGAACAACTACTGATTACTCAAACAGTGTCGGTTGCTAGGAGACAATTACCCAATTGCTGGGCTTTCTGCAATCCGGTCTCCCAGAGCTCTTGAGAACTGTCCACATATTTGTCCCAGAGCATTTTGGCAGCATCTTCCTGCACCTTCTGCTGAAAGCCAGTTAATTATGAGTCTCGTAACCTTGGGTCTTTCAACCACCTGCCTTCATAATAAATGCAACCCACATGCTCAGACTTGAACAGCATCATTTGGGATACTGCTGCTTTGCCTTCCTTTAAAATACTTCTTTAAGTTCCCAAACCTTCATTTTGGACAACCAGCATGGACAACATTAGCAATTGAAACCCATGTGGAAAAGCAGTGGGATATGTAACCAGGTCAAAAGATCATTTGAATTACCAGAAAATTTGCTAAAATGTCCTATGACTTCATGCCAAGGTCCAGAGGACACTTTCCTGGGACAAGAGGGGAGTGGGGTGGGAGGGAGAAGGCAGGTGGCTGCCAATCAGTCAATCAGGAGTGAGTCTGATTGGCTTAGGATGACTCCAGACACACCCTTTGTTTGTCCTTTGAAAGATAACCTGTCCTGCTTTTTACTGGACAATGACATGCCTTTGTCTTCTTCATGAACTTTATTTGGTGTGTAAGATATTGTATAAGTTGCCTTCTTACTTATGGAGGGGTCCAGCTGCAGAGCTGAAGGCTCCGGTTTTAGGGTTTATGTCATTATGGCAGGCTTTATTTCTGCACTTTATTAAACTAGCACAAAAGGTGCTACAGAAGCTCTTCTTCTCTTTAAGCAAAATACTCAGGCTAAATATCCACCTCCCCAAACTCCCCATTTCAGATGCATTAAAGATCACTTGAAATTTAAAAAAAAAAAAAATCATCTTTTGTTTCTCCCCAACCTCAGTCCATCTTTTCCCTTGGTGCTTAGTATTTTTCTGAGACATTCTTTCTTGGGAACCAAGCCAAGTAAGCCAACTAGGAAGTCTGCTGCTTGCTTGAGGGTACTCCACCCAGGGCATGATTCATGTAGGACTGCAGGGCCTTCTTGCACAGCTGAAGGAAAGCCACTGTGTGGGTGTTCATCATGGGCTTCCCTCACTGTTCCTCTCCTTCAGTCAGTCTTTTTCTCCTTACACTCCGGCTTAATTTTTCCCTTCTCAGGGCTCAGCTGCTTGGGTCCCACCTTTTCTTTGTTTTTCTGAAACTATCCACACACTGTGGTCTCCTCTTGTTCACCCTTAAGAGCTCTACTAATAGGAGCTCTGGAAGAGTAAGAGGTAGCATTTGGACGCGGCCAGGGCTCACCAGGAGTTGATGCCTGCTTGGTCTTGCCAATGCGGATAGCTGGCAGGCACCCAGTCACATGTTCCTCCTGCCATTACATAAGCTTTGCTCACTTTTCAGTAGCTTTTCTGGTGCTATTCGGGTCACTGCTGTCTCCACACTCCTCAGCCTTTGCAAGACCCTTACTGAGTCTATCAAGTTCATGGCATATAGTTAAAACGTTTCCACAGGTTCTAGTTAGCTGCCAAATTATAGTATTTACCAATGCCCATACTTCTAAAGCATCCATCTATTTCAAAAAGCATTTTGCTTCTGAGAGTATTCATTTGATATGTACTTTTAAAAACCCAGTAAACCAAAATGACTTCAGAAACAAATACCGTGAGGTGACAATATAGGTCACATATCTCCCTATTTTTTCCTGGCAATACATTTTGACTACACACAGTGACAATAATATACAGAACTCTTTACACCGATGGAGACAAGGTCTTGGACACATATCGGTACAAAGAGCTCATACACCTTAAACTGTTCACACACACACACCGACTGGCACTTGGACACACATGGGGACACATACACACTGAGTTGCTTTGCAGGAACACAGCAGGGCAGACCAAGCGGCATAGAACTAAGATGCTTATCAGATCACAGTTCTGGCAGATGGCCTGGGGATCATGCACAAGGACATGATTATTTTACTTTTTTTGGCATCTAGAGGGCACATGCTGTTACCTGCTGTCTTTGGTAGGCAGAGAAAGTTCTTTCCAGGTCTTCGAGATCTAGAATTTTGAAGACTTTTGTATCATCAATTTCAGTCCATACTGTTCCTTCCAGTTTGTTCTAGAAACATCAAGTTAACAAGTTCTCTGGTTTTTAGTTGTATACAAAAAGAACAGGCATGGTAATTTTTATAAACAGGACTGCTGTCCCCAATTGTTCATTCTATAGGATGCTCAAAGTGAGCTGGTTTCAAACAATTTGTCAATATTTCAGAAGCTTAACCACTTAAATATCCGAGCGAGTCAGAACCCTGAGTCCACACAGGAAAATGAAGTCATTCAGCAGTCAGGGCTGCTTTTCCTTTCAGTGAGGACACAATAAGTGGCAGCAAAGTGGGAACAAATGGCTCACCTCAGGCAGCTTCAACCAGTTGAAGGACTTCAGGGCATTTGTGGGCTGAGGAATGTTTTTCTTCTTGAGTGCCAGTCCCATTGGTGCACCAGGAGGTGGCATGACTCCCCCTAAAGGAGGAGGCCCTGGGGGAGGGGGAGGGCCCCCTGGGGGGAGGGGAGGTGGAGGAGGAGGAAGCACTCCACCTGGCAGGGGTGGGGGTGGCGGGGGAGGAAGAAGGGACCCAGGCACTGAGGAAGGAAAGGGCCCCCCTGGGGCTCCAGGTGAGGGTCCTCCTGGGACAGAAGCACAGACGGCCCTCTGAAAAGATACAAGTAGGAAAAGAGGAAATTAATGGAAGAAAGAAATTCACTGGATGATTTTCAGAATCTGTCGTTTTGCCTAAAGTAGAGACCAGAGAGAAATCTCGCACTTCTGAGCACAGGGGTTAAAAGGACTGATGAGTCAAATGGTCTCTTTTGGGGCTTTATGGACTCAGTATTTGTATTTGACACTCAAGAGCTTATCTACAGAGCACGCACAGCTCTCTCACCTTTTGCATCATCATACGATCTGGTTTTCATGAAATTGGTTCTCACCGTAAAAGCGAATGTGATTTCCTTTGCTTTTAGTACAGACCTGGTACTAAAAATACACCCCAGGCCCAACCTCTGCTATCAACACAAGATTGCAGAGGGAGCGAGTCTCAGCACCACTGGGAGACATCTCGGATCTATGCCCCCATCACGAGTTGTGTATGTAAGGTTGTGGGGATCCAGGACAAGGGAGGCTTTGGCAGCTGCCCGTGGTCCTCACCCTGCTGAGCTCGTGGAGCTGTGCTGTGAGGTCCGCCACCTGCTGCTTGACTTGCTTATGCTCAGTAGTCTCCTTTTCAAGTTTCTCTTTCATTTTATTTAAGGTCTGCATCATTTCTTCCTTCTCTTGGGTCTTGGCGTCACATTCTCTCTCCTTCTTTTCCAGTTTCTGTTGTAGCTCATTGTGCTCTACACATAAAAACAATAGAACATGAAAGGAGGGGTTCTTCAAGGCGGAAAACAGTTTCTCTACAAAGAAAACTAACTCCTCTTCAGTTTGGTGTAGTTTCTCCTCCCCACCAAAGGGAGCCCCTTGGGCTAAGAACACTCCTGCTTGGAGGTCTTCGGATGAACAACTCTATTAACTACACTGCGAAAGACGCGAGGAGGAGACCCTGAGGCCATAATTCTAAAAATGAAATAAAGTTTGAGTAACTACTTGTAGAGGAGAATGTTTGGTAGCTAATTCAAAATCCTGTCACAGAAATAGCCCATGAGCCACACTAGGGAAAACGAATGTTAAAAGGGCCTCTTCTAACAAATTAGAATTGGGACAGGGAGAAGTCCAGCTCTGAGTGAGGCTTGCTGGCTTGTGTCCCACTGGTGGAAGGGCTGAAAAGCAGGCTCTCCAACAGTGAGGAGCTGCTGCAGACCATACCATCAGCCTGACACCAACTCCTTTCTCCCACCCTCCCTCAGAAGACCACCTGAAGGATTTTATGCTCCCAGCAAGCTCTTAAAACTTGGGAAAGCAAATGTTATCATGCCAGTATCAAATATCTTAAGGGCAGTAGTGTAGGTTGAGCATGAGAATCAGTAATGTGGGGAGAAAAATATTAGCTCTCAGCTGTGGTTTCCTACTTTTCCAGTCCTGCTTTAATGGAACAGGGCACCCAATTTAGCACGATGCTTATTCACACTGCCCGCGAAAGTGCGCTTGCTGACAAGAGTGATGAGCTTTGGAAAAGAGAAAGAATCAAGTTTAGGCTGAAAATTTTTATTTCAAATACTTGGCCCCAATTCCTATTCTTTTTATATCAATAAATCCACTAGAGATATAACCCACTGAGGTGGAGCTGTACAAAGCTGGTCTCTATTTCTTGAGTTTGATAACACATTTAAATTCTTGTCGTCTCTTTGTCTGACCTTCTCTTTTCTGTGTCCCCCTGAATTGGGATTTGCAGGGAGGGGCAGGAACCATTAAAATGCTAGGGTTTTGGCAGCCCTGGAGTTAACCACTGACCCACTTCTACCACTCTGTGGATGCTGCTCTGACCTCCTTGGATTTGCATCTAAAAATGACCTCACTGTATCCCATTTTCCTTCTCCTGCCTCCAAGTCATTTCTCACTGAAAATAATAAGACTAGGGACATTTCTTCTCACAGAAATGCCTCTGACAAATCTGGCTGTGCCTCAGAATCATGAGAGGTCTTGACATTCCAGTACCTCCCAGATCCCACTCTAAGAAGGCTATTCTATAGGTTGGAGCAGGGCTTAGGAAACTGTGGTTTCCAGATGCTCCTAAGATGATCCCAATGTAATGCCAGGTTTGGGAAACTCCAGCCTAAAGACATGCCCACAAATGACATGCATTGACTCTGTTCCCTAAGCTTTCATTGAGTACCTCCTCGGCAGGCTCCACACCAAAGACAATCTTCCTCCAAATATTCTCCACCTTTCAGGTCCTTGGACCCTCCTGCTCTTTGCAGTCTGTACCCCCTCACTAATTTGTCAACATGTGTCCTCTTGAATCTAACTTTGCTTTCCTGAAGCCTCAAGAAAAGACTGAATATTTGATCTTCAATCTCTCCTCTTTTATAGTATATCCATGACTTCACTGAAACCATCCTGTTCCTCCCACTGACCTTGGGGATTTTCTCCTCCACCATCTCAACCACCTGAATCTTGTGATATCTGCTGTCATTTATTGTGCCAGATACCATGCTAACGTTCTATTTGTTTTGACACTTAATTTTCACAACATCCCTGTGAGTTAGGTTTAATCTTCATGTTGTGGAAGGGGAGTCTGGAGTGGGACGGAGGACATGACTTATCCTGTTCACAGAACCAGTGAAGGCAGAGTTATCTTGGCACAAACACTTTTGTCCCAAGTGCTCTCCTCAGTTTGTACCATCAAGTCTCCATGTTCTGGGGTGTATCCCCAAAACACCCACTCGTGGATAATTTTCTCCTTGGTTTAATCTCCCGTCACCCTAACTTTTAGTCAACGTTTCTATTTTTTTTTTTTTGGAACATAGCCTTTTATTTTATTTGTTTTAATTTTTTTATGACTTTTTATTTTTACAGACTGCATTTTGATTCGTGGTACACAAATGGGGTACAACTTTTCATTTCTCTGGTTGTGGCACGATGTAGATTCACACCATTCGTGAGATCATACATGTACACAGGGTCATGATGTATGTCTCATTCCACCATCTTTCATACCCTCACCTCCTCCTCCCTCTCATTTCCCCCTACGGAATCTAAAGTTCCTCCATTCTTCTCTCCACAGCAGTTCCTGAAATCTACTTATAAAAATGCATGTAGAGCCTCAATTATTTGAGAGCAGCAGAGACACATGAGAGAACTAGTTAACACGAGAGGACTTCACATTTGGTATTTTCCTGCTTTTGTGCGTTATGGCAAAGGATGAATGTGATGAGAGGAAAGGAAATGCCCAGCCATCTCTTGGACAATCTTTTCAGGGCATTAACTAATGGGGTGAGCGCTACTGCATTTCATTGGCGGTGACTGAATAACTTGGACAAGGAAAAGGAAGTCAGTTGACCAGTATGGTGAAAGAGTGGTGGCTGGGAGGATGACTATTCTCACAAAGAGGCCACTTTTAATTTGCTAATATTCTGAAGGCAGCAGGAAAGCTATCCATTTCTGTGAGTGGCTGGCACCATGAGGAACACAAGAGGGATAATATCAAAGACTTACTCAAATGCTAACAGCTGGCCTGTTAGAGTTTCATAACACATATCTTTACAATTGTCGCTGATTTTCTGCATGATTTCTCTTTTTATGACTGGTGCCAAATTAAGGTCATGGAGAGAACTGGGATGCTGAGACCAAGTGGACTATGCTTCCCTTTTAAAATTTTGGGCAAACCCTAGCGTCCCTTATTACATTTCTTAAAACCCAAAGTGCTTTAAAGAGCAGCTACAGGGCAGAGGAAGGGTCTGGATGATGGGTAGTTAAGAAAATCTGAATGAACAAATACTGAGCAGCAAATGTTACAAGCTCCTCGAAAAATGTATACAATTATAATCAAAGGATAAAATATTTGGGAATCAGCATGACAATCAAAATTGCTTGGTTCGAAAAAAAGCCTGTGCAAAATGCCCTTAAGACGTGGAAAAAGATAGGCTCCCTGACGTATGTAAGTCAACAGGAAACATCAGTACAAATTTCCAAGATACAAAGAGCAGGGCTGTTACCCAACAACCAATGACATGTCCTCTGCTCCTGTCGGGTCACCCAACAATTAGCAACACAGCCTCTTCTTCGGTGAGGGCCTCAAGACTTACCTTTTCTCATCTTTTCTGCTTGTTCTTTCCACTGCTTAACTTCATTTTCATTAACCAACCTGTAGAAGTTAAATGAGTACTCATTATAAAAGACGTAAAAGGTCGGCTGCTAAATGTATTCTCTCTAGGTGCAAAAATAGTCTACTGCAGAGAAAATCCTCAGGGCAATGCTTGAAACCCATTTAAACCCAGATGTTGCTTGCACATATCGCATGTGTTTGCAAAGTGACTTATGTTTGATCATAGGATAAAACAGATGTCTTATATTATCACTGTTATGTCACAGGCAACAGAATAAGAAGAGACTCACATTCGTACGACATTCTTAATGTTAAAGTTCTCCAGAGGTGTGGAGTCAGGGTCCTGTCCTTTGTCGTTCTGGATCACTATCTGCTGTATGATTCTATCCAGCAGTAGCCAGTACTGAACAGTGTTGCCACTCCTCTTGTCTAAAAGGAAAAAGAATGGTGGGAGAAACTGTCGAGTTGTTTGTAAACTATGATGCATATTTCACAATAGTGGTCACCCTTTAAAGCCACAGATCCAAAGAGATGTTTACATCATCTGCACCAAAGCTTCCCAAAACACTGGAATTTTGACATCTAATGACTATTTATTTGTCTGAGAGGCATCTTCTACCCCTAAGTGTGTTGTAAAGCGTATATTTACTTTCAAAGTCAAAGTAAATTATAATCCGCTTCATTTTGTGAATTCTATTACATCCCTCAAGCTGTATGGGGAAAGACACGGGCTGTCAAGAAACCGAGTTCTGGAATCCCTGGTGTACACGGGCCAACCCCGTGATGAGCACCATTCAGAAGACAGAGCCCCATGGACAATGTTCAGACGCCCGGCCACACCCAGGCAAGTCACAAACACTCACAAGGCATCTGGAGGCAGTGGTGAAGGATGGACATGAAGTGAGGGTAGGCTTCACTGTGAGTCAGCCTCTTCCTGGTCAACTCAAACATCTGGGTTGCACTTTTTGTGTCTATGTGAACCTATTTTATAGAAAAAAACAAATCGAAGTCAAACACCCAAGTTCCTCAATTCCCCCAATGCAAGGTAAGTCAGTCTGAGGCAAATACAATTTAATCCTGTGTCTTATGTAACAAAACAGAGCTTGGATTTTGCTCACAGGTTACACTGGTCCATGCTGATGGTACACCACCATTTTAAGGAGAAATTCTGTGAGGCTGATGCATTAAACCAGAATAATTGTAAGTATACATACCAGTTCAAATCTTTTGGCAAATTCTAGTTCATCTTCATTTCGGAGCATTTCAAAAAAGTCTAAGTGCCTGAAAGAAAATTAAAGAAGTTATTAAAAGCATTCTATAAACACAAGTACATAGGATTCAAGATGTTAATAATAGACCTTTCCTAAGTTTTCAGAGATATTGCTAAAAGACACAAAGTAATAAAACCTGAATGACTTCACTTAACTGCATTATAAGGAAAAGTAGATTAAGATAAAAATAAAAATTTAGAAACTTATGGTACATAGCATATAGTAGACAATTATTAAATTAATGTTTATCAAATCTAAAAATAATCAAGTTCAGTTTCTACTCAGAGTTCCTTTATAGAAAAATAAGCCCATCTACCCATATTTGATTTGCTATTGAACTAAAGATCACAAAAGAAATATTCATGTCATTCATTTGTTTATTCAAATATTTATTAAGCCTTATTACTACATATTCTATGCACTGGGGTTGATATAGTAAATACATCAGGGTCAAGGGAACAGAAAATAAAGGAAAGTTAAGATCTCTCTGCAGGGAACAAGGGAACAGGTTACACTCTGGATAGCTGTGAAAGATTTTTTTAAAGCTGAGAAAATAGTATGTGCAAAGGTCCTGAGGCAAAAGTTTTATTGACATGTTCATAGACTATCAAGAAAAGCATGATACAGTAAATGAAGAAGGGTAGTAGAAGGAGAGATCTGAGAGCTACTGGGGCCATTTCAGAAACAGTAAAATGACTGCAAACAGGAACAGATGGACAAGAAATGGAAGGTGAGATTCAAGAATGCCAATCAAGGGTACTGAGACCACCAAGTTTTATAGTCAATTTTAGCAACAAAGAAGATAGTTGCCATTATCATCATCACCGTGGTCACCAATTTTTATAAGTACAAAAACACTAAAGTTCAGATGAGTAACTTGACCAGGATACACAGGAAGTTCAAGGCAAGTCTAGGATAGGATATAGATTCAGATCTAAAGCCAAAATCCACATCAAGTTCTCTGCCCAACATGCTGCCTCCTTCACTGATAATACGTTAGGATAAAAGGTCGTCAGCTGAACCGATAGCCTGGTGTGAGCTCCTCATGCCACAGACACAGGTCAGCACTAAGTACAGTATCACGCCCACGGAAGAAGCATCAACTCTCTCAGATCAGAACAGGCTCACTTACCTATCTAATGTTGAATTTTCATGTTCCCTTAACTTATCTATTACAGGTTGAATTCCTAACATCAGAAATTCATAGCGAAGATGAAGTCTAAAGTCCAAACTTTCCTGAAAGTAAAAGGGTGATAAAACATATATTTGTGCTTTTTAGACTAGATAACATTCATTTGAAAATTATTCTTTATATTTTAAAAATCGTAGTACAGAAGGTTCTTACCACTCCTGCGCCTTGGCTTAGCACTGCATTAATGAAGGACATGATGGCAGTCTTGAGACTCACTTCATCTCGATATCGCCCCGTGCTTTTATCCAAGTCATTAATTAAGGTCTATTAAAGACACAGATATAAAAACAAAAGACTGAATCATTACTAACCTTATGCTCATTTCACAAAATTTTTTTATGCCCAAAAGTTAATTTTTAAAATCTTGTGTTTAGTCAGAATTACATTGATCCGATGAAAGCTACCTTTTCCCCCTTCAGATCATCAATAAAAATTCTACTTTCAAAAATTCTGCAGCATGCATGTTCACACAGACGTGTATAAAGCCTTTGTTACCTCAGCTTGATTTTTACATTTGAGTAAAAAGGTGACATAATCGCGATTCATCTCAATCCTAAATCAAGAATGGCAATCTGTAAAAGTTTCAGGGAACATTCCGTTGAGAGGATACAAAAAAAAAAATGTGTGCTATGTACCGTGCAGGATGCAGGGCTATATTTTAAAGTTTAGTAAATCTAAAATCTCAAACTGGTCAACTATAGAAGGTATGTACTGTTTTCTGGTCCTTAGACCCGGAAGAAGGGAAGTTACAGGGTGAGTAATCACTTGTGGGAGGGAATCTCAAGTCACGTTCCCCCTCCAGGCCTGGAAGAGGCACCTATCTGTGCAGTTAAGGATGGGGTGATGAAGGTGAGGGCGTGCCCACCTGAAAGCGGGTCCTTTCGCTGGCATACTTCTGGTAGTGCAGCATGGCCTGTAGAACCTTCTTGTGGCCCCCAGGAACCAGGCACACGGCGCCCAAGATTTCCAGCACGGCCACCTTCGTCTTAATGTTCTCTGTGCTCAGACTCTGAGCAATTACATTAATACTCTCAGAATGAGCCAGGACATGAGCCCGACCTTGAGAGTTGTTCATTAGCGCCTTTATACATCCAATGAGAGAGGTATGTATTCGAGACTCAGAGGTCTCATAGTCCATGGTCTTAAGAAAGTTGAGAATACACGACAAGCCATCCAAGTCGATGAATCTGGTTACAAACCTGTCATGAAGAGAAGTGCATCAGACTTAAGCTCCTTGGGGATTTTGCAACAGCCCTTAGTAGACAGGCTTCAGGGAAAGAAAGAAGACTCAGTTCTAAAAGAACCAAAGGCCTTACATGGACGAGGTCTTCTCAATCCTGCCTCTTCTAATCTAGCCAGAATCAGGAAAAAAAAAAAAAAAAACTCCATTTGAGGTAAATACATCTCTACTGGTACAAAGAACCAGTTAATAGATCATATATGAATAAAAGACCAGGGCCAAAAGGACATTCAGAATGTATATCTTGTCTTAGGTTAAAATCATCAGCTGATCTGAGTTACTGTAGCATCCATGTCCCATGCACTTCTATGTGCTGACTGCTGGCCCTGGTGCACTGTAAGAAAAGTAAACGGGTGTCCCTCAACTCCAGGACATTTGCTTATCAAACGAATAACTGTTTACATCCCCAGGAGGTTTTATAACAAAATCCTTCCTTTGTATGACATGCCAATATAATATAGTTAAACAGATAAAGTAATCCTTTATGACTGTAAATTAATTTTTATCAATATTTTATAACTTTTATTGTAAAGTAAATCAATGGGAATAATTCACAATGCCTATGTGGATGTCGAAGCCCTTGAAAATTCCAGAGATAAGTGGTTTATCTTACTATTTGAGAAACTTCCAAATTATTTAGCCTTGGATATCCCATTAAATCTGAGCATGCAAAACACACCAACACAAACACTGGTTTAGTTAAGATAGTCTGGAAGACCTCTGTCATAAAACTGCACAGTATTTTTCATCAATTAGTAGATTTTTCTAAGTTTGCATTTTATTATCAAATAAAGAAAGGCAATTATTTTTGAGCCATTCCACCCAACCACACAATCCAGATATAGTCAAGCCTTTTAAACCAGTTGGCTTCATTCATAGCACCAGTGCTAATGAATTGTGTTTGTGAAAACCTCAACACCTCACCAAATCCTAGAGGCCTGAACGGAGAGTGAAGGTGGAGGAGGCATGCAGTGGAAGCACTACTGCCAGAAAGGCTGCCCATCTTTTATTTTTGATAAAAGATGTATTGGCATACAGTTCACATGTCATAAAATTCATCCCTTTAAAGAGTACAATTCCGTGGATTTAGTATATTCATGTTGTGCAACCATCAACATGATCTAATTTTAGAATTTTTTTTTTTTTGTACCAGGAATTGAACTCAGGAGCACTCGACCACTGAGGCACATTCTCAGCTCTATTTTGTATTTTATTTAGAGACAGGGTCTGAGCTGCTTAGTGCCTTGCTTTTACTGAGGCTGGCTTTGAATTTGCAATCCTCCTGCCTCAGCCTCCCCAGCCACTGGGTAATTTTAGAATATTTTAACAACCCCTTAAAGGCCACTCTCCCCTGCTCAACCCTGGCAGCCACTAATCTACTTTGTGTCTATGTGGATTGGCCTCTTATGAACATTTCATATAATCATATAATATTTGGTCATTTGTTTCACTTAGCATAATATTTGCAAGGTTACTGTATGCTGTGACAGGTACTTTATTCTTTTTTTTAAACTTTATTCCTTTTAATGGTCATAAAACACTTCATTGTGTGGACATACCACACTTTGTCCATTCATCATTTGATGGACATACTCAAACTTTTTGGCTTTTGAATAATGGTGACATAAACATTTATGGGTAAGATTTGGGGGAACACACCTTCGTTTCCCTTGGCTATATGTCTAGGAGTAGAACTGTCAGGTCACATGGCAACACTATCCTTTTGCGGAACTGCCTAACTCTTTTCCAAAATGACTGTACCATTTTATATTCCAAGAGCAATAAATGGGGGTTCCAATTTTTCTACATTCTTACCATTATTGTTAGTCTCTTTCTTAATTTTAGCTAACCTAGTGACTCTCTGATGCCTTTTAAATGAAGAATATCAATTTATTAAATATTCAATGGTTAAAGAATTTAGGACTTCTTGGAAGGTTTGACTAGTGAAAAAAGAAGGCAGGAAGGAAAGGAGAGAGGAAACAAAAACATGCTGCCCAGGAAACAAATACCTCATTGGTTTTGTCCTTAGTGCTGTCTTTAAACTCTCTATAGTTTTACTTCTCTCTTCTTCTTCTTCCTTCTCTAAAGCCAGCAGGGATTTTCTCTATGCAAAGAAAACAAGTTACTTCTTCAAATTATATTTTTAATTATCATACAAACAAGACAAGTTCACAGATTACATGCTACTCTCTAATAATCAATAAATATATGATTAAGGTTTACTACAAGTCCAAGTGTAGAAAAACATCACCAAGAATTCCATATTATTTTTTTATTTTTACTACAAGGCCTTTTCAATTTTAAATAACACTTTAAGAAAATATTTAGAACTCATAATTGAGATGAAGTTGCCCAGGTGCTTATGTAACTATTCTATGACTAGGCCCTGATATAGATATTGCTACTCAAAGTTGATGAAAGACTGGACCTGTAGCTGAGCACAGCATTCTGGCAATTAAAGTTGATACTGTCACACCATCAAATGGAGAAAGTGGCAGCAATTTTTCCCATGCTATTGCTCCCATTTCTTAGTCAAAAAGTGTAATCAAGATCAAAAGGATTTTGTTATATCAACATTTTTAAAGACCAACACTTAAAGTGGACCTGAAACTACAATGGATACTTCTTCCAGATTGAATGTGTTAACTTTCTGAAATGCTCCCACATCATTCAGAAAACAGGATATGGATAGAGCTCTGTGTGTGTGTGTGTGTGTGTGTGTGTGTGTGTGTGTGTGTGTTTCCTACCCTGGGATCTGTTAGAGCAGGGCTTCTTAAACTTTAATGTGGACAAGAAAATTGTCTAGGTATCTTTTGAAAATGCAGGCTCTGGTTTAGTAGGTCTGATGTGAAGCCTGAGATGTTACATTTCTGAAATTTATTTTTTTTTAGGTGATGCTGATGCTGCAGGAGCAAGATTTTAAGTAAGCACATGTCAGTTGATATTAAAAAGTCATGAATATAGTAAGGTTCACAGTTCTTTCCACTCTGATTCACTTCATGATTGCCTAGTTGTTCCAAAGTACCTCCAGGCTTATGGTCCCAGGAGCTCTAAGCATGAAGCTACAGGTCCCTTTCCTTCGTCCTACTCGGAATACATCCTTGTGCAGTCTCAATTGCCTTTTCTGTTATCAATTCTGATAAAAGGTTTGACTGAGAAAGAGACTGAGGTGACTGAATAGCCATAGAAAGACTGACTCTTATCTATGGTTCTCAATGATCCAGTCTCTGCCTTTGTTTCAGGATCACCAATCACCAAGGGTGACTTTATTACTGTAAATCAATAGTATCAGTATAAAGTAACTAAATGTTTATTAAAACCTAAGTTTGACCACTTAACAAGAAGGGGAAAACCTAAAGCAAATGAATACATCAGTCTCATTTATGGCAACTACAATAAAAACCAGCAGAGCTGCTGCTGCTGCTTCTTTTCTTTTTAGCTTGTTATTGTTTTTGCTAAAGCTGTCCTCTTACTGGTGATGCATCTGGACAGCTGTCACCAGAGGACAGTAGGAGAAGAAACTGTGTGCAGAAATAACCAATGAATTCCTGCAGAGCTCTGTGGGACCTATCCCTGAAAAATTCAGCACAAATCCAGCCAAGGATGCTTAATCTCTAGTGGCACAGCTGAATTCCTTTGTACTCTTAAGCAATCACTGCAGCTCAGAGTCAGGCCTTTTATGAATATCATTTCTTGTTCCTAAGCTTAATTTCATAAAACTGCCCCCAAATTTAAGATGACCCATTTTTATTTTGGGTCACTAATGCCAAGTAAAGATGCATGTATCTATCCCTTTAGCAACCCTAGACATTTGAATAAAAGTAGACAACATTAAGTCTCTCTCTAGGAGAGTTGGGAGACTTATGAAATGACACAGAAAGTTAAATTGGAACTTCTTTTTGCAATATGGAATGTTAACTTCCTCTCAAAACAGAGGAGATTATTACTTTGTATACGATACAGGTAGATTTACATCTTTGATTGCATTTAGTGTGTTAAGAAAACTGAGGATAGGTAGATAAACCTGATTCTAATGTGAATTTCCAAAATAAAATGATTTATATAAATTCTAAAGTTTGCAAGCTTCACATTTAGGGAAAAGTTTCAACTTAAACTTTTTTTTTTTTTTTTTCACCAAGGATTGAACTCAAGGGGCTCTTGAGTCATATCCCCAGCCCCATTTTGTATTTTATTCAGAGACAGGGTCTCACTGAGTTGATTAGTGCCTCAATTTTGCTGAGGCTGGCTTTGAACTTGTGATCCTCCTGCCTTAGCCTCCCGATTACAGGCATACGCCACCGCGCCCAGCAATTTACACCTTTTCATAGAAAAGCCTACATTTCTAAAGATGTCCTCCGTTGCCAAACAATGCCTCTTGGCATGTAGAGAACAGGCCCTGAGAGGCCTACTTTGGATGTTCTCCCTAAATGCTTGCTCACAGAAGTGGGCCCAGGGCAGGACACACATGGGCAGAGGATCTCCCAGTTAAGATTGCTAAAGTAGACACTGGAAGACGTGGAGATATACACAGAGGTGGACAGCTCCTGACTGGGAGTCTGAAAAGCTGTTGGAGCATTTCCTTGGTGTGAAATCAATAAGCAAACCCACTAAGCACGCGGAACTTCAACTCACAGCCTCCTTGAGAAAGCATGGGAAAGCCACATACAAAACAGGCCCAAGTCCTTTGAGAACCTGTTAGCTTGCGTTCCTTTCTTTTACCATTTTTCGCTCTTTAAAAGCCAACAGATCACTCTGGGGTCCTTTAAAGAACAAAGCATTCCTGTTAGGAGGCTTACGTGAAGCAACTGCACTGGCTCTACGAATGGCTGGTTTCAAGGATCAGTAAGTGTGGCGCTTCTCGACCTGGACTGTTTATCGGACTCCTGAGACATTAAAGAAAACAGATGCCTGCCCTCTGCCCCACCCTGTCAGAGAAGTCAACAGTGTGGGCCTGGGGAGGGGGGTGAGGGGGGAGTCGAAGAGTCACCGGGCCTCTTTCGTGTGCCACGGGTTTTAAAAAAACCAAGTCTGGGAAAGGCAAATTGGAGGGAGTCTTTGGCTCATACAATAGGTTTGATCTCCTAATTAGATGACCAGTTCCTAATTAGATGATCTTGGGCAAGATTACCCTTCTTAGAGTCTCAGACTCTATTTCTATAAATAGCACTGACAGCATAGGGTGCTGGTAAGAATTTAAAACAACCTGTAAAGCGCCCGATACCCTGCCTGTCACATGAGGCATACTCAATAGCGGTAGATGTCAGGGATGCTGCAGACACTGGATAATAACAATGTGGACAAATGCCTCTTCCACAGTTCTCTTAGTGGACAGCCAAGGAGTCTAGCTGCTGGGCCATGAGAGGATTTGAAGGAATTGTGCCCCTTTCCGGTCCCCAGGGACAATGTCTCAGGATTTCTGCTGTGTGTTGATGGGATTTCTCCAGCACAGATGTCAGAGAGATTAGCTAGAACTATGCAAGGAGGTGGTGGCAACAGATATGGTGAGAAAAACCAAAAATGTAACAGGGTTTCTGGTCTCATCAGATCTCCCTGTTCCTTTAGGTAGGCAGAGGTTTAGAGGCCTCCATGGACAGTTAATGCCCTTTATCTTTGACCTTGGAGAGATGATGACTCAGTCCCAATGGGGACATTAGAAACCTCTGTTAGGTGTTTAACACAGAAAGGATGTCAAGGCCACAATTTAATAGCCTTGTGATGTCCTGGGAGCAACTTCAGATTGAAAATCAAATAGAAATAAAATGCAGACCAGGCAAAGATGGTAAGAAGCAGAGAAACATCCAAGGAGCTGGAAGGAGAAGAAAGGGGCATCTTGAAGAAGGGCCACATACCAGGATACCATGGACCCTGTTCCTCAAGAATGAGGCAGGTCTACTCTGGACAGGCCAAGGATAAAGTCATTAATGTACAAATTAATATAACTGCCTCAATATTTGAGGAAAGGAAAATCCATATTACTCAGTACTTCTCCATGTATAGCAAGGAATTCATTAACAAAGAAGAAACTTCCCTTGTTAGACATCAGACAATGCTGACTTAATTACGAAGAGAGACAGTCTGCCTGACAGTTCTTTTTTTCCCCTAATAGGAAAAAGAATTCACAAAATAGCCTTTACATGCAAGAAATGTTCAATGGCTCCAAATTATTATTGCTTGGGTGGATGCACACAAAATCCCTGGTGGTCATCACGAATCTCACATTCTGTTAGCATCTGTAAAAATGCTGAGATCGCCCTTCTCTCATCTTTGGCATTTTGCATTAAGCATTGAATAAGAAAAATTTGGTGATTTTTTTCCTGTCCTTTTTCTGCTATGCTTCTAGATTAGAAACCCTTGAGACAAAAAACTGTGTAGTTTCTTCAATAATTAATACAGCCCTGTTCACATTTACCAGGCTGTTTATCATTTCTCATGTAACAGCAGAAGAAGCATCTTCAAAGCAAAAGCTAGAAGAGAGGAAGTTACTATAGGTTAAGGCCTCTCAAAGTTTAGCAAAAGAGAGAATGGTCCACATATTCTCATCAGTTTTTAACTTTGGCAACAACAACAAAATACTGATAATTTAAAATGTTTGCTTCAAGTGATCAGATATTCTCCACAAGGACTACGGAGAAGGCAGGAAAATTGGTAGAGGAAAATATTCTAGAAACTATTATCTATTTGGATGTTATACACTCAAAAGGTGAATATAATATATTGACTCATAATATCCTGAGTGTGTCCACAGGTGAGACTGTGGGCAACCTTTAACTTCTATCAGCAGCAACAGGATGTAAAATGGTAGTCCTCAAAGGCCAATGACTGACTTACTACTGTGAATTTTAGCTGTGATTAGTAGATGCCCCTCAAGCTGCTTGGAACACTGACATCACAAGACATAATGTGATCAGAATTCATATTTTAGGTATTGAGAATGCATTTTAAGCCATGACTGGATCCAAACCCCATGTGCCAAGGCTTTCCCAAGGACATCTCAGTACAATTATTATTATTATGTCTTTTCATTAAACCACTGACTCCATGGATTCCTGAAGGACCTATTAGAAGAAAAGAGCATCATGATCCCCTATAAAGTCAAGAAGCCAAGAAGGAACTAAGATCCCAGTAAGAAAGAGAATGGAAGGAGTATACTGAAGGAGCTGTGTAATCATAATATTTTCAAATGATATCAACTTTTAGAACAGTATTGCAAAGCTCCAAATGATCAGTTAAAGCAATTGCAAGTTAAAGTTGACCATGAGCCAGATTGCATATTATGTTTCCTGTTGTAACATTAAAGTCAATTATATTTTAGTGTGTGCAGACTTTATTTAAAACATACTAGAAAAATCACTCTGTCAAGTAACACTTCTGCCCCTTTATCCATCCCTCCCTTGGGCCCCTCACCAAACTCTGAGGGTTTGGAATGGAGCTTGGAAGGGTAATAACATTTGGTAGATCTTACTCAATTGAAATTATTGTGCAAGTGTGTACTTTGTACTGGATTATAAACTGTGCGGTAGAAGATAAAGTATACCCACAGCAGCCATGGAATTGAGTTGATCAATGTAGAATTCAGGCCAACTTGTAGCTCCCTTGTTTTCTTCCTGGTCCTAAAAAGGAAAGAAAAAAAAATAAAGAAAAGGTGACATATCACCAGTTTTGCACACATAGCAGTTCTCCTGACCTCCTGAGCACAAACCACTAGAAGACACTCAGATAGGAGACATTTATTTTTTTTAAATGTTGGCTTCAAATCCAGGCCTCCCACTTGATTAGGGGGGCGTGTCTTCCCAATCCAATTTCCGCAAAAAGACTCAGCTGGGTGGGACTGAGGACAAACAATCCCTAGATCCTATGTCTCACTGAGGAAGGTGGTGCTGGACTGCGCATCAGGAAAGGACTCGTGGGAGAAGGAAACTTGCCTCAAAAATGACCCCAGGATGCAGCCACTTGTAAGCCCCTCTTGTTCAATTAGTTTATTCAGACTTCAGTAGACAGTAAAATTTTGAGGTTAAGGTTTCATTTGCTGTGACCCAAATGAGGTTACTGCTTCTGAAGAGGAGGTAGAATGAAGCCTGGTGTTGAATGGAAGGTAATGAAATGGGTCCAGTCCTACTGTGGTGACAACTCAGGGACTTTGGTAGAAAACATAGTGTGCCTAAGCTGAAAAGAACTGGAATTCAGAAATCTGTTCCAAGACTGCCAGAGTCAGCCTCCCATCTTATAAACCAGTGTGACCTGGAGCAGGAGCTCCCAGGGTTTCTGTGGATGGAGGTCTGTGCTAGCCTGAACACAAACCTCCCCCAAAATCAACTGGCCATGGTCTCTGCTGTACCAAAGCTCAGAGCTCATAGCCTTGTGGTTGGGGACTTCTATGTATTTTTGTACACCTATGTGGTTGTAAGTCATCTGTATGATCAAACAGCCTGAAAAGGAAAATTCAGCAATTGGCTAGCTTCACACTCAGAAAGCCCCTTACTACAATGAGTATTTCCTGTCCCCTTAGAGAATATGCTGTATTATGCACACGTAGTTGCTACCTGAATTTGATGCTATCTAGTCTGTTTTAGCATCTCATTTAGCAGAGCTCCATCTTCTGGTGTAAGAACCCCAATCCTTGGAAGAGTGGTTTTAGATGGATCTTTTAATTTTAGTCCCATACTTTACCTCAAAGAAACACTTTTCTCTAAGCAAATCTTTCCAGGCAGGCCTACTGGGGTGGGATAAAAGAAATGCAATTCCCAAACTATCTTTTAAGTACTCCCAACAAGGGGGCAAAATAACTATTGTTTACAACACTTAAAAGTTGGCAGTAACTGAGAGCTGAAATCGGGCAGTTGTGAACATTTCATCTGGAGATGGTACAAGCCAGATGCTGGGGACAAAGGCCACAGCAGTGGCTTTGAAGCTGGACTGGATTACACTTCCATGATTTAAAGAAGTTTAGGAAATCTGATGCGTTTTTAGAACAGCCCTTGATTATAATTTAAAGTGTTAATAAAATAGCTACAGAGGTAGTATAAATGCTGAACCCTGCTTCCCTCTTAAAAGGGAGCATTAAAATTAGCCAAACTCCGCTGTTGCCAGTGCATTTAACAAGCCAAAACCCACAGTGATATTCAATGGTATTTGAACCTATAATATAAAATAGAAGGTGCCAGATCTTTTTATTCTCCCCAAACTAGGGCAAATTTCCAAAACAAACAAAATTAAGTCCCATGTTCAAGGTCCCACAAGAGCCTGTCTGTTTTAAGCCTAATAGCCCTGATTACAGAACAGAGATGGCTTGAGAAACTGAAGACTAGTGCTCAGAGAGAAAACTTCACACTTTGGAAATGTTTTAATAATGCAAACAGATTAAGAGCAAATCTAGATACTGTAGTCAAAATAAGACAAAGCAAGCTTCTTTTTATTTCGCATGCCTCAGTACTGAGAAAATCAAACACACTTAAAGAATGTGAAAGCTGCTTGTAAATGGACTGTTATCACTCAATGGGGGGCGGGGCACGCGGGTGTGGTACACCCTTAGAGTACTCATTTTGGCCATGTATATCCAGCTTTCCCTTAAGTAGTCCTGGTTCTGGTCCTTCCGCATGGAAGTATGTGTGTCAGTAGCCGAGGGAACTCACACCTGTGAACCACCTCTCTCCTGCTTTGTGTGGCTCTTAGAATCTATGGTTCTACAGGGGCATGGGCCAGAAAGAAAGGAATGAACTGTTCCAGAGGGGCAGAGAGGATTGTCCCATAAAGAGCACTGGGCACTGAGACATGCCGAGGGGAGGCACTCCTAAAATGTACAATCTTCCTGAGGGTAACTGGGTCCTATGTACTATGTGGTCCAGCACACATACAGCTAATCATGGTCCAGGGCCATTCTAAGCATGGTATTCTTTCTTCAGCCTACCATAGGAGGTAGGTATTGCTATTATACCAATTATACAAGAGGCAAAGAGAGGTTAGGTGAGTTGCTGACAGTCACACTGCTGGAAATTCAGAGGCAAAGAGGAAGAATCGGAGCAAATCCTCTCCAAAGATTAGACCTTGCATTAATCACAAGCAATATACATTCAGTGCCAAGCTGGCTTTTGTTCCTAACCGCTTCACTGTAAGAGAACTCAAACATGGCTAGTGGCCAAAACATGAGTTCACCTTTCCCTAAATCTCTACTGCTATTGATGCTCCATTTAACATTTCTAATAGAATTCTAAAACCTAATGTTTTACCCCAGGTTACTTCTAATCCCCTCTCTAGACTCTTTCTGTAGAAGCCCTTTGACCCTTTATCAATGTCATACCTATCTTCATACACTGGCAGACAGACTACAGTTACAAGGTTCTTCCTAATCTGTTCTGTTCTGTTACACACCTCGGTCTCCATCTTCATGGGGATTCCTCAAGAAGACTTGAAAATTAGCTGCTAACTTTGAGCACTGAGCTGTTAGCATTGTTGCAGCACTGGAATTGCAACAAACACCTCCTTAAATCCAACACATTTAAGTCTCTTTGCCTACCTTCTGCACCAGTACCATTAGAATTTTCCTCCATGCAAAATTCCTAGCTTTGTTCTTTTTCTTTCTTTCTTTTTTTTAAGTTTTTCCCTCTTTAAAGTATTCATAACACTTAGAGAAGGTTGTCCTATGTGAATGTGAACTCTAGCATTCACATTAAATGATCTATTTAGTCTACTTACAGAATGGACAATTCATATTAAAATCTAGTTTTGTTTCCTCTTGAAAATATTACAAACGTTGAAGTTCTGAGGCTTGTCTTCAGAAGGTCTGTTAGATAATTGGAAAAAACACTTTATGTTACTAAATTCTCCACTGATTTATGGTTTTTGAGACTATTTACATATATCACTTATTTTTAGAGAGATGGTATGGTGGATAGGGTATCTGAAGATGCAATTCCAGAATTTCCCTTTTAATCTTCTCAGTTGTTATTTTTTGGTAAGTGTGAATGTCTCTAGGGCGAGTTTTCTTCTTTCTAGAATAACCAGGTGAGACCAGACTGTCTCTGAAATTCCTACAAGTGCTAAGATTCTCCATGGCCCCAACAGTGAGCTAACATGGAAAACACAACGTGCCCTGTACTTAGCGTGATGCCTGGATTTCCAACATCAATAATTTTTAAAATTTATGTTGTTCAATAACTCAATTATACAATTGTTCATTTTCAACAGTTCCTTCCTTTGTAAGGTAAACAGGGGCAGGAGAGATGCCAATATTCATTTTTTTAAATTTCTCTAATCTGGTTCTTCCTGTTTCCCTGTGAGATAGCCAGACATCTTTAAGAGGCTCTTCACGGCTAAGATTTCCTGGTGGATGGAATTCACATTGGGCACTACTTGTGCTTTAAGACTTCACTGAAACTATTATTTAACCTCTTTTCTCCCATTATCCCAATTTTGGGGGGTGGGTGCTAGAAAAAAGAACTTGTGCAATATAGGGGACTTTCAAGAACACTGACTTTTTTCAATCATTCAACTCATTTAAAAGGTAAAGAAATACATAGTCTTTTTAAGCTCACTTCATGTCCAGATGGCACATCTTTTTCATTCTAAATGGAATGGTCGGTGGCTGATAAAAATCTTCAAGAGATGCTCCTCTTTAAAACACACAAGGGTGCATTTGTTTTCTTCAAAATCACTTTGCCAATAAGAACACATTTTGCATTGTTTCTTCGTTTTCACTCTCTACAAGGTAAACACCACGGCTTGTATCCTGGACTTCTGTCTCTTACTTCACTTTCATCTCTCTGCCACCTCCAGTTGGACCGTGTTCCACTTGTCTCACCATCAAAAGACATGCATTTAAATCATTAGTCACTTATACTAGTTACGTGAGTTTTAGGCTGGTAAGGTTCCTCTTTGTGACTTAGTTTTTATTTTTTTGCCTATAAAATGGTTGCCTCTCTCATAGAGTCATTAGGAGGATCTATAAAGCTAATACAAAATAAGGACAACACTGGGAACAGCACATATAGAACATGTTCAATAAATGTTAGCTATGAAGATAATGATATAGTCAGGAGTCTCCAGTTATGGCCACCCTAAGTACTTGTTACTGGGACTATAAAAAATTGGAGCAACTCGTTTAGAGGCAAAATTTGGCAGTAATTGTCCAAGTTTAAAAATGCATATAACCTTTGACCCTGTAAATCTACTTTTAGAAATGTGACCAGTCCATAATTATATACCCACAATTATATATTCACAGATATATATCATAAAGATTTTCTCACTGAATTAGCAAATAACTAAAAAAGAAACAAAGGTATGGAGAGGAAAATGGTTGAGTAAATTACTATGCAGCAATAACAATGAATGAAGTGGATTTATGTAATAGTATAAAAATGACCAAATATATTAAGGGGTGGGGAGGCTTCAGAATATTATTTCCCATTTGCAGGGAAGAATGTGAATAATATTTTATATACAACTATTTTCAGAAATACATGAAAGGAAACTAAATGGCCACCTCTGGGTAATAGCAGAGAGTCTTTTACTTATAAATTTATGTACAATTCAAATTTTTAACTTCCCCAAATCTTGTAGTATTTTTACAATTAATATAGAACTAAAGTCTAAGGTGTTGTACATTGTATATTCTGTTAATATATGAACTTTGCTTTTTCTGATGTTCCATGTAATATAAAATGTATCAACACCCTATAACCTGAGATATTTCTGTCTTCTGTTCCTGGGCATTCCTCTACCTTCACAGCAAATAACTGAAAAACATTTCTCTTCTAATTGTCTTCTGTCACTGGATTTTCTTTCTAAAGCACACTTCAACCCCTTCTTTGTCATGCAGACAAAGAAGCTGTCATGGGATGAGATTTAAATACCCAAAGTGGCTAAAATTTTCTAGATTTCCACATAAACATTTTTGGAAACTTGCGTGACAAACAATTTTCTTGGGAGCAGCTGAAGTCTTTCATTGGTATATGTAAGACTCACAGTACAATTACAAAACTGTCTTTAAGTACTGTTAACTTTTTCTGAAATTGCCATAGGGCCCTTTCTTAATAGGACCATTTCCCAAATAATGATATGGAAATAGAGGTGGAGTGTTTCTTCAGCTTAAGATGGTCTTAGTGAGGCCTAGAACAGACTGCGCAAAAGGTCAATCGATTGTGAAGGACATGTTCTGCGGTCCTTCACTAGACCACAAATCACAGGCTGAAGCAACATTCGCAGCCCACTAAAGCCATAAATCTCCACGTGTGCTGTTACCAATCCAAGAGGTTCTTAGATATTATTTGTCAGGAAGAAAGACACTCTTTTACTGTCTAGAGTGGCTAAAATTTTTCTAGTGATGTGTGATACTACAATCATCTCAAAAATAGCGGAGAGATATTATGGTTTAATTGAACAAATTTCACCAGCAGAAGGGAATTATTTCAGTACGACTCAAAGTAAATTTCATTCTGATGATTTCCATTATACAGAAAAGGCAGCTAATTACTAATAAAAGCTGGTTCTATACACAAAGAAAATACTATTAGAAAATTCACATACACATGTGATCATATGTGATTAAGAAATTCTCCCCCTTGTTAATGAACAAAATAATTACCTTTTTGCATTAAATTGTCATTACTAGTCTGAATTTCATGGGCCTACCTCCAAACACTAATGAATACAATGGACTTTAAATAAATCCACTCTGTACCTAGAATTTTTTTATAGAATACTAGATGGAAAAGGGCAGACAGGACAAAACAATTTATTCCACGAGGTATGTCTGTGATGCATGGCATCTAAGACTCAAGTGAATGAGAGGGAGCAGGTGCCAATGTGTGAGACCAGGTCCAAATGACAGGAAGGAAGAGAAGAGAGGATGGAGATGGAAACATACTAATGAGAGACTTTGCTAAAAACTTCTGTCCACTCTCCTTGCAGCTTCAAAACAGACTAGACAGCATCTTCTCAAAACACGCCTGATGAAGTGTGGACCAACCTGACAGACCGAGGGCCAGCCAGCTGATAATTCAGGCTTTGTGGAGCACACACAGTCTGTCACAACTATTCAACTCTGCTCTTCTGTAGTGTGAAAATAGCGGCAGACAACATTTAAATGAATGGGCATTTTTGTGTTTCAATAAAGCTTTATTTATAAGAACAGGTGACTAGACAAATTTTAAAAATTAAAAAAATAAATAAAAAGAACAGGTG
The DNA here is from genome assembly GCF_902686445.1 of Sciurus carolinensis. Classification (NCBI taxonomy): domain Eukaryota; kingdom Metazoa; phylum Chordata; class Mammalia; order Rodentia; family Sciuridae; genus Sciurus; species Sciurus carolinensis. Next base: position 159,170,130 of record NC_062214.1, on the reverse strand, counting down.
ACTGGCAGTAGTTTGTTGACCCTGTTCTAGTTTAAGGTTGGCTCTCAAGAGAACTGGAGTACATCAAAATCCTAATGTGGTCACCACTATTTTTTATGCTTTCCCTGGCCCTGAAGCCTCTGTACTTCTAGCAAGCCCAGTTACAAATTATGATCAGCTCATAAAATGTTTGCAATTTGCACAGTAATGTCAACCTTTTCTGGACCTAAAAGTGACCTAAAAGTCTGCAAATTCCACCTTCTTGCCAAGCTCACTGCTCCCTGAATATTGTCTAATCCTGCTTTTTAAAATGGCATCACATTGTGAAGTCATTTAAATTCTGATATTTGTACCCACCTCAAAACAAAAACAACAACAACACAAAAGAACCCCTCTGCCTATCTCGTTCTTCTTTAATCAAGAAGGACTAAGAGGCTCAAAAACCTGGGTTGCTGAAACTTTGCTTCCTTCCCTCCTTTCAACACCTTCCTTTAACCCCTAGCAGCAGGCTAAAACTATATCCTATCTCTGAAGCTGGCCAAAGGCAGGCAGTGGGTTTCAGAAAATATTTCCTACACTGTCACATTTCATGATACTTATGTGGTCACTAGAACTGCCAATCCTTGGTTATATTTTTTGGCCACTGCCACAATTATACATCAAACGTATCTGTTGCCAAAATCTGGTTGGGTCCACACAAGGAATGATTACAGAATAGCAGCTTCTTCATCTGCCAGGAAATCCAGCATCTCCTCCTAAGCCTCAGAACGTCAGTCATTTTTTTCAGAAAGACTCAAGGATGATGACTTGCAAGAACAATGACTTTCATATTTGCCATTTGGAATCACAGAAGAAAGAACAAATCATTCCCATTTTTTCCTAATGTTATAAAATGTCTATGTTTTTAAGACATTGCAGAATTATATAGTTGGTCTTTGGCCCTAGAGACATCATAATATGAGTTTCTCTACACAGGGGTCCCTTATAAAGTCACTAGCAGACAATTTACCACTGAGAAGTGTTCCAGAAATCCACAATCCACTGGAACCAGCACTCTCATGAATTGTAAGAAAATTTGCCTATACTGAATTGACAGATACCTTATAACTTTAAGCACTTGTTGGCTATAGTTTTTCCCTTGAGAACTGCATGGAATAAGTCTAATCTCTCCTATGAGTAACCACTCAGTAAATATTCAAATAATTTGAACAGAGTGATTATGTTCTCCCCAAATCTCCTCTTTACCAAGCCAACAATTCTCCTCTGGCTATATAGCACAAGTTTATCTTCCTCAATTCATAAAAAAATCTCAGATTTTCCATAAATTCATCAGACTTTCATGTCCACTATTTGCAGAGATAATGCCTACAAATATATCTAAATTCCTAGGAAATGCTCTTCTCGGATATTTGTATTGAGGATGCACCACTGCAGGCTGTTTCTCCTGAGACTGGAGGATTGCTGATCAAAATCCCTCTCCAAGAGGAAACTGAAACTCCCCAATAATAACATTTAGGACTTAGAATAAAAGACACATGTCATATAAAGTAGAGCTAAACATATATATATACAGTTTTTATTTTATTAAGTAATCCCAATTTTAACAAAGTTGGCCATAAACTAAATAGTAAAATTGATTTTCTTATTATGAGATTAAGGATGTTTTATCTCTAAGAAAAAAATCTTAAGAGAATTGAACACAGATGAATAGGACCTGTGATTGCTATCTGCCAAGAAACTTCGTGGGAAGTTTAAGCCCCTTTAGAATAATGTTTTTCTCACCTCCAGATTAAAGTTTTGCTCTCTCTGCTCCTCTCTTAAGTATGCACCACTTCACACATCATAGGGATTTCTTCCATTTAGCAAGTCAAGTCTTACAACTCTTCTCACTCCCAGAACTCTACTCCCTCCCCTTCTCTGGTCTATGCAGGTATAAAGCCTAATAGAGCCCATATAAAATATCACATTTTCTCATGCAGAGCTGCCTGCTAGCCTATCACATACTGCAAAGCAAAATATTCTGAGGTCTTAAAGACCTTAAATAACTTATAATACATTAGTTCCTCTATGTCCCTTGTTTAGCATTCTATATTAACAAAGAATTTTTTCAAAAGTAAAAGTATGGCAAGAACTCATGTCAAAGATTTTACTTAATTCATTAATAAATGAAGGAATTGGAAGATGTTACAACTGGTTAAAAGAAAATCCAAAGAGTAGACATACAGATGCAAAATAAGAGGGTAATAATCCACTGCATCAGACACAATTTGTATTTCAATTGGTAATAATAATTTGAAGTGCTACCAATTTGGGATTTAAAAAAAATAAGCTATTTACAGATTTGTGAAATACTCAAAGATAATGACAGGCAGAAATAACTCTGAAGAGTGCTAAAGATAGGATGTTAAGTACATTTCCACTCCTAGCCATTTACTGCACCTCAACTTGCTGTCTTCCTCTTGCCATGTTGAGGCTGTATGGCATGGTTTCTATCTGTGTATTAGAATCTCTAACTTGAGACCACTGAACTCCTAACCATTCCATTTCACCTCCACTAAAAGGGAGCACCTGGTCCTCTATCTTCCCCTGGGAAGATTTTTGGTCACATATTTGGGATATTACAAAGACTTCTGTGATGGTCATCAAATACAGCTATGAGCTTAGTGAGTTTAGACCCTCTGACTTAAAAGAAGACCACAGCTGGCTACTGCTCACTAACATTTTGTGGCAGTGTTAAGTGCTTAGTCTTTATTTTGAAGTTAGAAGATACATTTATAAACTTTGGGGCTTAATGAAGGTACAAGAGAGTTAATTAAACTTGATCATTTTTAACATAATGAGAATAAGAGTGAAAAGTATTGATAGGTATAATTATTGCTAATGATAGTTGCAAAGACTTAGAACTGGTTATCAGAACAAGTTAGTGATTTTCTAGTAACCTCTCAGCTCAGAAGTTTGGAGGCATGAGGTCTAGGACCTGCTAAGTGCTTCATGGATCACTCACAGGAAAAGAAGGGAATTTAGTTATTCTATTCCTGTATTGTAACACCTAGAACAGTGCTCAGTCCATAAGAGAACTCAATATTTAGTGGAAGAATAAAGTGATGAGAAGAAATTCAAATGACTTTTTGGATTCTATTCAGCACTGTGGATTATGAGCAGATAAAAAGGGATTCTGGGGATTGGGGTTGTGGCTCAGCGGTAGAGCACTTGCCTGGCATGTGTGAGGCCCTGGGTTTGATCCTCAGCACTGCATATAAATAAATAAATGGAAGAACCATTGACAACTAAAAAAAAAATATTTAAAAGAAAGGGCATTGTTCCTGTTCTACATTTAAGAAGTACTACACTCAGCAGTATTGTGTTAGTATTGCTGCAGGGTTACACAGTCTTCCTAAGTATTCATGCCTGTAATCCCAGAGGCTCAGGAGGCTGAGGCAGGAGGATGGAGAATTCAAAGCCTGCCTCAGCAACAGAAAAGCACTAAAGCAACTCAGTGAGACCCTGTCTCTAAATAAAATACAAAATAGGGCTGGGGATGTGGCTCAGTGGTCGAGTGCCCCTGAGTTTAAACCCTGGTACCCATCCCCCAAAACAAACAAACAAACAAATAAAGATTAAGCACAATCATACCTGAATTCCAGTGGGGAAAAATGCTTTGATACAGTTCCTTGCTAACACAAAATGTTACACTGATATTGTCTATGTGTCACAATCTTTATTTACACTGATACCACGATTTCTGAATGGCCTGAAATGAGACGGCACATGAAACACCAGGCGAGTGCTTCTTCTTAGCCAGTTATCACTTTTGTTCTCCCCCAGCACATCAGAAAAGCAAGAAGAGTGCCACTCTAAAGACATTTAGTCACCCTGAAGGGAGGAGCGGCAACAACAATAAAGAACAAGAGTATGACGACATTTCTGAAACAGTTCAGGAACTCCCTGTCCCACCATCCTCTCCTTTCCTAGACAAGCCCCAAATGACTTGACAGACTTGCAGTCTTAAAAGTCATCTGCTACGGAATTCAGGGAAGTAAATGCATCTCATGTGCTGCTCTATCTAAGAAGGCACCACAAACCTTGCCTAGAACTAAGAGCTAAGCCTTTACAGTCCATTTCCCAAACTATGAGACATTGACTTTATTTATTTTAACAAGTCATTTCTTTGGCAAAGCACTTCACAGTCTGGAATATAACTGAAGCCTAAAACTTTCAATCGGTTACAACTCCAACATCTGAAACCAATTTTAGATGACAAGACCCCCTCATTTTCATGACAAAGAAAAAGAAACATTCTCCAAATATTATTTTCAGAGGTGATACTACCCCACATTCTCCTGCAGGCAGGCATTTTGCCTGTGACATGAGTGTGTGCAATAACATGAAACAAATGATTCCATGGAGCCTGTTCAGAATCAGTTCTGTTCAGACCCACATGCCACCATGGGGTGCTACAGACCCAGGTTCAATTTGGTCCAGTTGGTTAGTAAGTTAACAGGTTTGGACACACATCACTAAGCTCTTATGCAGTGTGGAAATCCAATCAGTGTGTCAATCGCCTTTCCTGCCTCACATCTTGCTACCAGATTTGCTGCTACTAGACCAGCCTTTCAAAATGTCATAAAGCAGGTTTTGATGTTCCGTAACCTGCTCTTGGGAAAACAATCAAAGTGTGTTTATGATTTGCAATATAAAGCTTAACACCAGCTATAATGAGAGAGGACCCTTTGGAAAATAGTAATTAAGAAGAGAATGGGGAAACAGTAAGCACCTAACAGCATGGTCCTTACAGGGAAGCATTTTCAGGATAATGACAAAAAATGCTAATACAGGGTCAATTGTCCTCAAGGGGAGTCAAGACTCTAATTTTAAGCCATCATTGACTGTACAATGTACCACTGAATTAGGGATAGCATTTTTGGCAAAATAAATAAAAAAGAAAAGCATCAGTTGCAAGACACCACTTTATCAGAAGCATCTAATTATGTGGAAGTATTGCCCATCCTGTATTGTGACAGACATTGCTAATCAATTACCATGCTACTTCAGGTTGAGATCATTCATCACCACTGAATCAATCCTTCTTAGAAATTGAGGAAACAAACAAAAGGATACCATCTGAAATCTGTTCAAGTCAAAAGTTGCCCTACACTGCAATAAAGAATAACAGAATTTAAGACACTATAATTTAAGGGTGGTATTCTTCAGTAGACCTTCTACTGTAACCCATTCCTAGTACCACAAATTACCAGGTTCCTACAGAGTAAGGAATTTCGAGAACCCCAAATTAGAAGTATTAGTGGCAGATTCGAACTTACACTGGAAGTGCAAAGCTTCTTCCTACTTCTCAAAGAGGAGAAATTCTGAATTGTGCCAAAAACGAAATGGAATCAATAGTATCAGGCATGATAATACTAGAGCTCTTAATGAAAAGAAATACACAGGAAAAGTGTGTTTTGGGGGCCTAGGATTATGGTTCAGTGGTAGAGCATCTGCCTATCAAGTGTAAGGCACAGGGTTCGATTCTCAGCACCACATATAAATAAATGAATAAAATATCCATCAACACTGAAAAAAAAAATTTTTTTAAGTGTATTTTTGTTCTTCCCTTCATCATTCTTCCAAGGGGAGCTTTTACTTTTATTGATGTCTTTCATAGACCTATCTCATGGAGTTGGTAAAGTCAGGTGGGCTTGGAGCAATCTATGAAAGTAGGAGCCACAGCACTTGGAGAGTCTGCTGAGAACAACAGAGAGGCCTAAGGGAAAAGTATGGAATATACTACTTAAATCTGACTATAATCTAGGAACAAGAAGAACTTTAAAGGACAGGAATGCAAATATTTGCTATATATGTCATGTTCTCCCATCATGTGTTATAGCAGACACTGCTAATCAATTACCATGTTACTTCATATTGAGATCATTCATCACTACTGAATCCTTCTCAAAGTCTTCCAGGTTTTTATTCCCAATTATTCAGAGCTAGAAATCAAGATACATCTTTTTTTTTTTTTTTTTACCAGTTATGCTTAAGGCTATTTGTAGCCCATTCAATTAACTATAGCAGGAAGTCATGGTCCTAAAGGAATAATGTAACAAAGAATGTACACTGGTCCAGCATGTGTTTTATACTCTGTGTTTGAAGGACCACTGGGGTCCAAAATGAATAGTTACTTGTGAATTCTCAGATATGAGAAACACTGATATTCCATTCTATCAAAGTTAAGTTGTTACTAAGACCACTTACTCAAATTTTTTAACCAAACTCACTTTGGGTTCTACAGGACACTGCAGCTGTCTATTATCATGCCTAACAAAATTTCCCATCTGCAGACTGAAGAACTTGGGAATGTGCCTATGTGCTTCAATATGCATGGGCAAGAGGCTTAAAGGGCCTGCATACTTTATGTCTTGGTTTTACAACAGCCCTGTTGATAAGTGATCCATGACAAAGATGAAGGGCTCTAAGACAGTTATTGACTCCAACTTCTGCAACTGGCATGCAATCCAGAGCTGTCAAAAGGAACCTGCTTAAGAATTAATGATTTGAGGGGGCCAAAGATAGCTGCTCTGTGGTGGCTGAAAAATCATTGCCCTCCCAGGGCTTCCATTCAAACCGAAAGCTCCAAGTCTCTTCCAGTGAATGGAGGTGCAGACAGAGCGTTCTTCTCACATTGGAGCACCAATGTAGGTGTAAGTGACAAGCACCGGGTGAAAGCTGTGGGAGTTGCTCCTCTATCTCCCATTCTAGAAGTAAAAAGAGAGCCCCTCAGGACATACAAGTTCCAAGCTCCCCATGACCTCACGTAACTGAGTTGTCCAACTAATATGCCTTACTTTTTCTCAGCTGTATATTGCTTACTTATTTTTGTTACTATATGAATATGAGTGAACACAAACACAAGAAGTCCTGCCCTCTTTCAGCCTTGTGTTCCCTAATTACAGGGAAAGCAAAAGCCTGAAGACAGGGTTGTTACTCATTGAAGAAATGTGAGTATTAGGAAGTGCAAGAGAAATATGCTATCCACAAAGCAGAGGCACATTCATTGTCTTTACAATGCTGCAAAAACCAAAATAAAGTAGTTGCAGAATGGAAAATAAACAACCTCAAAATTCAGGAACTCATATGTAAGAAGGAGCTCAGGGTGTAGGTATGGCAGATAGCAAGTTGAACCCCTCAATTTCTGAATATCCAAAGGAATCAAGGGGTACAGGTGGAGGAGAGACTTTCAAAATGTTTATGCAGACAGGCTGAGGCTGCACCTGCACTTCAGTCATCAACTGGGGAAGTGGCAAATGACTCCAAGGAACTTCCTGTGTTTTGTGATGGCATATATCAGTCAAGAGCTTGCTAAAGATGGAAACACAATTTGCCTGGATCTGGAACTGAGGGTGCAAAGAGATCTAGAGGGAAGAGTGAACCACACACAGAGAAGTTTTCTTTGTAGGCAAACCAAAGAAACATAATTCAGAGTGAATTGTCTATTTTTATAAACTTGCAATATTTTGTATTTTTGTATAGCTTTATGGGTATTTGAATGGAATGCTTTTCTCATTTTCTAAACCGTGGGCTTTGGTTGTTGTTTTTTAATGATCATTTTCTACTCCAGTAATTTTTAACTTCCCTTTGCTTCATGAGACATATAGGGGAAACCTGAAGAGTTTTAATGATAGCTTCTTGTACCAGGAACATTCAATGTAAAGTGACCGATGAGCGCCACAGGATACTCGTTCCTCCCTCAAACAATACCAAACCCAAAGAGGGTTGGCAATTAGTTCACTGCAGAAATAAATTATTATAACCATTTTGGAAAGCAATTAAAGGTGAAACTGTTCACATCAAACCACTCAGTAACTACATGTCTACATGTCTATTCTAGAGAAATTCTTGAACATATGCATAAGAATTTAAATAGTGAAAAATCTAAACTAAGCTCTGGCTAATGAAGATAAAGACAAACTGTGCCATGCTCATAAAACGTACCACTACATAGCACTTAAAATGAAGGAATACTACATATAGTTTATGAATATGTGTATGTAGAATAAGGTTATAAATATGTGGGCAAGAAAAAAATAGCACTTCACAATATAGGTCACCTTTGGGGTATAACTCTAAAAGATTCTTTCTTTTTTAAATGAAACCTGAGGTGAAAATAGCAAAATATTAGCTTTTTATTAAATATGAGTGTTATTAGATTGTGGATTTTTTTGAATGTTTAAAACTTTCATAAGAAAAATTAAATAATCAACCAGGAAATAATAGTGTTTTCCATGGCTGGAAGGGAAAGTTATTAGTGGTTTATTAGTTTTCTTTTTTAGAAATTTTGGAGACTTCCAATTTATTGAAATCCAGAACATCTGCTCTGTTGATTAGATTTAATACTTCTAACAATAACATATCTGCAACTGTGCTGAAACATTCTTTTTACTCTCTCCCCAACAATGAAGTTTTGTTTTATTAGCTTAACCGAAGATATAAGACAATTAGAACACACTGTTGAATTATAATACTGAAACTCTGAACACATTTTGTGGTGAGACAGGGCATTTGGCCCCAGGAAGTCACTCCCTTGGGGGAGACACTTGCTTCGTGGGACCTCTCGGTGTTGTGCTCTATAAAGGGATTTTTCCCCCTGCTACAAACAATAATAATGATAATGTTCTCATTTAAAAATATCCTTTAGTCTTCTTATTTCAAAGCCAAAGATATTCATCGACCATGTCACTTTTCTAGGCAGCAGACAGTGTGAGGAATTTTTTTTTTTAAGGCAGTTCAACCGACACCCGTGCCCACTTTCTGGACTTGACTTCAGTGGGTGCCAATGATGGTTTGTCAGGCAAACCCAATCAAGTGCGTGTCTCCATGGACTAGACCAGTTCAGTGAGCATTAAGACACCATGGCACATGGCTGAGAAGCAGTGAGGTTTGACTTTCTCTAGGCCTCAGTATTCCCAAACATAAATTAAGGGTGCTTCTGAAATCAGGTCCAGGACTCCACTCAGAAGTTAAGGAACTATAGGTTGCTCACCATTGCCATAGATTTTTTGCTACAAACAGGTCTTCATTTTACCAATTTCTGGTGCTAACAGGAAGGACTTTCTTGGTCTGCTTCCTTATTTACAATATATTCTCCTAAATTACCATCTCTGCCTCTGAAATGTACTGTGGTTCAACTAAGGGAAAGGTGCTTTTGAAGTTCTCACAACTTTTCTGAGGAAATCAGACATCATCACATCCAGATAGTTCAGCATATGGGTGGACAAGAGGTCCATACTACCATGAGGAACACAGCTGCCATCACTGTCTGATGGTAGCTAACATCATCACCAGGTTCCAAGCTCTCTAAAAACTACTAAGTCTATTCTTTCACAAATTCTTCACAACTCTGTGAAACTGATCTCATTTTACCTAGAAGGAAAGAGAAATCAGAGACATTGTGTAACCAGTAAATAGTATGTATCCTGCTTCTTGAGTTGACCCTGGGGTGGTCTTCAAATATGAAAAGTATCTCCCAAAACTAATACTTGCCTTTTGTTTATAACATATAACTGTAGCATAAGATCTGTGCAAACTAGTGTTGCACAGACATTGTAACACAGTTTAAAACAACTATGAGGGGCAAGCAAATTTAGAAAACTTGCATGCAGTTCTCTGGACTGAAAGACTTTGGGAGATAATCCATTCTAACAGAGGACTCTACAGAACCAGAATGTAATACTCCAGAAGAACTCTCCAAAAGTTATAAGCAATATTTAAGACTTATTCACTTCTCCCAGCAGGAAAAATGAAATATATTTTGATTTAACCTAAGTACACATTCACTGACTGCTTTTGCATACTCTTATGGAGAAGCAACACTTATGAAATTGCAAACTGGGATCTTCTACAAGCAAGGGAAGGGAGTCTGGAGAGCTGGAATGACAGAATTGGTAAGGATGGAAAAAAAATAATAACACCCAGAACTGGTTTGATTAAACAGAAGAAATATAGGAAGAGGAGGCAAATATTTAAGAACTAATCAACCTTCATTTTGGAACCATCACTTTGGTTAAGTACCATCAGGGGCAGAGAATTCTTGAATGAACAGTATTTTATACTTCATATCTAAAACGTCATTTTCATTTTGACAGTATTGGCTTCCATAACAAGAAAATGAGTCACCAGCTCCTAGAGTATACCACTTAGGTGTACACGGGCAACCAGAACCAGACCTTTGGTTCTGAGTATGAGCAGAAAAGGGAGGAATCTCATCAGGTCAAGGTCGTCATGTTTTCAAAGTCACAGAATTGGTAATGCAAAACTCTACATAGCTAATGGCTTCATCTTTGGGTTTTTGTTGCTGTTTTGTTTTTGTTTTTATTTTATATGTGAACAGAAATTTATTGGGAAGAGTTTTTGAAAATATGCAGAAAGAAAGTGCATCTCATTATTGTTTTGTAAATAAGATTAATATGCTAACAAAATTATAGTGATTATAATTGTAGTCATTATATTTTTTTCTTTTCTCATTTATTCTTAATGACTGATACACAAAGGACTGAGTTGGGTAGTGGATTTCTAACACTATATTATGTTCCTATCAGTAGCATTATGAACTTGAAATGTTACATGTGTCTCTCTCTCTCTCTTATCTATGTTCCATTAATACAATTTTAAATGCACTGTAGTTTACTCCTATAATCATTTTTAAAGATTCACATGTACTTTTCAATTTTAATTCAAATTTGTCTGAGATAAATATCGTGATTGCTGAGTTTGAAGGTTTTGCATTTGTCTAAATTACATTGATGATTTTCTTAAATTTTGGAGTCCCTTAGTCTTTTATTGGGGCTCTGTAGTCAAACTTAATTTTGCTTTCCTAGTGAGTCATTTTTCTTTTAATGGATAAATTTATTATATACATTATAAGTTGTGTGTGTTTGATCATCTTTGTTTTAAATCTTTCAGGGAAAAGTAAAGAACCGAGGTGGAGGGAAGGTAGGGTCTCTGAGCTAGACAAAGCAAACAATGGCAGGGGTTTTGACAACACACATGTTGTTTCCATTTTAAATAACGTTTGTTTTCCTCCAGTGTTACTAGAAATACATGATGGCATTGTAGTGTTCAAATTAGCTGAACTGTGTCCTTTCTCATAGGTTTCTGGTAGGGTGAACCCTGGGAGAAACTCTCCTGTGAGAGCTAGGGGGGGCAGTGGAGCAGCCCATTTTGAAGTTCTTGGCTTCTTCTGGGTCAGAGTATGTGTTACACTCTGTGACGAAGGGCTCTAGACGCCCTTATCAGAGTCAAAGGCAACAGGACAGACACATTCCACAACCACCTTCTCTTCCCAGCTGTCTGCTCTGTGGACTTGGGCTCCACAACTAGATGCAAAGACCATTACCCAATCTCTATCATTACTTAACAGCACTTCTCTATAACAAATCAGAGAGGTACAGACAGTCATCAGGCAGGCAGACATACTGAGAATCTACTAGTAGTCTTGCTTCTCTGACCAAAACCTGACTGATACAAAATACATTGAGTGTATTTTTTTAAACAAAGCAATTTTATCTTTATAATCAGAACAAAGATATTTCAAGGTAAGAGGGAGACTAATATATAGTAGAAAAATTGAAAAATATTTGTATAAAAGAAAAAATAAGTCAAAGTAAAACACCTACAATCCCACCTAATAGCTGTATTTCTGTCTGTCCATCTAGCTCTGTATATATGTTTTTGCAAACCTGTGACCATACTAATTACATACATACATACTAATCCTTCTTTTAAACCTCAACATTACATACTGAGCAGTTTCCCATGTCATTAAAGTTCCTTTGGAAAACGACTTTTCACTAGCTCTAAGACACTGTAGTGGATGTGTATTACAATTTAACCATCTTCCTTTAAGGTGTTTACAATCACTGGCTTTTAGAGAGAACATTACAAAGAATATTCACACACATAATTCTGTCTGTATCTCTGATCACTTCCTAGAATGGGAATGTTTGAAGGTCTATATAGCCATTACCAAATGGTTTTGATCACCATCTGCAGGTGTCAATCAGTATCTCATACTTAGATCAAAGCATGGAAATCAGTGAGACAGAACCATAGTGCAGTGTGGGGACAGGAGCTAGCCCTCCAGTTTCTGAGTCATGGAGGAAGACCAGTGGGCCCTTGTGGGAAGGGACAGGTTGGCAGAGTAGTTTTCATTGGGAGGGTTTGGGGCAGCTCCTCTTTACCAAGTGGAATTGGTAACATTTTGGCAGATTAAGCTTCACAGGGACATACCAGGAGAACATTGCTCTGGTTTCAAGTACCCACCTGACTTTTTCCTGTCCAGGCTAAACAAACCTCACTTATTTTAGTCTTTCTCCACAGGGCCTTTATGTTTGAAGAGGTCAGCCTCTTAGAGATTTCCTAACAAGCCCTGAAAATTGTGTTCAGTAACAAGCAGAAAAGGTCAACAGTCTAAATGTGACTGGTTAAGCAATGGCAAAAGGGACAGAGAACAAGGGGCAAACTAGGAGGTCAAGGGTACGGTCTTGTGAACTTAGCTCAGACGTTAACAAGCCAGTTTCTAGATGATGGAATGGAAGCATGACGACATCAGCGCCTCCCCTGGTGTAACCCACAGGTGGTCAAAATAGGGGAGGAACAAGGGCCCCAGCCACATCCCCAGAGGTTGGTGCCCCTTCCTCTGTGCCCCGAAGCCTGTCTGCTTCACTCATTGTGGAACTTATGACAAGACACTCATCTGGTTCATGTGTATCTCCTACCAAAACCATCCATTACAGAAAAGTTGACTTTTTAATCATCCTCAAAAATCTAGCCAAGAACTACCCTAGAGAAGAGACTCTACAGGACTAGTAAATCACACCCCGCGCCGCCCTTCACCAACTGCACAGTTTCACTGTGTGAAACACTGGATGCCCAAAGCTTGTTATTTCTCACTGTTCCAGCCAAGGATTATATAACAAAGTCTCATCTCCTGATGCCAGTGAATATGTAGATGAGATAGGAAGCGTTTCAGAGCCTACAGAGTCTAGAGATGCTCATGGTCAGTGGCCACTGAGTGTCCCTCATGCATCCTTTAGAGAGGCCAAGGGGGAAGGATGGGCAAAGTTCATTTCTTCTTTTTATTTTTGGCACTAAGGATTGGACCCAAGGGTACCTTCCCGCTGTGCTATATCTCCAGTCTTTTTTAAGTTTTTTTTTTTTTTTTTTTTTTTTTGAGACAGGGTCTCAATAAATTGCTTAGGACCTTGGCAATTTGTTGAGGCTGGTTTTGAACTTCTGATTCTCCTATCTCAGCCTGAGTCACTGGGATTATAGGCATGAGCCACTGTGCCCAACAGCAAATTTCATTTCTAATCATGACTGCTTCTGCAACTTTCTTTAAGCCTTTATCACTCAAAAGCCAATTGGAACCCATTCATAGGATGAAACTTCAGTGGCAGAAGATAAAACTAGGTACTTCTAAAGAAGTCTAGAAATAGGGCTGGGGGTGTAGCTCAGTGGTAGAGAGCTTGTCTAGTTGCAAAACCTCTGAGTTTGATCCATAGCACTGAAGGAAAAAAAAGAAAAAAAAAAAGGCAACATCATTGCTTCTCTTCCATGTCCACCCATGACAGTTTCTCATTAGGGACTAGGAACAACTAGAGGACTAAAGGCTCATCTCACCTCGTTTTCTAGCTAATTTGACTGTCATGTAGAAAAATGATGGTTTCTTTTTTCTTTATTTCCACTACTTTTGTCTACGTTCCTTTAAGTCATGTTTTGATCAAAAACTTGCTCCTGGTATTCCAAACAGGTGACCCCAACTCTCGAGGAACTGAAAGAACTGCATCCTGCTTGCCCACGCTCAAGACAGTTTTCAGTTTGTTGTGTCTGTTGTGAAAGGAGAACTTGTCTCTAAGGGGAGGAGTATTATCCAGTTAGGATACACAACCGAAGCCATTTTCCCTAAATGTCTTCAAAATGTACCTAGCACCATTTCAGCAGTTTGCAGAAAACCCACGGCTGAACGGCAGCCAGGATAGGCAAGAATCTTGAATGGTTTAATTAAGCTAGAATCACACTCAGCAAGAGAGTGGAAATTCACCTTTCCCAAAGTGGCCCTCGAAACACAGAAATGTAGTATGAAGAAGCTAATACTGTTTACTTAAGCCTTAGCTTTAGAGACCAGAAATAATGGAGGAAAATTAGGCAAAGTCTCCAAGTCCTGATCTTGGTCTCAAAATCTGATGTGGTTAAGCTAGGTGTCTGTATCCCAATTTACTTCCTTTGCAAACTCTGAGGCCTGAGAAGGGTTAAAAGCATTTTCTGGATACTTTTAGGAATTGGTTAAATGACACACTAGTACACTTGATCCTGGGAAGAACGGCAATGAAAGAAGATTTCTTCTTGTGCTGATAAGATTTCTGTCAGCACAATACAGTGTATACACCAGTTTATTTTCACCTCTCTGAAGACCTACTCCTTACTTTTCCCAGGATTTAAAAATCATGTTAACAATAAGCAAATAAAGCATAGCCAGATGCCTTTCGTGGTCAGATGGCTCATTGTTTAAAAAGCTTCAGTTTAAAATCCAAAAGATTGTTAACAGATGCAGTTTCTGGCTGGAGACTGGGAAAAACCTCATTTAAACAAAAGAGTATGTTGTGATTGGAACTAAAAAGGGAATTACCTTTAAAGATAAGAACCACAAACATTTCCTATTTGAAAATACGCCCCCGTCCCACCTACAGGACCTTTTCAGACCTTTCATGAAAATTTAAAAATTTGACAATGGATTGCTGTCTATGACAAACCAGGACTGACCAACCAGTCCAGTAACTGTTGGAGATTTGTTTGGACTTTCAACAAGGCCACAACATCCATCTCTGACTCTCTCCCAGATTACTCAATTAGGCAAAATTCCAATTAATTTCTTTCCAATCATTTTAGCTCCAGAAATACTTTTACTGCTTTCATTTTGGCTCTGGAAATTAGTTTCCAACCAGAGACTTAGATAGAGAAGTTTCATAAACGAACAGAGAGTTGATAAGCAGATAGCCACTGCTGGGACTCTAGTCACTGATGGAAAAGAAGCCATCGGCTGACAGAAGGCTGGCCCTGTGCTCAGGTCCCAGTCTTGTCTGCTTCCAGGACTTCTGTTCATTCACACAGAGAACCTGCTTTCCACCACCTCCTGTGGTTTGTTTCTGTTGGCTTCAGTGGTTCTTGCTCTACAGCTTCAGTCTGTGGGAGAATGTCTGTAATGTCCTGGGTTCTAATCTCGAAAGATAGAAAATCCAGAGAAGCCATGGGTGTAGCTTCCCTCCGCCTGACAAATGAATGCAGTTTGGCTTGCTGGTAATAGGCCTGATCTGAAAAAGCTACACAAGAGATGTTCCAAGGAAAATAATCTGTTCTTACTATCGAGAATGGATACTATGGTGCTCCATTCTGAGAATGGACAACCTGTCCCTCTGGACAACTATTATCTGAAGAGGGAAACATCATATACTCTTCCTGGTGAAATATTTGTGTCCTCGTATTCATTATGTATTTATTTATCACAGTGCCTAAGAAGTTCAGTTTTGGACCACAGGCATAGCATTGTTTAAACAGTGTGAGGAGTTCTGTCCATGAGAATCTTTAGTCAAGTCATGCTATCATTCATTTTAAAGTGAGACAGATCTATAAGACCACAGGATTCCCTAAGGAGTTACAACGGCATCCCATTCAGCCATGGCATCACCAAGTCACACAAGGAACCTAAGGTGGTGGAATGAAGCTAGCACAGGGCATCATCCCCTAAGATCCATGCAATCCAGACAGGTACAGGCAAGACGGGCCCATTGATCAGAAATAGGATTCTGAGGCCAGAGGCCACATCCATATCCATCCTCCTACCAACAGACAACCCCATCATGCACACTTCAGATGAAGCTTGCAAGGGATTCTGATAGACCTGGAAATTGAAAAATGAGCAGCAGCTGCGAGCCTGAGGTCATTACTATCCTCCAGGGCTTGCCTTCACTAATGTAAGGGGCAGCAGTTTCCATGATTAACTTTCAATTGCTGTCAAGGGTGTAATAAAATCTGGGAAAGAAGAAAACTTTCACCTCAGTAAGCTGCTCCCATTTTCTTGCCCTTTCCTTTCAGCCAATGCATATTCTCAGTCGATACTTTGTATTATTTCCTAATCTTAAGAAAAAAAAAAATATGCACTAGATGAACCAAAACAAAAAAATGTCCTCTGTTACAGAGACATGGGAAGATTTTTCTTTCTCTGTCCTGGTGACAGACCTTTATGATGGCAGAGTAAAAAGGACCCTAGCTCCCAAAGACCACACAATACTCTCAGTGTAAGGGATGAACAAATTTATTTTCATTTTAAAATTCCTTCCCAAGTAGGGCATGGTGATACATGTCTGAAACCCAGCTACTCAGGAAGTTGAGGCAGGAAGATTCACAAGTTCAAGGCCAGCCTGAGTAACTTAGTGGACCCCCATCTCAAAAACAAAACCTCCTTTCTTCCCAGTGTAATATATATGCATTATATATATATACTTATTATACATATATACACATAATATATATTATATATGGATAATATATGTGATATATATGTATATATGTATAATACATATGTGCATATAAAATATATTACAAATAGTGTGTGTGTGTGTGTGTGTGTGTGTGTGTGTGTGAGAGTGACAATCCATTCAGCAAAAGAGAAGTTTTCTAGTTGGCTACAAGTCTAAAGAGAGCAGAAGAGGAGAGGACAATGATGCACTGATTGACGAAGATGTCTTACTGGTTACTACTGGATCAGGACCCTGAAGACTTTGATTTGGGCTGATGTGACAGCAGCTCAGCAATCACACTGAGGAGAAGGTACAGCTGGGTACATCTTGCAAAGGTCATCAAAACCAAATCTGATGCATAGTTTTACCAATTACAACTGCTCAGGGAGGAAATTAAACACGCTTTCCTTTTTACAGTACTCAGCATAACACTGTTGACAATTCAGTGGTCCAGTTTTCATGAATTCATTTCAAAGGACCAGACACTGGAGTTGATGAGTAAGACAAGGTGCCTCACAACTGGAGGCAGGGTCTCAAGAGAGACAAGTGTGCAAGCTCAGTGCCAAAGAAACCCTTTACTGAGTACTGGGAGCCGCTCCTGGGAGGGCGGCACATCTGTGACTCGAGGGAGCAAAGGGGGCCAAGGTGCTCAGAGGCAGCCATGTGGGCAAGTGGAGGTCCAAACTGCATGCTAGTCACCTAACAGAGGGTTTCCTTGGCTGACTCCATCATCTTGGAAAGATTTTGGGCTGTAATCATTTGATGCTCTTTCCTAGGTCAAGACTGAATAATCTGAGTGTCCACTGCCTTTCTCTTAGGTGCTAGCTCTGCCCTTCCCACTTATCCATCTTGATTCAAGACTCTGTTGGAATAAAGGCAAAAGTAGCAAAAGGTGACCATAAACACTTTTGAATCACTCCCCAAAAATGGGCATGGGGACAGTCTAAGAAACTGCCACAGGGTTAGAGAGGTGGCAGAGGAACTTTATTTCAGGAGATTCAGCGTGTGGAGTGATGCCTCACGCTCTGAGGGCTAGGGAAGAAGAGTATTTTCACTGCTCCCAGGTCCATTCTCCCATCACCTGAGGAGGTAACAGAAGCCTCAGCTTTTAAGTGGGAAGTCAATGCCCAGAATAAGACTTTGTTTTTTGCAGCAAGATATAGCTATGCTCCTAACAGTGGGACGTGAGTCGGGGGAAGGTGTATAACTCCCGAAACATGTTTCTAAAAAGTGGCATGGGGTAATTTGTGCCCTCTCTCTCCCTTTTCTATATTCTTAGTTTGGATTGTGAAATGGCTGGGGAGCCACATCGGGCTGCACCTTAGAGATAGCAAAATTTAAAGTTACTAGAAGGTGGTCACAGAGTGCTATGGACCCATAACACTCATCCTGACCCATAACACTCGTCTCGTTGTGTAAAGAGCAGGGGACACTTCTGTCTCGTGTAAACCAGTGTTATTTGGGGTCTCGGTCACACACAATTATGAATAACAGTTACAGGTGCCAGGGAGCACAATACAGTGTTGACAAGAACAACATGCAAGGAGTTGGCACTTGGCCACATAGAGCACCAAGGCCACAACACAACATGTTAACCATGCATTCACATTACAAAGGACTGAGTTGCCCGGTGGCCAAATGGGAGAGCGAAGGGAATCAAGAATGATATCACGATGAATATCTTACCTTTTTCTTGCTACAGTATATTTGCCACTTTTTCTCAGCTGGAAGTGCAAACATGGCTTCCCTGTGTTTGTCTGTGAGGTCAAGTTCATCCTAAGAAGAAAGAAAATAATTAGCATGTCATGGATTAAATGTGATTCCTATAGGGAACACTATCAGTATCATTGGGGAGAGAAAAAAAACACCAACACATATTTAAATGAACCTGGAAAAGATCAAAGCTGTGTCAAGGTGTGTGTCACTACCTTTAAGACAGCATGTGCTGGCCAATGGCCAGGCATGGGACACAACAGGATGAACAAAGCACAGCCTCAGAAGTACTGAAGAGAAGTGGGCCCCACTTTGACAGTCATCCTGAGCTACTGCCAATGGCTCTGTAGGGTCCACTGAGTAGTGAGGCCATCAAGCAAGGGAGTTTAGGATTAATTGTATTAAATCAGGGTTTGTGGGGGTTGACTTTACAAACACTGACTGGCTGGATCCTGTAGGACGTGGACATGATGTGGGGGAGCAACGGCTCTGGTTTGAATGTGAAATCTCCCCCAAAGGTCCTTGTCTAAAGGATTGGTCCCCAGTGTGGAGCTATTGGGGAGGTGATGGAACCTTTGAGAGAGCACCTAATGGGAGGCTCTTAGGTCACTGGGACTGTCCCCCCAAGGGGAATGCTGGGATCCCAGTCTCTTCCTCTTTTTCTCTTTTGTTTCCTGGCCATGAGGTGAGTGATTTTGCTTAGTCACAGACGTTTGCCTTGATGTACTCTCTTGTCCCAGGCCCAAAACAATGGAGCCAAAAAGATCATGAATTGCAGCCTCAAAACCTGTGGGCCAAAATAAACGTTTTCTTTTTATAAATTAATAATTTCAGGTATTTTTGTTACAATGACAAAATACTGACTAACAAAGCAACAATAAAAAGACCAGGCTGTTGTGACAGACTTGGTACTTTAGAGACACCATGGCCAATTTAGTTGAAGCACTGAGTTATGCAAAGGACCATCAGATAAGCTAGGCATGGTGGTGCACGCCCGTAATTCCAGCAACTGGGGAGGCTGAAGCAAGAGGATTGTGAGTTCAAAGGTAGCCTCAGCAACTTAGTGAATATGAATAAGTTCCCACCCTAAGAGGCTTTTGTGTTTGTCTGCAGCTCTGCCACAGTGTGGTGTGGACATGCAGACACAGAATGTTGGCTTCATATCATATACTCCTACCACCATTTAGTCATCAAGTCCTATTACATCTTCCTTGAAAAATCTTATGATTTCCTTCTGTTACTTTCCCAGTGAAATCACCCGAACTTACTTGTGCCCTAATAACCTCTCGCTTGGCTTCTGGCACAACCTCTCACTGCTCCTCCTGGCCTTTCCAATCCTTACTCAGCACTGCGAGAATTCTCTTAAAGTAATAGTTCTCAAACTTGAGCGCATGTCGCTATCACCAGGTGGGCTTCTTAAGCCACTAACAAGCGAGTGCTTAGGACTGAACAGGTGGGAGGAGGCGCATGCACGCCCAGTTCTATTCAGTTTCCAGGTGCTTGTGATGCAGCTGGATCTGGAAACCATACTTCAGAGTCACTGCCCTGTCTGCAGAGCACCTGTGCTCTTCCAAGTTCCTAGTTCAAAAAAACTTCATTACTTCCACAGTACCTGAAAAGCTAATTACCCATTCCTCAGCCTGACTCTTGAGGTCTTCCATTTATAACCCAACTTACTTTGTCAGGCTTGTTTCTAGTTATCCCCTTACACCAGATCTCATTAACACCTAACACCTCCAGAGCTAAGGCATGCCAACTTCCCCAGAGAGGTTTATAGTCTTATAAAATCTGTTTCCTCCTCTTCAGGATGGGCATATTATTTCTCTTACCAGGATCAGGAACGTCAACTAAACATGTCGTAATGCCTGGCACAGGGTGGGAACTGTACTGTAGTTTCTCTTGTTATGTGAACACAAATGAGTTTCTATTTTCTTTTAAGAGCAAGGTAAACAGTTAAGTCAGACACACACACACACACACACACACACACACACACACACACATCTACACAATTACATCCACACAATTACATCCAAACCACAAGAAACTAGCTATTAAGAATTTCAACAATGAATAACCAGGAAAGGAATGAAGGGTTTTTACAGAAAATTCCATGATGAGGGAACATGTTTAAAATGTAAGAATTTTGGCATGCAACTGTTATAGATGTGAAGTAATTATTTTCTTTCTGTTCTTCCTTTTTAAATTTCCTGCAAGTCACACCTGGTCTTATCTATTGAAGAATGGGGGAAATAAGAGTAACAAATCACTTCCCAACAATCAGGTCAGTTAATCAAACAGCTCAGTTTATATATTGCTTAGTTTGGGGAAAAGGTGTTTGATTTGTGAGAGCAGGACAGCACAATTAACAGCACATCCTTTACTACACTATAGCAGTTTTTGCTAACTGAGCAGACATGTGAAGAAAAGTGTAAACCCTAAAGCCTAGAAATTCACAGCAAAGCATATTAATAGTACTTGACATTGCTGTTAGAGGTAGACAACTTCTGCTGTGATGCAGAAATTACCAATTTTAAATCGAACACAGACAAAAAATAAGTTAAGGGCAGATGGCTTCAGGTAAAAAGAAAATTTTCAAAAAAGTGAAAAAAATTTTAGATTGGTATAGGGTCTCTGGATGTAATTTTGGGTTACAGTAAGGAAATTGTAAGGAATACAGGGCTGGAGGTATGGCTCGGTGGTAGAGTGCTTGCCTAGCATGTGTAAAGCCCTTGTTTTGATCCCCAGCATCACCACCACCAAAAAAAAAAGGGGGGTGGGGATAATGATAATAATGCATACTGATAATACCAATAATATATAATAGCTAACAATTTTTGAGTAGTTTCTATTTGTTTAACAATAGTGTTTCATGTGGATTAATATATTTTGGCCCTCATATCAATCCTAAAGTGGGTAATATGATCACATTTTTCACAGATTACGCAGTTTGTACAAGGGGCCAAAGCCAGCAGAGAAGAAGTATAAGAGTCCAGGCTGCCTGGTCACAGAACTACGGATCCCGTGTTCTTAATCACCACACCGTTCAATCTGTCAACCAACCAGCAGGCAGGCAGGATCACAGCACTCATGCAAGACATGAAAAGTCTCCATGCGCTTTGTGTCTGTGAGCAAAAGGAGGTTTTGTTGGCAGACGCCTGTGGGTTCTAGGCCTTGCCCTTATTGTTTACGCAACCTTGAACAAGTGCTTTAACCTCTGAACTCCAATTTCTTCATCTGAAGACAAAACAATAATATATTCCTGTCAGTTTTCTCAATGATTCACCCTGCAACCAAAATTTTATTGTCATTGTTATTTGTTTGTTGAGTACCTAACTGAATGCCAGGCATTTTTATATAGGCCCGGGACAGACAAAAAGCCAACATCTTCTCGTGAGGGCAGAAGGGAAATCACATAATCACACTATCATGGGATGGGCACACACTAAGTTTTTGAGAGCCTGCTTGTTGTGGGAAAGATAGGACAGTGTCCCAGAGAGGTGAAGTGATAGCTTAGAGATGAACAGGAATAAGGCAGGAAAAAGCCCTGGAGACAGTCAATGGAGGCTGTGAAAGCCACTCTGAACTTTGTTCTTTATCCTCAGAGCAATAATCAAAAGTCACTGGTGAATTCTGAGCAAGCAGAATGACAGATCAAATTAGGCAATAATTTAATCTAGGGAGTGCCTAGGCATAATGTCGAGGATGTAATAAGACTCTCGCCCCTCCATTCCAAAACATCTCTGCTGTGACTCATTCTCTTTTAATCACATGGCTGAATCAAGCATGTAAGACTCTCAGAGACTATCACAGCCTTAAGAGATCCATTAACACTTCCTGGCTGTCCTGCCCATTCCAGGACCAGGGCCAGGCATTATAAAGAACACAAAAATGAACAACACACCCTGCCTTCAAGGAATATATCCTCTAGTTAGGAAGTCAAGATGACACAAAGCTTTAAAGGTTCCTTTCTTTTCAGGATAAATTCCAAATTCCATAGCAAGTAAGGGCCTTCATGACTGGGCCTCTGCTGCTGTGCCCCGCCCCTCACCTCCTGCAAGGGCAGCGCCCTCTAGTACTTGGGATCCCAAGTTGCCAACCTGTGAAACTTGGCACATGCTGTCAACTTTCCCCAGAAGTCCCTTCCCAATGGGTCTTAGGAGCACTCCTACTCATCGAAGCTTTTCCAGAGTATCACTATTCCCTCCAGGTAGCCCATGTCGCCATTCCTGGGACAAGGTAGTAACTCTGTGCTTTATGGTATTTACCACATGGCTACAGTTATGTTTCTGGCAGATCTGACTCCCATTATGGACTTGTTCCAGTGGGACAAGAACTCTATTTGTTCTATTCATCCCTGCACTAATTTCAGTCCCTAAAACAACATCTGACACAGTAGGAATGCAAAAACAAAAACAAACAAACAAAAAAACACCAACAACAAAACAAAAACCAGTAAGATAGGAGGAAAGTGGGGAAAGTAGGAAAACTGGCAAGGAGAGAGAATGGGGAGGGATGCTGTAAGATACAGTGATAATCAGTGCATTTTAAAGATTAACACCTATTCTTTACTTCTTTCTCTTTTTTTTTTCCCTCCAGCAAAATGTACTTATAGTGAAATGTACAGATCTTAAGTACGCCATTTTTGAATTTGGCAAAAGCATACACTGAAGTGGTTGTAGCACTTAACACTTTAGAAACTGATGGTACCATTTTGCATTCCCATCAGCAAAATATATGGCATTTCCAGTTACTTCTCGTTCTCACCAACATTTGTTGCTATGTCTTTTTAATTTTAGCAATACCAGTTTATGTGAAGTATAACCTCAATGAAGTTTTATTTTGCATTTTCCTGAGGACAACTGATACTGAATATAACTTTCCACATGCTTATCAGCTATTTCTATGTGTTCTTTTTGTGAAGTAGCTATTCAGATCTTTTGTCCATTTTTTATTAAATTGTCTATCACATTTTTATTGACAAAAAGGAGCTCTTTACAGATTATGGAAATATCAACTTTGTCAGACACAGGTCCTGAGAACACTTCTCCTAGCCTGGCTTGCCTTTTCATTTTGTTAGGGGTATATTTTGATCACCAGGTGTTTATATTTATATTTTTGATGACATCTAATCTGTTGAGATTTTCCCCTTATAACTAGTTATTTCAAGTCTTAAATTTTTGTAACTTATGGACCAAAAAATACATCCCATGGTTTCTTCTGGAAATTGTATATAGTTTTACTTTTGGCTTCCATACTTGACTCTGTCATCCATCCCATACATCCTACTCCTGGATGACATACAGTGCTTCTCTAGTTATGAACAGTTGGGCTGCTTCTGCCTTCTGTCCTTTCCTGTTACTTGCTCTCTTTGCTGGGTACAGAGAGAAAGAGAACACAGGTGATGGAGGAAGGAAAAACAATGGGATACAAACTAATTTCAGAATCACTCTGACAGATTTGTTTATTTAATCTCTAAAATTACTTCAAAGTAATGTTACAGGAGATTTTTATATTCTGATAATTAATTAAAATATTCAAAGAAGCAATTATGGGAAACAAAGCAATTAGGATCACTGTATCTCAAACAGTACCTCTGCATGTGAATTAAACAGTACAGAGGCAGAAAGACGTAGTGTTTGCCTGAGGCCAGAGGCAGAAGAGAAGGTCAAATGGACATGGGGGAGGTGGGTCTGGAAATGCTCTAGTGGTGACAGTGGCACTAATGTGAAAACTTATTAAACTCAAACTTCCATTTATAATAAGTGAACTCTGTGACACATAAAGTACACTTTAATAAAGCTGTTAAAAGCCAAGTCAAGGCTGGGGTGTGGCTCAGGGTTAGAGTGCTTACCTGGCATGCACCAGGCACTGGATTCCATTCACAGTGCAATTTTCCTTCTTTCATATTCAATATCTCAACTTTTCTCTCTCTCTCTTTCTCTCCCCCCCCCCCCAAATCTGAAGGTGTCCCAGGAAAACAAATGATTCCTAGGCAGACCTGGCAGAGAAAATAGATTCTTCTATTCATAGTAAGGAAACCAAATGCTGGTTGAAAATGTAGATAAACCAAGGAGTCACCTTAGAGGAGAAACTGGAAAGAAGGGTATGAAGAAGGAGGCACCACTGGCTTCTCCACGTGTCAACCACCAAGCTTTCCACCAAAATCAACAAGCGTCATCAGTTAAGGCCCGGGAAGTGCACGGGGGAGCACTGGTTACGGGATCCTTCTTCTTTGCCATACTATTCTTTCTGGCTTGATTTTGAAACTCAATTAAAGGACATGATTTAGCAAGTGATGAGAGGAGAACCCATGCACAGGCTCCTCTTGGAGGAGATATTAATTATACTTTTATGTATTTATAAAATGTGTACTTTATACAGCTAAAATATCTTGGACAAAAGACATTATTACTATTATAAGAAGGGACCTCTGAGGGAAGCCCAGCTGTGGGAACTACAGTCTAGATCTCGCCCCTAACAAAGCACATTATTAAGTCCCACTGCGGAAAGCTTCTGCACATACAAATGCCACCCGTCCTCCACTCTGGAGTAAGCAGGCAGCTCTGTAGAGAAACCTATATAAATCAGAAAACAATTGGCACAGCACAAATCAATCTAAGGAAACGGATTGATTTGGTAGATAAAGGGAGGGAAAGAGTTTTGAAATAATATACAATAAGGGTCTTGAATGTGTAGAAAGATTAACACTTTCTAACAGTGAACTCTTTTTGGAGATTTTAGCTAACTGAAATACGACGTTATTTGTAAAACCTCCAAAGCAATATTTAAAGCATTTATTCTTTGAAAAATCAACCAAATCAATAAATTGCAGTGGGCTGGCAGGTAAGTTTCTGGGTAGCAAGAAATCTCTAAGACATTCAGGATTTCTATTTCTGATGAGTGAAGCTAACCCTTTACATACACACACATACGCAGACAGACAGAGGTGAGGAGGACAATGAATGATCTGGGGCACAATGGAGTTAAGACATGCAGGAGAAGCGCACAGTCCCAAGGGATTACCCTACTTATCCACTCACTGTTTTGTGTATGCCTGTGTCTTGGGTTTCATCTTTTTGTTTTGTATTGTTTTACTTTTTAATGGTCTTTGACAAGCTAACCGTCCATCTGACTCAATGTCAAGAGCTTGCAGAATTTCCAACCCTATTATTACTCAGACAAGTCTGACTTTTCTCCTTCAAATTAGATACTTCTGGTATTTGTCAAAGCCAACAGGCCCAAGTCACCTAGCCTAACCCCAGTCCGGAGTTTCCCAAAGGCCCAGCAGGCTGCACCTTTCTGGTTTCCCTCAGGAATACACCAACATTAGCAGTGTCCGCTCCGAAATGAACCCTCCCTTGCCACTCCACAGTACCAGAAATAGGTCAAGTCCCGGTGAGGACAGCAACCAGAACACAAGTCAGCAGTCACGGGGACAAATACAACATCGAGTGGAAAAGGCCAGACAAGGCAGATGGAGGGCTGGAGGGTGACACTTTGGCAGCAAAATTAAAATTGAAATATTACACTTTTATAAATGTATGGAGAAAATGTACTGTTAGACTATGATAACTCACTAAACTTATAAACATGCAGCCCCGTCAAAGCAAACCACCATCACATCCGGGAATCATGAATTGCCAACACAGCTCTTAAAGTTTAACTGCAATGACTCTGAGATCAGTACCATATTTCCATGGTGGTAGTTAGAAATCTGAAAGTTAGATAAGTCTTTTGTCAGTTTAAATAAAGGTGTATTCAGTGAATTATTACTTGCTCCTAACCAGCCAGGGAGGCCAGAAATGGAAAACAACAGAGAGCTTTAAACCCCAAAAGGGATGTGTACACACAGAGAACAAACCTGGAAGGTTTCCAGCCTCTAAGACCTCTGCCAACATTCTTAGTCATTGTGCAGAACGCCACAACCTGACTCACCACCACCTACACACCAATCGTCTCTGTGTCTGACAGGCATGTTTTCATTCCATACAAAAATAAGAAGTAAGAAATCCCACAAGCAGAGGCTGACTAGTAGAAATAGTTATTAGCTTCTTACTACCGATGGTTTAGTGTCTTAGACGATTCCCTTTCTTTCCCTTATTGCAGGCAATGCAAACTAAATTTCATTTGCTAGGCAAAGTCTGCCACTAAACCTACAGACTTCTTATTCAGCTTTTGTTATTCAATTAGGAACTCATCGTAGTGACTTTCTTTTAGTTAATCTGAAACACCAGCAGAGTTTCCCAGTCATCTAAAATAAACAACTCTGATCTCAATATCTAAATCATCTCCCAATATCCATCCAGCCACCCAAATTTTAATCTGTCATCTAGGGCAACTTCAGTTGCCAAAGCTTAACAGAATTTCTAAGCAGTGTTTTCCTAACTCAAGGCAGGAACTTTGTCTAGTGGGACACAGAGCCAGCTGTACAGTGGCAGCTGAGTAAGGCACCCTGAGGCTCAGTGGGAAACTCTGAAGCCCAGCTCACACAGCCCCCTTCTCCACAACACCAGCTCGGCTTTCACCAGCCCAGGCCCCTCCCACACCCTCAGGAGATTTGCTGGCAGCTCATCTGACACATTTAAGCTTTAATTGGGTCAAAAGACAATCTAGCACAGTGAGTCTCTTCCTACAGCACAGCTATGTATTTACTTTACCATGTGATAAATGGTAGAGAGACTTTCAAGAATAGAAAATATTTCTTAAGCACTATCAATTACTCTTATCCTTTAATCCACCACCCTTCGTGGGGACCACTGATGTTTCCATAGTAACAAACAGCGCACCGAGGAAGATGACTAAAAAGAATGACAGATGAGTGGGGTGGAGGGTGGGTGCAAGGATCAGCCCAAGCCTATTACCACTACTTCAAGAAGTATTCAAAACACAAACCCAGCTGCTAATGGATTCAGTAGTCATTAATCCATACATGCATGTATGCATTCATTCAGATGCTTACTGTGTTATGCTTCAAGAACTAGTTATCCATCCATCCATCCATCGCTCCACCCATTCATCCATCCATCTATCCATCCATTCAGACCACAAGCATTTATTGAGCAACTACTCTGGGCAAGGTATTGTTCAAGGCTCTGGAGATCCTGAGACTGAAAATGCCAGAACTAACGCTTGAGCCATTCTGCTCTGGTGTACAAAGGTACATATTCATAGTGAATTTCACATGCTGAGTTATTTATAGGGGAATAAACTCAAGCTGACTGCTGAAAAGATGGCAAAGGATTTTCTGACTTCTAGATCCAATATGCCCATCTTTCCTGAAACGAATCCATGTGTATATTCTAAGGGAGTTTTCAGTCATTTGATTAAATTTGGTTCTTAAGTACTATAATGTGTAATGAAATAAATAGCCAGCAAGTCTAGGACATTTCCAATAAATTCACTTACAACTGGGCAAGAGAAAAAAAATTTCAATTTTTTTAGGGATCTGGTTTCTCCCCACCAAAATTCCAGCTCTTCCTTCTAAAGATGTCATTAGTCACGGACATCTCGTAAGAGCCATTAAGAAACAGTTTGAAATTCCAGAGGAATTCTGGAAATTGAGAGTGGTGGTGGGGAGGTTCCAAACATAGCAGGTAAAAATTCTCAGACAATTTAGGACTCAAATACACCATCCACGTATTAGACACTTGCCTTCCAAAGGCCATGTCACATGTTTTATAAGAGTAAATGATGGTATTTAGATGATTCTCAGAGCATCAAAATATATTCTTATGTCCAGAATTTGTAGGGAAAAAAAAAAATACACAACTACCAGATCCTTCTAGCCATCACTAAAACACATTTACAAAATTACACTTGACAGCCTACCTAAACACCACCTCTTTTGGCAATCGAATTATTCTCCCCACCTTTGAACACCGATATTATGCTTCTTATATGGGATTTGAAGGGAGTAGGCAAGTTAGTACAATATATTTGACTTTGTGTAATTCACACCTGGGACTAAGTTAAATTATCAGGTTTTAAATTGCAGCTTAAGCTAAGTAGGTCCATACCATTCCGGTCTCTTTAGGATTCATATAAATAGAAAATATCAGGTCCAAGGGAATTCATAACTATTTCCCCAATAGCATTATAAATCCTGATGTGGTTTTGTACTACTTCTGTTTACAAAGAATCTTTTCCTGTTTCTTTCCTCTATCTCTTTATGCTCCCCCATTTCAAGTTCCTTTGATCTGATACTAAGAAAAATCCAGAAATAAGTGATTACTAGATTGATAATGGATCTAACATGAAGTCAAAATCCAAATTTAACAGCCACTGAGCCACATCCCCAGCCCTATTTTGTATTTTATTTAGAGACAGGGTCTCACTTTTAATGATCTTTGTGAGATAAAATACAAATTTTAGACTACAAGGAAGAGTTCTACCTTGGGCTTTAATGGCCCATTTAGTGAATCAGAAGACTAGAAGGAAACTTTCGAGTCTATCTCAACCATTTTACTGTCTCTAAGCAGAGAGTAAGGACTTCAGCCAGTACAAAGAAGTGTATAAAGTCCACTGGGATGAAAATCTGCTGCTAATCCTTCTTTGCTTCTTAGAAGCCATGCAATGTTCTATTCAAAAGTAAAACAGATAGAGGTGACCAAAACCACTTACGTCAACATCAGCCTGTATCACAAACCATCTGCTATTCTCAGGGCCAAAATAATTTATTTATCAAGTTCTGGATTTAAGATCATTTTTTGTCACCTTTACATTGATTGTATTTTGGCAGTAGTTCACATTTACTACATAGGAATTTTAGCACTGCACACATTTAAGTCCATATCTACATTTTCACTTCTCTTTGTGATATACTGCATATTTTCACACTGTTCTAAGCATTTTTCTGTGAATTCATCAAGTTGGTTTATCCATAAATGCTGTACTGTCAAGGGATGATCTACTCATTATTTTTTCTTCTCTGTCAACTAGTTGTGTCTATTAGACAAACACAATTTTCTCCTTTGACCTTTATAGGTTTGTCAAATGAAAATGAACCTCATGGAAACAGAACAATTTTAATGTCAATTCCTTCATTAGAGTCTGATTTTTGGCTTCCAGACAACAGGGTACTCTGAAACTATTCTAGACATGTCTTTGAAGTCTTTATACAGTCTGGTTTCCTCTACTTAATTACCAAGTAAGGCTTTACACTCTAATTAAGAAATAATAAATTAAAACTATGTCTCCTTAACAGTATTTTTTTCTCTTCTATCAGTTTAAAATTAAATGTTCCTACTACCCAATTTTTTCATCTTTCTTGGAGACAGGGAACTGAACAGTGCCTGTGAAAAGCTCTATTCTTAGTCATGGTCTTAGTGTAAAAGGCAAGTTTTAAAAATAAAGAGATAAAACATGATGAAACTCTTCATTGATTCTGGTGACAATGAAAGCAAGCTTAAAATATCTCTAGTAATGGAAACAGAATTATGTCATCCATCTGAGAAAAGAGGTAACAATTCTCGTGGCTGATAGGACAAAATTTGTACACTGGTAATTCTTAAGTCAGAGTTGGATTCCTACAGCCCCTTTCATACCAAAGTGACTTCAGAGTACATTGAAAAATGAAGAGATTACTGATGTAGGTTCCCAAGTGAATGTACTTGGCACAGTGACTGTGAATTCATCTAAATCTAATCTATCAACTAAAATTCTCTCATTCCTACTATCTCGGTTTCTCAAATTCTGTGCTGGTTACTAATGTTGAGAATGTCCTAAAGAACTTAATGAAAATTTCCCAACATGAACTATCTTTATGCATGATTATATTTTGAGAACATATTTTCTTACCCTACTGTATCCGCCATCATTACCTTTTCATTTAGATTTAACTTCGACAACCCTCAGGAGTACAAAGGGTGGTTTTGTGACCGGTAATGGATTTCTCAACACATTTCTTCAAAATATTTCACACTTCCTAGAAGGCACAATACTGGATATCATCTTAAATCATTTGAACCATTGGCCAAATAAATGGAAAAATAAAAATTGGACTTGAAAGAAAACAGATTAACCAGAAAACAGTAAAAAATAGAATCGGTAACATTTCAGGATTAGAGAAGCATGGGTTCATGCGGCATATATTTCCAGCTAACTGTAAATTCACAGTGCTGTATTATAAATGAAAGTTTTCCCTTAGAAGTCCATGAAACGAATACTAAATATATAACATGTGAGCTATAAGAGGTGAGATTTACAATAACACATTCAAAAATAATAACCAGACTTTGTTTTAAACTTGAATTTCTCCCTTAGAATCTCATACAGGAAATGCAGTTGGACATTTCGGCCACTTCATAGGGCAAAAGAGCTGAGGGTGACAGAAGCAGAAACCTTAAGGAGGATACCAATTCCCACATCAGTGCTGCTGAGAGAGGCACTGCAGGAAACCCTTAGCCCTGGGGATTCGCTCCGGAGAAGAGCAGTGAGGAGCTCCTAGTAATTCTTCTCCTTTCTATTTCAAAATTAAAATAGCCAGAGGAGGTGTATGTTCTCAGAAGAAGGTGTCTCACCTCAACAACAAAATGGGAAACATACTCAGAATCTACTCAGGGAGACCTGACACCATGGTGAACCTTACCAACACCTCACAGAGGCTGTAGAGAGCAATGGCTGTTTTTATAAATGTAGCTAAGTAGCAAAATGTTTTGATGTGCTATGCTTTCTCCAGTTCACTGGGAAAACCTGTAAGAAAGCAGAGGTGTTCTCCTTGGGTTCAAGGAAGAATTCAAGATATATATTTAAATAAACAATCCAACCAGGACCCACCTGCCTTTTCCAGGCTTGCTTCTCAGGATCTCCAGTCCACACCCCACGCCCCAGCCTCCTATTTTTATGCTCCACCTAAACTGAACTTCTTTCAGTTCCTTGAGCCTTCCACCATTCTCTCTCACCTCCCAGCATTTATACAGGCTATTCTCACTGTCTGAAATACTCTTTTCTCTCCTCTTTGCTGAGGTAATTACTTCTTATTTTTCATGTCTCATATTAAATGTCACTTCCCCCAGGAAGCCTTCCAGGATCCTTCACACAACATAGTAACAGTAGGAGTGGGTGTCAGGAACAGTACCCTCCTTCCCCAGCATCTTTGGAATTAACAGAGCTAAGCTAAGGAATCATGCAAATGGAATTCAAAATACCTTCCTCTTACTCATGAAAGCTGCATTGGAGAACCCAACTTTACATCTGCAGACAACTGAAGATTTCAATGCTGAATTAGACACCCACTAGTCAGTCACATAGATGGCCAGATGACCGTAGAACTTTTCAAGGGGGATCTTACTGTGAAATGTATACTATTAAGGGTCACAGACTGTGTGTTTTCTGAAATCAGGTGGATTTGCAGCAAAACAGAAAGGAGAAGGAACTGAGTTCAGTATATTGCAAAGAAAAGTAGGACCAATGTGATCTTACAATATGTGTAATCAGAAAAATGAGAGATTACACTCCATTTATGTATGATTTATCAAAATGTATAAATGCATTCTACTGTCATGTACAACAAATTCGAACAAATAAAAAAATTTTTTTAAAAATCCAGAACTGTGAGAAAATAAATTTAGGTTGTTAAAAAAAAAAGAGAAAGAAAGAAAAGTAGAAGCTGGAAGAGAGGGCTGGAACGTTATTCCCGTAAAACTTCCTTCTCCTGAAAAAAGGGGGGAATAAAGACTCTTCCCTAACAAAATGTCCTGCTTAAGTGACCCTTCTCACAGATTAGATCACAGTTGATGAGACTGCACATGTAGGTGCCTGTCTTCTCTGCTAGACCTTCAACTCCACAATGTCATCAAGGGACTGGCACAGGCAGGCATTTAACATGCATTCACATCAAAACTGTCGGTCAGTCAATGAATGACATATTCTTCTGTTTACCCCAAAGGAAATCTGCTACTGCTAATATTGAGATGGAAAAAGTCATTTAATGAAGACAATTTAGATTGTTGTCAAGCCTCAAACTATTCAAATATGTTGGCTGGGGTAACCTAAAGACCTTTAAGAGCTTGTAGTAAAGAAAAGAATATAGCTAGCTGCATCTTATTTTAAGGAACCAATCTCAGATTGATGGTGTTCTTTATTTGGACTAAGGCACAGAGCAAAGAGGAAGAAGTGGAGAGGGGAGGAGGAGGCAGGATAGAGAATACAGAAAGAACTAATGATCAAAAGGCATAAAATGTATGATCAGCAGAGATTAAACAGATACTCAATTTAATGTTTTATTTGCAAATATCCCAAATAATTTAGTAATTCTTGGCAGGACATTTTATTTCTATCTGACAACTCACAAAAAAAGTAATCCCTACATTATATGTCCTCAGTCCTTTAGGAACCATTAAGCAGCTTGAAATGCAGCTGGTTAATCAATTAAAAAGGAATAAATAAGAACAAGTGCTGCTGGGCATAGTGGTGCCCACCTGTAATCCCAGTAGCTCAGGAGGCTGAGACAGGAGGATTGCAAATTCAAGACCAGTCTCAGCAACTTAATGAGGCACTAAGCAACTTAGTGAGACCCTGTCTCAAAATAAAAAAGAAAAAGGGTTGGAGATGTAGCTCAGTGGGTTAAATCTCCATGTTGCTGATGAAAATGTAAGATGCTACAGCTATTTTGGGATAGTCTGACACATGTCAACGGGTAAACGCAGAATTCTCTACAGAGAAGCAATTCCACTCCTAGGTATATGACCACAAGAACTAAAAACATATTTCCAAGCAAAAACTTTCATGTGAATATGTTTGTAGCAGACTTATTCATAATGACCCAAAACTGACAAAATCCCAAATGTTCATCAATGATTAGAGGATTGTAAAAATGCAGTATATCTGTACAATGAAACGCTATTTAGCAATAAAAAGAAATGAAGTACTGCTACATGCTACTATGAATGAACAGTGAAAACATGAGCTAAGTAAAGAAGCCAGTCACAAAGGACCATCTATTGCATGATTCTGGACATGAATTGTCCAAATTCTCAGAGACAGAAAGGAGACTGGTAGTTGCCAGGGGACGGTGGGGCTGAGGATCAATGGGGACAGATGGTTAATGGACATGATGGTTGTTCTTTATGGTGATGAAAATGTCTTAAAATTGATTTGGGGGATGACTGCACAATTATGTGAATACACTAAAAGTCACTGAATTGCACAGTTTAAATAGGTAGATTACATGTACGTGAATTATGTCTCAATAAAGCTGTTGGTTTAAAAGATAGGCAGGATATGGAAGTAGGACCCCCAGAAACCACTGCCTCCTGCGACTGGGAATACTGGTTCCCCTGCCTGGGGCAGGGAGCCTGCTAGAGAACTGGCCACCTTTTCAAAAAGATTCTCACATGGCCAACTTCCTAACCAGTTTTGCTCTTTTAATGAGATGATAAGGTTGCAGTAGGTACTTCTGAAAGAAATCCACTTGGTATCACTTTTTACAAAAGTCATGAGTGACTCATCAGAGAGGGCAAACTAGCTTACAATGGCTGGCTCTGATGAGAGGTTTTCCAATAAAAGCAGAGATGAAGAAGCCTGCAAGCCAGGACCCATGATGGCCCACTCACAGCAAGCAAATTTGCTTGAAAGAAAAGGGATAACACAGGGTATTTGTTTAGAGTGTTGTGCCTAGAAAAACAAACAACAACAACAACAAAAACATATCTCTCATCCCTCCTGTTGCACTGGGATGTAGGGAATAATGTATCTGTTAGGTGCCAGACTTTTTAAAGAAGTTATCTTCTTTAATCTTCACACCAATCCTCATTTTATAGGCAAAGAAACAAGTTCAGATTCAAACAGAGACCATCTTGAAGGAAATCTCCCTAGGCTGCAGAGCTGGCAGCAAGAAGAGCTGTCTGACTCCAGAGTCCTGGCGCTCTCCGCCACCACTTCCTCTCCTGTACGTGGGCAGAGGCAGAATTGCTTCTGCAACTGCTCAGTGAAACCCGGAGCAGGAGTGTCAGTGGTTTTGAGCTCACCTCTCTTGCCCCAAGCCTCCCCTGGCAGTTAGAAGGATTTGTGGTCTAAGTCCCTGAAGTCAGGACTAGACAAAAATCCATCGTCACTCACCAGGACAGATACAAACCTCAAGATAATCTGTTTTCCAATGGTTTTGGCTTAAAGTTCTGGTTTGGCATGGGGTTTTTAACAACTAACAGCTGTAGGCAATTTTCACACAGAATAGAGACATCAATAAGGAAGAGAGAATGGACTTTTCTCCCTTATGAATGCAGAACAATGAGATGTCTTTAAGAAGTCCAGGGATCTGCCACCATATGGGCTCCTGCTTTGGTCTCATTTTGGGAGCTAACAGAATGTGAAATGGACGTAGGATGCCCACTGGCTCCGGTACCACTGAGGATGTCTTCAGCTATGAGTGACACCATCTCCTTAGGTTGACTTTCGATTGTAAAGTACTTTGAGTAAGAAATGGAATAAGCCTGTAAATGCATTCTTATGTCCTCCTTGACTGCCATCATGGTAGATGATTCACTGCCCCTCCCTGGGAGAGGACTATGTGTCCTCCACCCACCCCAGTGACCTCAAGCTTGGCCATGTGACCTGTGGTGCCAGTCCCTGCAGGAAGACACCTGTGTTGTCAAGTGTGGCCCTGTGAGCTACACTGGCAATGAACTGAGGGCACAAAAGAAGTGTTGCTTTCAAACGTAAGCTTAGAGCCTGCTAGAGGATAGTGTGTTCTAACTCTGATAGCATCTATAAAAAGTTTCTCACAAAGTTATTATTTCAATCCTATCATTAGGCTAAATAATGATACAGTGCTTAAGTAATAATGTCTCTCACAAAGGATCAAGGACAAATTAGGAAGTATGACTAGTTTTTAATAAGACATTAATACTACACATTGGGAGTGGGGGTATGGGAGCAGCGGGGAATCCCAGAAGGTGTGAAGTACATGAAGGGATTATTTATGCACACAAGTATAGACTCGGAGTGGAATGAGGACAAATTAGAAAGGCAAGCACTTGGATGTAGTAATGCCACCCTCTTTAACTCCTCCTCTCCACAGCTCATTGCTGACCCTGAGGGTGCAGGCATAAAACAAGGACAAGGGCCATTTCAGTGGAAAAGGGCCATTTCAGTGGAAAAGGAAGTCCATGACAAACCAAAAGAACCCATCCACACCCCCTCCTTTTCTCCCTCCCTCGCTCCCTCCAGTGCCATAGAAATCTGGGACTCACCACAAGTTCACTGAACATGACGTCCAGCTCCTCCGCAGGGGGCATGGGCAAGGCTGGCTCCATGGTCTGAAGGGCAAAATTGCTATCATTTCGCAGTCGATATGTGATTTCTGGGTGGTCATTATTTCGGAAACAGCAAAAGATGAATGAAATCCCCCGTCCGCCTCTCTTCCTGGGAGCCATGGCTGAATTCTGTCCTCTTTCTGGATATGACTAAATTCTGTGAAAAGAGACCAAGACATGGTTAGGAGTGCAAGAGACAAAGAATGCTTTGAAACATTAGACCAATTCAAGAAAGAGCCCCCTGTGCTGGTGGCAATGTGTGGACCCTGCAGGAAAGAGAGGTTAGCCCCAAGAGGGCTCAA
This sequence comes from Sciurus carolinensis, assembly GCF_902686445.1. Classification (NCBI taxonomy): domain Eukaryota; kingdom Metazoa; phylum Chordata; class Mammalia; order Rodentia; family Sciuridae; genus Sciurus; species Sciurus carolinensis. The sequence goes on along the minus strand of NC_062214.1, from coordinate 159,134,316 downwards.
AGTCTAGCTGGGCAGACATTCACTTGCTGAATGTTTTCTGTGACCAACTGCTGAGCCAACAGGGCAGCTTCACCCACTCCACCCCACAACATGCTCTAACCACATTGAGCTACTGGCCATTCTTTGTACATCACTTTCCTTTTCCTGCCAATCTATTTTGTTCTTATTATTCTCCCTATAAGAATGACCTTTTCTTCCTTGCCCCCTAGGAGATCTCATTCATCCTTTAAGTTCAATTCCACTTTCTCCTTCACTTTCCCTTCCCTAAGTGGAATTAATAGTACAATATATATGACAAGGAATATGGCGGAAGTCAGTCCAGCATGTATCACAATCTTGTTCTTCAAGCATCCTTTTAGAACATGATAACCCAAAGGGGAACAGAGACACTGTGCATTAAAGTCCTTTGTGGCCCTAATGCCCTGCTCAGTGCCAGGAGAAAAAAGGAGGCATTCAGTAAATGCTTATTGTGTTGAATAATTTCATTTCATGACAAAACCAAAGGGACTTCACATGAGCCAGAAGGGTCAGAATTTTTCAAACAAAAGATGGTATGAGTTCACCAATAAGAAAATGGTTAAATAATATATCCACACAAAAGAATCCTACTCATTCACCAAAAAGAATGAGGCATCCATTTATGTAGATAAGGAAAACTGTTCAAGATGCCATAGAGGATACATACTAAATAGTACAGGATTACATGTTTTAAAGAAAGTGTGATGTATTTGAAAATATATACAACAAGGTGTTAATAACAGTAACCCCAAAAATAAAAACAAGAAAAATGGAAGGAGGTTGGAGAAGTATTTCTTTCTCTTTATAGCCTTTTGAATTTTCATCACAAAAATCTTTTTAGTGACTACAAAGTTGCTTTTTTGTTTTTTTAAGTTACTACTACATGTATTGCCTTGGAAAAATTTCCAAATGATACCATCAAATGAAAAAGCAAGTCAAAGAAGAATAAAGTCCTCAGTATGATGCCAGTGAATCTTTTGAAAACAATCTCACACACACAAAAAAACTAACATTTACATGTAAATGCATAGTAAAGATATGCATTTGGAAAGGTATCCAGCAAATTCCAACTCTCAGAGAGGAATAGAACTGGGAAAAGGCAAGAAAGGGAACATTCTTTTCATGCTATAGTTTTAATAATGAACATTATTTGTATTCAATATTTTTACGGAGTTTTCATTTTAAAAAAAGTACGGTCGAAAGGGAAAAAAAGCTGAAGAATTGTCCCTTTAAGGGCTGGAAAGAGTGGAGGGGAAGAAACACACCTCTGGCAGGAAAGCTGGCAGAGCAAAGGCAGAAATTCCCCAGAGGAACAGCAGGGAGTCAGACTAAACAGTGGGCTGATGAGTCTGGAATCATCCCACAAGCAACAGGAATCATAGTTAGCCATCGGCCTCCCCTACTCTTCTCTTTAAAGACACAAAGAAGGCAGATGTGGCTGGGTCTTGATTGCACTAATATTTCAGAGTTGAGGACAGGTGACCTAGCTGGAGAGGCTACCAGGAATGCTGAGTACCCCCCAGAGCACAGAGCACTGCCTGTCAGAGATGCAGTTAATGTCACCATGCTGACAGTTACTGATACACCAGAGCATGTCCTCACAGACAGGGCTGACACTACGGTGGGCATTTCCTGGAAGGCAAGGAAAGACCCAAGGGGGAAGTAGAGGTCCACATCTATCCTGGAATTGGTTTCAGAGTTGCTACGCAGGATCAGAGCTGTGGCACCCCAAGGTGGAAGCCAACAGGGAGAAGCTACAGGTAGATAAAGGAAGATTCTCCAGTGTATGGGGATAAATGGGGATAAAGAGTCCCTGGCTGTGTTGTCTTCACACCAAATTACCTGCTAGAAATGTCCAAGGCATAATGTACCCAACCCATTATACATAAGGTGCCCCAAACGCCTCCTATCCAGCAGATATGCAGATTTGGATCTTTCCTACAGCTTCAATCCCAGCAGCTCTGCTTTCATCTACTTTGGGTATTGAAATATTATATATCAACTATTTTATAAAAACCTTCTCTGGCTACTCATGACCATTAGAAGAGTATGCAAAAGCCATGCAACGGCCCCCAGGGTCACCACAATCTGGCCCCTGCTTGCCTTTCTAACACGCATCACTCTTCATGAGTCACTGCACCTCATCCACACTGGCCATGGTGGCTCCTGCCTCACAGTCTTTGCAGCAAGTGTCCATGATTGGCATGTCCAGGCCCACACCTGTGCATGGCTGATTCTCATCACTAAGGCCTCAGTATCTTCTCTGAGAGGTCATCCCCAACCTTCCCAAAGTAGTAGTAATCTTTCCACACCCTAATCCTTATTCTTTTATCCTGTGTGATGAAGAGTGGTAGTTGTCACTATTTGAAGTTATCTTATTTGACTATTTATGCAGGCTGAGGCCTTTAACATATTGCTCACTACTTGTCCCCAGCACATGGAATACAGATACTTACATATGTAATGAATGAATATTGGACTTAAATATATTTTTTAAAATATCATTTTTAAAAGTTGTTCTACTTCAAAAAATTTTAAAACTATGGGATATGGGATGAAAGTCAAAGAAATCTTAAGTTTTACCTATAAGATTTTGAGCTTTTAAAGAATAATGTATTCACACATAATTTATATACTTAAAAATAAAAGTATACACACAGAAGAGAGAGTAGGAGTGTGTCAACTTTTAATTTAATGGTTAATTGAGAAGAGTTTTTGTTCTTAAGTCTTAAAAAGTAAAACTGGACCCATCAACATATGGCATCATCCAAACCCCAAGTCTAAAAATCTGTCACCAATTTCTTGATTTCATAATTAATATTATCAGTAAAAGTTCTCGAAAACAACTATGACTTGTAGACACTGGTAGAGTCAAGCCTTCTGCGCACTCTAAGTTGGCGAGTGGAAGTCTCTGGGATGGGAAGGCTAAGAGCAGGGTTTCCATCATGGAATCCTGCATAATGCTCTAACTGGCTCTGAAATAAAGATGGAGCAGAGACATCCAGTGTCCCACTCTGTTGGAACATACACCTTTTGGCCTGGGGTGCATGTACGTGCAGAGGTTATATAAGACCTGTGTAGTACCTGGGATTCCTTTGGCAAATGTGTATGAATACCTACTATTTACCAGACATCATAGTAGACACTGAAGGGTACAGAAATGAGTCACCAGGAGCTTATAGCCTGGTGGAGATGGTAGCACACCAAGTCATTATAACAAGGTAACAGGACGTGTCCTACCTGAAAGTGCTAGGTAAACAAGCAGGAAACATCTAGGTGAGATCAGGAAACAGTCCCTGACGGATGAGTGGGGTTTTGGTAGAACATGGAAAGCAGGGTGTTCAGGCACAGGGAACCATACAAAAGGCATGAGGTGGGCCGAGCACGGTGTGAACAAGGATTGAGAGGCACGATGCAAACTGTGCTGTATCTTCCCATGGCAGAGCCCTGGGCTCTCTTCTACTCAAAATCCAGTGGTATGCCCAGTACCATTCCAAACTGGCTTTCGGTGCCCCAGTGGATTGTTTTACATATACACCTTTTTTTAGTTGTTGATGGACCTTTGTTTCATTCATTTATTTATATGTGGTGCTGAGAATCAAACCCAGTGCCTCACACGTGCTAAGCAAGTGCTATCACTGAGACACAACCCCAGGCCCAGTGAACTGAATTTTAGCTCAACTTTTTCATCTTTTCTATTTCCCTAAAAATATCTTACACTTTACTCAGTATGCCATTTTCCATGCCTCATAACATCCTGTGCTCCTCTCATCTTCTAACCAAGTGCTCCCTCGTCCTTTGCTGCCCTGGTCTTTGTCTGTCACTATCCTCCCACCCTGAGAGAACCAAGCCCAAGAGTACTTGGTTCAGTGAGACATGTCTACTGCTCACAGTAGATGAAATCTGGTTCAACATTTCTGAAGGGCAAATTATCAAAGCCTTAAAAAATAGTCCACATTTTGCCCTAGTATTTCAACTTGTGGAAATATATTCTCTCTTTGTGTAGCCTATCAAAGATGTCTACACAAAAGTTTTGAAGGCATTATCAAAAAGAGCAAATGAATGAGGTCGCAAAATAAGTGCTAGTAATAGAGGACTTTACGAAAAGATAAGTAAATAAATACATTATGGTACAACTAGGTGATAGACCACTAACCAGCCCTTTGTAAAAAAAAATATGTTCAAGGACATACAAATAATTGCAACATAAAAGTTAAAAATAGGTATGTAGTAGCCTATTTTTGATAGAAAAAAAATTCACATATATAACCAGGAAAGAAGGATGAGAAAAATGTACCAAAATGTGAGAAGCAGTTAGTTCTGTGACAGATGTGCGCATTAATTTTTTTGCTTATTTTAAAAAAGTAAAAAAAAAAAAAAACCCTCTCTGTTCTTTCCAAGTTATCACAATGAAGGCATACTGCTTTCATAATTAATAAATTAGATGAGATTTAAAGAATTTTTTTTCATTGGCCAGGAATGTGGCTCAGTGGTAGAGCACTTGCCTAGCACACATGAGGCCCTGGATGACCTTTAGTACCACCCCCCCCCACCAAAAAAAAACAAGGTTATAATGATCTATACAACCAGTTTCTCAAACTATCTGTGGTGAAAGACTTGTTATTTCCCTTCTCATTTGTTATAAGTAGATACTTTTATAAAATATAGAACACTTCAACGATGTTAAATTGTTTTTTTATTTTTTATTTTTACAGACTGCATTTTGATTCACTGTACACAAATGGGGTACGACTTTTCGTTTCTATGGTTGTGCACGATGTAGATTCACACCATTCATGTGATCATACATGTACACAGGGCAATGATGTCTGTTTCATTCCACCATCTTTCATACCTCCACACCCTCCTCCCTCTCATTCCTTCTAAGGAATCTAAAGTTCCTCCATTCTTCTCTTATTCCTCAACCCCACACCCACTATGTATCATCATCCACTTATCAGGGAAAACATTCGGTCTTTGGTTTTGGGGGCTTGGCTTATTTTACTTAGCATGATATTCTCCAGTTCCATCCATTTATCTGCAAATGCCATAATATTATTCTTCTTTATGACTGAATAATATTTCATTGTGTATAGATACCATGGTTTCTTTATCCATTCCTCTGTTGAAGGACATCGAGATTGGTTCCACAATCTAGCTATTGTGAATTAAGCTGCTATAAACATTTCCGGATGCTTGGAATGCACACACCTTTTGACCCAGTTATCCCACTCCTCGATTTATACCCAAAGGACTTAAAATCAGCATACTACAGTAACAATGTCAAATTGCTATAAAGGTTTCTCTAAGTTCTTGCTATCAATTCTTGTACCCAGTAGAGGTTGGCAGCAACAGCACTGATAGACACTGGGTCATGGGAATTGAGACTTATTTCACTAAAATATAACTGTTAATTTTGTCTGCAGTATGAGTCCTCAGGGCAGGAACCACATACCACGCAGAAGCCCTGCAATGTCCTATTGCCAATTAATTGAAAAGAGATTGCTCAGGTCAAGGTCTGCATCATTGTGTGCGTGAGTGTGACAGGGTAGGGGGCAGAGTTCATGCTGCAGGGAGATGACGGTAAGAAAATCAAGTAGACTAGCGCTTGCAAGTAGGCTATGGTTCAAGCTTCCCTTCAACTTCATTTTCAGTCACCTCTTCCAGGCAGTCTTGCTAATCTACCTAAACAGACATGGTCCGGGCTCTCTTAGCATTTTGTGACCCCCCCATGATGCAGACCCAAAGGTTAACAGCAATTTGAGAACTGGGTCTTTCTTCCCTCCTTCAAGAGTCAACCCCATATGGAAAAATGTCCATGGCATATGTTGCTTAGTGCCTCACACACAGTACAACCAAAGTATTTGGGAAATAAAGAGAGCAATAGTTTTACTTTTGCATTTTGCAAGTCGTTTCACATAAACCCAAATTCCATTACATCCTGCATCAAGGGGGGCCAGGGAAATTATCTAAAAATCAATCCAAAACATTCTTCGAGTTTTAAAAAGAAAATGCCAACAGTTCTATAAGAAAAGAATAGGAAGGTGCTGGCGAGTTTCTACAGTGGGTAATAAGATACAGAGCCTATTACAGTCAAGAATCCAATTGAAATCATTTTAATAAGAATCCAAATTTTGTCTGTGACAGGCAATTTGTGTTTAAAAGACTTGGTAAAGGCCAAAGGCCAAGTTTTTATGGTGGCTTCTCCACGGAACCACAACCCATCCTTCGACCATAGAAGGCGGCATGTGTTTGAGATTCCCAACCAGCAACTATATTATATACATATTTGGAAATCCACTATCAGATCCTCCTCTCTCAAATACAGACCAAAACAGGAAGCAAGTAATCATCCCATTGACCCCTCAGAGGTCGCAGCCACATACAGCCAGCCCTCCTACCTGCTCCAGCACCTCCCGATCAGGAGTGAGCCCACAACCACTGGGTGCATGCAAGTCACATGCCATTCACACCCATCACTTCATTCCATCACAGGGGAGATGTGGGTGAGAGGGATCCAGTTAGGAAGAGAGAAGTTTGAGGGAGACTTGGCTTGCTGGGGAAGGTAGAGATGCTCATGTGGAGAAGCCTGACTGGTTGGGAGCCGGTAGGGAACTTGGTAGAGGTAGGTGATCTTCCTTCTCAGCAAGGCTGGAATCCAGACTCCACCTCTCCAACCCAAGGCCAGGAATTCAGCCTCCCCTCACCTTCCATCACAATGACTACAAGTTTCTCTCCCATGTCCTTTGATTTCCCACTCTAGGGACTGGCAGATCTTTTTTGCAAAGAGCCTGACAGTAAATACTCTAGGCTGTTAGGCTTGCATTGCAAGTAGTCGACCTTGCCATTTTGCCATGAAAGTAGTTGCAGACATCTGTAAAAGGGATCTGTCTTGAGTTCTAATAAAACTTGACGGTGGACACTGAATTTCATACAACTTTCTCATGTCACTAATAAGTATGTTAAAACTTACCTTCAACCACTGAACATGTACAAACCATTCTTAAACTGTTGGCCACAAAAGCAGGTGGCAGGCTTGTGTGCAGGTCACCAATGACTGTCTTGTTCCTGCATGTTTGTCTACTTAATTGTTTAAGCAGCTGAAGACAGTGTGATCAGGGACGGCATACCAGATAGGTGACACTTAGCTGAGACTGAATAGACAAAATGGGACCAGCCCTGCAAAGTGTCAGGGAAAAGGATTTCAGACAGGAGGAGTGTGTGCATTGAACCTGAGCAGGTAAGGAACTGGCAAATTTGAGTCATGGAGGGAAGACAAAGGTGGTGAGTAATGGGAGGCTGGAGAGGAGAGGGGCTCAGACTGGAAGAGCTGTACACTGGAGGACCAGGTCTGGCATACTTGATTTTCCAGCCCTCATCTTCAAACATCCTGAACGTTGCCCAAACCCAGGCCCCACGCACACGTGAGCTTGCCAGCATCAGACCTTGACACCAGGTGCACCTCTGAGCTCGCCCATCAGCCCAAAGCGTTTTCCTTCTTTACCTGACCATCTTTCACTCATCATTCAAGACTCCACTCCAATAATGGTATTTTTATGGGCCATAAGTTTCTCAGGGATGGGCACACATTTCTTACCACACCTCTTATGCCATACACATAGCTGAGCGAAATGTTTGTTTTTAAGCTGTTTGCCCCACTAGCCGATGAAATCCTGAAAGCAGGGACTAAGTTTTGTTCCGTCTCTGACACACACTATATTCTCAATAAATGTTTCCTGTATGCAAAAGCATGAATGCTTAAGTGAGCAGATGGTCCCACCTCTGAATTTCAGGCATGTGTGACTGGGTGTTCTTTCTGCAGTTGTCTTTGGATCTGTTTCTCACAACGACCAAAAAATTTGAAGCCAGTTGGATCACCAGATACTCCTTTGCCACTTGTCAAGCTTTTCTGATGCTGTCAGTAGCTTCACAGATGGATGTCACCCTCAGAGTATCTGCAGTTTCCCTAGAGCAAGGAGCTTCTGGGCTGAAAGAGCTGGGGCTTGCTTTCTCAATTCATTCCTAAGTAAGCTCCATTGGAAATAGATCCGCTGATAAAATCTTTTAGATAGTTTTCCAATTCCTTACCTTCAGTGGATGCTTAACTCAAGAAAGAATTCACTTACTCAGCTATTGTTGCCTGACCCTCCTCCTTATGACAGACTGGATTAGGAGACAGAAACACAGAAGAACCAACACTTGGAAATCACAGCCTAGTGGGGACTCATCAATGAGTGAACAGGGGACCTGGCCCTTCTCTAGTCTGATGAAGAGGGAATGAGCAGTTCCCGAAACCAGAGTCCTAGGTTTCTACATCTTGGCCCCTTTTTAATCAGATCAGCCTAAAGGAAAGGACTAATTCCACCATGACGGCTGGGCCCTCAACCAGAACTCTCTTCTAATCTCAGCTTCTGGCACTCTTGCAAAGGAAGAAGTCACCTCTGGGACATCCAAAATGCAATCCATCTATAACATTACAGATGACTATTGCTATGTTGTGCACAAGGAAGCAATTAAAAAGCTACTTAAGATTCTGGAGCAGGTGCATTTTGCTTAGCAAAGAATAAGAAATTCAATCCATCTGTGGTCTAGCTCAAAGTCAGAGTCATTTGTACTGCTCTTTAACAAAACAAACAAGACTCTCAATGTAACAACAGTCAAAAAATGAGGCCAAATTTTAGGGAAATTTGATGATGATTCGGATGATAAAAACATGGTAAACAGTGCACAAGAAAACCCTTCCTAACACTTTTCCTTTGGTAATGCCAAGTCATAATACACATAATAAAATTTGTTTTCCACAAAGCAAGATACAATCAGCGTCTAATATATGGGGAAAGTTTAAAGGTTGGAGATGACAAAATAGATTTGCACTGATAGATACACCATTTTAATTGTGTCTTCAGGGACTCTGTCACACATGTATAAGAGATGGCTGTCCACATCCAGGGATCTGATTGCTGGCAAGTTACCAAGGTTTCCCCTGACCAGAGTTGCTACAGGGGAAACAGAAGCCTAGATATGCTAGGGAGAGAAAGGGAAGGAACAAGGGACAGTGAACCCCTACTGGCCACCAGCTGGGTTAAAATTGAGAGCACTTGCATGTACTTGCACAGCACAGTGGGGACCATATTTGTTCCCTGCTTCTATTATTTTAATCAAGATAGGCAGCACTTCACATTGAATTCTCCAGTTAAACTCTCAACCCTAAAACATAGGCATTGATTCTGTACTATACCCCATCTCTGGAATTTCTGAAACAATGGAATCCATGACACAGACATAAAAAAGAGGGGCAGGGGCACTAATGTATCCTCTAAGAGCAACTTCAGAGCAAAAGGTTGGGGACCCTCCATTTTGGTTGCCATACTTATTGCTTTCAGAGCTACAGTGAACCTCACATTTTGCAATTTTCCAGAGGGCCCCAGCATATAATTTGGGTTGCAACAACACCCAAACTCTCTTATCAAGAGAAATGTGAAAGGAAAAAATTGCTTTGCTTCTTTCCTTGGCCATCTCTCTCCCCCTCTCACATTCCTCATGTCTGGTTTCATTTCCCAAGTCCACCAGATGCCAAATACTATTTAGAGCTTTTTTAAAAAATCATGGGATAGAGTCTAAAGGTTGCAGGAGAAATGTCTGAGAGGGAATTGTGTTTTCTCCATGAGTTTCAACATCCTCTTCATCAGGAAACGGAAGGGGCATCTCCTGACAAGTGTGTCCAATGGAGGGACAACCCTTCCCATATGCTTGGTCCCTGAAGGATGTTCTCATAGGGCACCTCTTAGAGTGGCTCCTGAAAATTCACTCAACAGTCAGTTTTCTCAACCCAGTAACTTATCTGATGCAAGAAACCAAACACCCAAAAAAGTCACCAGCCACCCTGAAAACACTGCATTAAGGTAGGCACATGCACAAAGTCAAAGCCTGAACAGGTCCCTGCCTCCCCTTCTTCCTTCCTGGGTCAGGGAGAAAGGAGTCTAAGAGCATTCCACAAACACCCTCAGCCAGACCAGGCCTCAATCAGCACATAATTAAGGTCTTTCTCCAAGCCCAAGCCACAAACTCCTGCCAGTAACCCTGTCCCCACCCCTCATGTAAAGAGCAAACAAGGGCATCTCCAGACATTCACCCTAAAACACTGGCAGCAACTGTTGTGTCTCATGACCCAATAATTTAACCATAGGTTTAGGGTATAAATCCCTAAAGCCAATATAACACGGTTCTCCAGTTAGGAAATTTGTGCTGCTCACATGACAGAAACCAGAGTCTGGAAGCCAGCACATCTCATCTCAATCATCAGGGAAAGAGCCAAACCAAAGTATCACTGGCGCACCCCACCAAAGAAATCACAACTGTGCCAGAGAGCACTGCCCCTCCGCTGCTGACCTGCCACAATTCTGGAGTTAAATCAATAAACACATTTAAACTAAAGGCAAAAGAAATGCAAATCATTCTCCCCTTTGGGCTCCAGTCTTCACTGCCTCTAAGGGATTCACTCAAAGAATGCACAAAAACAAACACAAATGTGGGTTACAAAATCGTAAGAAGCTACCACTCCATGGCTGGCTTTGTCACATCAAAGCTCTCACTTGTCCAAGAGGCTGAGTTCTTTTCTTTAATATGTGAAAAAACCCAACTTTCCTGAATCACCTAGCAACTCTTTCAGAAAGGATCTGGGAAAGCACAGTGGTACATGCCTGTAATCCCAGGCAGGAGGATCACAAGTTCAAAGCCAGCCTCAGCAACTTAGCAAGACTAAGCAACCTAGGGAGAACCTACCTCAAAAGTAAAAAATAAATCAAAAAGGGCTGGGGATGTGGCTCAGTAGTTAAGCACCCATGGGTTTGATCCCCAGTACCAAAAAAAAAAAAAAAAAAGGGATCTGAGAGTAAGACCATTTAAAAAACCACTGGTGTGTTGCAAAATACTGGTAATCACCTGTACTCTATATGCTGTGGTCCTCAGCTGCTCCTGAAGTTGGTCTTCACAAAAACCTGTGACTATAGCTGCCTTTTAAAACATTCCCCACCTCAATGACCACACTCAAGGTACTTAAGGTTTAAGACCTTCCTACACTAGCATATCAGCATTTGGCGCATCCACACCGGAAATGCAAATGATATGCAAAGACCCTGGCTAAAAAAGAAAGATTCTTTCAGGCATTCTTTTAACTTCCTCACAACTAAAATTATTCAGGCATCTTGAGAGAAAAGAAACTGCACAGATATATATTTAGTTTCAACAACTGTTTTCTAGATCTTCAAAGTATACTATGAATTGGGGAGGGGGAGGGGCAGACTGGAGATGCTCTGAGCTGGGGACTCCTGAGGCCATCTTCACAGTAATATGCAGTCCCTCTCCCCTGTGAGGAGAGAAGACATGGTCCCTAGGAGAGGTGATGGCTACCCGCCCTCACAGCCCCCAAATCAGATGCTGTTCTCGTACTCCTTGGTTATAACTATAACTTATCAAGACATTTCATTGTCAGGTGGGTGTAATCTTTATTTCTACACAGGTTTCTGTGAAGACCACCGGGTCACAGGACCACTTGGCAAAGGATGGTACAGTTCAGTTCCCTGGACTGAAAATAAAGAAAGATTTGCCCAAAGGGATTTTTATTTTCATGCTTACTGAAAGCAAATTTTAAATCTCACTAATTACCTTCCTCTTTTGTGTTCTTCCTACTATTTTTATGCCAAATGACTTTAATATAATTGTAAGAGAAGAAAATGAAACACCATGTAGAACTAAGATTCTCTGTTAAAATTAGCCCTCCTCTCTGGTAATAATGAAGAACCCCCCCCCTCTCCCTTGGGGCAGATGTCTGTGCTTCCCAGTCAGGCAGGACGCTGATGAATGACACAATTCTATACTGGCAGGCGTGGAATTGTGACCAGGGTTCAAATCTGGGCTCGGCCATTTCTTTCATCAAAAGACTCTAGGAAAGACACTTGAATTTCTTGATGCTTAGTTTTATCGTCTGTAGAAATGAAGAAGAGGTATGTATAATTTTTCCAGAAAGTAAATTGAGACAGTTTAATATTGAAAATCCAGTGAGACCAAACCTTCAACACAGAATGAGAGACAAATGTGGAGATAGGAGGAGTCCAGGGGATAGAAGATGAAGTCTAGGAGAGCTAGACCACAAACTTCAGTGTGAGCTTCCAAAGAGCCCAGGCAAAAAGGAAAATGGATGGATCTTGCAGTTCTCCCTCACTAATTAAAAGAAGCCTTACCAGCTTGTCCCCAACAGAAGATTCCTTCTCAGCTCTGGGAAAAACCGCTCACAGGCATGATCTGAGGGCTAAGAGATCTGCTGTGTGCTGTTTCCTCACTGTCTAGCACACTGAGTACTCAGTAAGTACCCGGTGGCTTTTTTAAGTGGACACTATAACGCAAAGTAAGAACCCCGTTAAAAAGTTGGAGGGAGGATTTATTCTTGTTAACTACTGTTTGGTGAAAATATGCTAACCAGATTCCTTTCTCGGACATTCCTGAGTGTATCAGCAGAGCAAATTCCTGGAATGAGGCTGGCTTAATCTGTACAGGCAGTTGTCATCACTAAATCAAGAGCTCTGTAGGTTGGTCAGCTTATCTGCAAATTGTGGGAAATTCTCTGAGGGTTTTGGGGGCACTGTGGAAAAGGGCATTTAAAATAAAGCTTTCCTGCATATTTTGAAGAATGTAAAAGGTTTAATAAATATTCCAACGACTCGCACAAAAAATACCATGCAACATACCCAATTTAGTCACTGCAAGGACACTGATATTGGCAGTGCTGATCCGATGCCCCTTCATAGTTCCCTCAGTCACTGATCTCATCTACTTATTATTCTATTTTCTAATTCAGAAAGCATCTCCTTTGGCCAGAAAAGTAACTGTGAATTGGTCATCAAGAGTGAAAACCTACCATAAACCCTTAACACATAAGCAAACACGGAGGGCCACTGGCTTTCACACTTTTGCCTCAGAAAGATCATTCTGAACACACGTGAACGCAGCTACCATCTGCCATTACAAATGTGAAAAATGTTTATAGAAAGCTAAGTATATGGTGTTTCCTGGGTTTCAAATTACAGTGTGGTGAATTGTTTACTAGCGCCCCAGCCTCTCCCCAAGACCTGCTGCTCAGAGGGGCTCATTTTGGAAAACATGCTGAGCGTTGCATTGGGGCCAGCACCACACCTATGCTCAGGCTTTCCCTAAGGAGTCCTGTTCATGACAAGGCAGGGAGAAGCCACCCAGAAACCAAAAGGCCAGAAGATGGAGTCACACTATGAAAACCGGAACTCCCTTCAAAAGAAGAACCCTGCCCTTTGTAAAAATTCTACTTACAAACGTTACATAATAAATCTTCAAAAGAGGTTTATGGAAAGATCATAATAGAAGCTTCCATTGTGTGTGAGTTTTAAGTGTAGAAAAAAAGGCAGTAAAGAGGACACTTGACCTCTGGTTCTGTCCTGTGTAAGGTGGGTGTGGGTCCAGCAAGTACTGACTCACTTTCCATCCAGAAGTCCCCAAGCCCCTAGGGAGACACACATGTCCCCTGTGTTCACAACTGAAGGCATTAGTTTGCTTTGTCATGTCAGCCTCCAAAGACTCAGCTTTAAAAAGACTTAGAGAAACAAAGCTCTGACGTGGGACTTCCCCAGCCTCTCTTCATGTTGGGAACTTCCATAATCACTTAAATAAACATCCCTTCCAACAAATTAAAACAAAAACACAAGGATGCAGGGAGATGACTTCAGCCCCACAATGCACAGTCTAATAACCTGTGAATGGAAAAGTGAACTTTTTTACCACCTCGGGGGAGGACGATCTGGCAATATCTGTTGTAATGTACTGCCTCCGATCCACATCTGAGAAGAAGCCTTAGATTCTATATCGAGGAATTTAACCTACAGATACATATGGGCACAGAGATGCATTGACGAGTTCACTATGGCCTTCCATAGAAAGCAAACAGGATTCATGATTTGTAATAGAGAAGCATGCATTTTCTTCCATAGGCAAATGTTTTAATAAATGCTGGAGGTTCACACTTTAAAAATGTTGGAGGCCAAGGCTATAATCCACACTAAGAAAATCAGAATCTCTGGTACTGGAGCCACGGCATGGCTATTTTACTGTGATTCCAGTGGGCAGCCAAGTCAAAAACTGAAAAAAAGTTGTATTTGTATCAACATGCATATTTTTTTAGATATACAGCCCTCCCAAAATTCTATATATGTGACTGCATAGAGATATTTCCAGAATTGCTTTAAGTATTAGCTGTATCATAACTACTTAGCCAAGTGCTTGGCATATAGAAGATGTTCAATAAACGGTGACTGGTGACTATTATTTCCATGTCATCTAAGTTTGTCTCTGTGGAACCTACAGGCAGTTTCAAGTGGAAAATGAATTCTCATAAGTGCACATGCAGGTGTCAGCATACTATTAAAACTAGAATGTTTGTAAGCCTTCTCATAATCTCATTAAAACTAAGTATATACCTGAAAAAATCATTAGCTGTTATATTGGCCCTTTCACAGTTTGCTTTTTGTGCATATTTTGAAACTCATATCCATAATGCAGAGAGTTTCACTGTCAATATTAATTTGGTTAGCATATCCATCAGAGTGGCCCACTTAAAAGTTTTTCTATGTCAGCCAACAAATTTAAAAACATCAGTGTAATGTAAGATGCAACCTTGAAGAAACACAGAGGGAGAATGCACCCAAGGTTGTAGGCAGCAGCTACCGGGATAAGATGTAACAAATATTTAAACAATGTTTTGTGTTGTTTTACAATCTGCAGGTCCCGAGTGGCAATTTATGCAGAATCTCTGGCTCACAAAAGCCATTATATCAGAAGTTTTTCAAATGGTGCCAGAACCAGTTAGAAGAGACCACAACAGTTTCTATCACTGTTTTCTTTTATTTGGCTCCATTTCAATTATGGTTCTATTGGAAATCCTGAGTATCACATATATGCTCCAGGATAGAAGGCTGCAGGATGCTCCTAAATGAAACATATTACTTGGAATATGTATTACTTGGTAGATTCTTAAGATGCAATCAAATATAATAAAAATGTATATTTTTATAGAAGTGAATTCAGTTCAATTTTCAAAACTTTCTTCTACTTTCATATGCTTTTTAAAAACTATACATAATGTTTAGTTAACACGACTAACTTGTATGCTCAATGTTTTGACTGTGGAAACCTTAAAATTGGTTTCCAGCAATGTTCTCAAATATATGTTCCTGAGGTTATATCTTAAAAAGGTGGAATGTTTGGAGTCCCCTTTATCGATCAATAAAAGTCACCACACTGCTTACAGAATGAAATGAAATATGTTGACCATGTGAATTTACAAGAGGCAAGAGATGGTCATGCAGCATGAATTTCAGATTTTTATCAAGGAATTTTATGAAACTGAGATCTGAATGCTGATAATTGACCAATGAGATAAGACTCTAATTGCTTCTGGCTACGCCTCCCAAGTTTATACACCTGATTCAAACGTTCATTGAAGATACTTGGAAAGGAAATCAATGGTTTCAAGAACTGTAAAATGATTAGCAGTATACTAGTATCCATTCCAGTGGAATAGAGTTACCATTATTTTAGAAGCAAATGTCTGTTGGGGGGAAAAAATAGATTTTTCTGAAATTGCCATAAACTGCAGACACGCAGCTCAGAGGACAGAGATCAGGTCCAAATGACACAGCATCACTCAATGGGGCATGCCTGTCAAGCTTTGGGGAAATACCTAAGGTACTAGGAATTTATTATGATACCTGTTGCATTGATAGGCTCCTTTGTCAACTGCATTCCAGGTGAATTCCAGAAATCCCAGATGACCTAGGGAGAATTAGGGAAGGATACCATATCCAGGTATGAAGGAGCCACACAAAGGTAGAGTCTTGAGGAAGAACAAAAATGAAGGATGCACTCTCAGGAAAACAAAAGGTGCTTTCCTATTATTAATATGTACTTCAAAACTGCCTACCCCACCTATGCAAAATATCAATAGCTCACAGACAGCGAGGTGGGGAAAGGGCAGCAGGAAGCTACATGAGCTCCTGGGCATGCTCCCAGAGCAAGGTCTGAAATGGTGGACATACATCATCTTTTTTCATCAAACAAAGCTGACGATTAAAAGAGAAAGAACCAGCAGTCACAGGAAAGTTTGATTTCTCATTGGTGACTCCTTTTCATGTGCTAAATGTCCCTGGGAAGTTATTCACCTAGCTCAACAAACACTTCTGAAACTGCAGGAGCCAAACAATAAGTGAAGAAAGATGGGTCATGGATTTTAATTTCTCTAAGAGGGTTACTACGCTCTTGATTCAAGCCTGGGTCAAAAACAAAACAGAATAAGAAGTCTTTCCACTGTCATCAGAAGGAAGCTGCCACTCGCTAGTCATTGTGTCCTCTCCACCCAACTCTGTAATCTTCTAAATAATTAGGTGTGAACACTAACTGCTTTATTGGGTAATTCAAGAGGACTACAAACTAAAGAGTCTGTCTCTCTTGCAAAATTTGTTCTAAATGAAATAACATGAAAAGATGTTTTTAAGTTGTTATTCCTATTCCCTTACCAAGCCTGGAGTATTTGGACTGGAGTCAATGTTTGGACTTCAGATTCTCAGGAATGTTGTTAAACAGCCAAAAGTTATCAGGGGCTAAATGTGGAAGCCTTCACATGGGGCTGGTTAAGTGATTTAGGGAAGCTTCACAGCGTAAAAGAATGAAAGATACTCACTATAAATATATGTTTTTATTTGTCAACTATATTTTAGTTTAAAAAATGAAACACTTTTCAATTTAAGAGGCCTAACTCAAATCAAAAGTTCAAGTTACATAATAAATATACATACAAAATGGATATACTTGTTCAAGCAAAGAAGTTAGCTAGCTAGCGTGTGATAAAATTGGATACCAAATTAGAAACCAAAACCCATTTAAGAGTGGCACCTTTTAGAAGACTGAAATGAAACTTAGAAAAAGATGGAAACTTTACTTCATCTTAGTCCCTTCTGATCTAGTTTTTCATTTGTTTGTTTGTTTGTTTGGTTTGGCTTAACACGGGCTTGGATTATATTTTTCTCCTAAATTATCAGTCTCCGAAAGTTTAGAATGGTTTAGTAATATTTGTTCAGTTCTTTAAAAAATTAAATAACGTTCAATCACAGAGGTGAAAGACTTGTATATTAACAACTACAAAACATTTCTGAAAATAATTTTTAAAGCACATGGATTAGGTCATGAATTGGAAGACTTAATATTGGTGGTTCTTCAAAAAGCTAAAGATAGAATGAGTCAATACCACTCAAAGCAATGTATAGATTCAGTACAATCCCTATTAAAATCCCAATGACTTGTTTTGCAAAAGTAGAGAAATCCATCCTAAAAGGCACATGGACTCTGAAAGGACTCTTAATAGCCAAAACAATCAGGAAAAAGAGAAAAACAAAGTTGGAAGTCCTACACTTCCTGATTTGAAAACACTGTATTAAGATTACATAATTCAAAAAATATGGTCTAAGCATAAAGATAGGCCTAGAGACCAATGGAATAAAGTAGACATCCCTGAAATAAACTTTCACATATATGGTCAAATGATGATTAACAAGGAAGTCAAGGCCACTTATTGGAGAAAGAAGAGTCCCTCTAACAAAGGGTACTGGCAACACCGGATATCCACATGCAAAAGAATAAAATTGGACTGTTATCTTACTTCAGGTATAAAATAAACTCAAAATGAACTAAAGACTAAAACTATAGAAATCATTGAAGAAAACATAGGGGAAGCTTCATGAGAATGGATCTGACAATGATTTTTTTTTTTTTTTTTGGGCTATAACACCAGAAATATAGGCAATAAAAGCAAAAGTAGACCACTGGGATGCTTCAAACCTCAAACCCTCTGTGTATCAATTGACAGTGAAAAGGTAAGCTGTGGAATCGGAGAAAACACCTGCAAAATATGTCTGGCAAGAGACTGACATCCAGAACTCTTACAGCTCCACAAACAACCCAATTAAAGAACGGGCAAAGGACTTGAATAAGACACTTCACCAAAGATGGCATACAAATGGTTAACATGCATATAAGATGCTCAACATCACTGATTATTAGTGCAATGAAAATCAAAACCATAGTAAGATAGCACCCCATATCCATTAAAATGGCTACTAACAAAACAAAGCAGAAAATAACAAGTACTGGCAAGGTGTGGAGGAATTGGAACCCTTGTGTAACTGGTGGGATTGTAAAATGATACAACCACTCTGGAAGCTGGTATGGTGGGTCTTCAAAAAGCTAAAGATAGAACTATGATAGGTTCCAGCAACCTACCTTCAGGAATACATCCAAAGGAATTAAAAACAGGGTCTCAAAGTAATTTACATACCCACGTTCACAGTAGCATTGTTCTCACAATAGCCAAGAGGTAGGAGCAAGCCATTAACTGATGAATAGATCAACAAAATGTGGGATATACTTACAAGCGAATATTATTTATCCTTTAAAAAAGAAAAGAAAATCCCGTCTCATACTACAACATGTGTAAGCCTTGAAAACATTATGCTGAGTGAAATAAGCCATTCTGAAAAAAGATAAATACTGACTGATTCTATTTATAAGAGATCTGAAGAAGTCAGATTCACAGAAACAGAAAGCACAGTGGTGGTTACCAGGGGCTAGAAGGAGGGGGAAATGGGAAATTTTTGGCTTGTTTAATGAGTAAAAAGTTTCAGTTTTGCCAGATCCAA